>NW_026585504.1:47883623-47956616 GCF_907164565.1 Psammomys obesus | reverse complement strand
ACACACACACACACACACACACAATTACAAATCAAATCTCCCTGAGGTGAATATAAGAAAATATAAGAAAATTAACTATCCTATAGCTGACTTTCTTTTGGCATGGCTCCTTTTGCAATAAAGCAGTTGAAAATGGAAAGAGGCCACCTGGGTGGGTTTGTCATGAGCACTGGTTCTCAGACACTGGAGAAAAAGCTAAGTGAATAGTTTTGTAGTCCAAAAGGTTCTACACGTGTTTCTAATGGCCATTGTGCCGCCA
Organism: Psammomys obesus; assembly: GCF_907164565.1. Classification (NCBI taxonomy): domain Eukaryota; kingdom Metazoa; phylum Chordata; class Mammalia; order Rodentia; family Muridae; genus Psammomys; species Psammomys obesus. The sequence continues at coordinate 47,956,357 of NW_026585504.1, read as the reverse complement.
TAAACACTCAGCTGAACAGAGAGAGGCCCATCTGGCACAGGTTTCTTCCTCCTGATTGCACTTCTCCCTTGGTCACGGGGATTGACTGTGATTTTTAATGCAAACATAGGGAACAGCTCTGCAATTTATGGGGCTCTTTCATTAACATGAAGAACTACAGGAAACAACTACGGTGCCAGAATGATGGAATGGCAGAAATTCTGCTAATATCCATCCAAAGAACGATGTTACTAAATTCAACAAAGCCATTAGAGCTTTGCTATGGAATGTATTTTAAAAAACCCACAAAGTAGGGTGTGGAGCTAAAAATCCACATCTACCACGACTGTCAACATCTCTCTGTGTGTATTTCACCCTTATATGCTTCCATTTTTTTCCCCATACAAAGCCAATAATGATAATTTGACATGATTTTCCTACCCAGAGATGTCAAAAGGTGCTTCGGTGAATATTAAAGTACTTTCAACTCCAAAAATTAAAAGTGCCAAGGGCATTAAGAATCTGCTTTGGGGAGGTGTGGGGGTATCCTTGCTAATGATATATTGGGTCAAGGCCAATCAGATGGCAGGAAATGAGCAACAAAGATAGACCTGTGCCTGTATGTAGTCAAGGTATATGTGGCAAATATAAACGACGTAATAAAGAGAACAATAAAAAATTATTCCAATGACATGGTAAAGAGATAATTAAACATTTATTTGCCCATAAAATTTTTTTTATGTCTTGTTAAAACAAAACTCACTACAAAAATTGATCTAGCCAGGCATGGTGACATGTTCCTTTAGTTACAACATTGGGGGGGGGGGCGGGTAGAAGCAATGAGATCTCTGAGTTCAAGACCAACCTGCTCTGCACCTCAGATTATTACAGGACAGCCAGTACTACATACACCCTGCCTCAAAACAAAACAAAATTGTGATCCAAATTATTTCCCGTGTGTATAATGTGCTGTGGTGCCAAACGTTGGTTTTGCTGTGTCTTACTGGCAGTGTATCTTCTATTGCTGCCATATGATAAGGTAATTATTTAAAATACTATTTGGCAGGGGCTGAAGAGGAGGCTTAGCAGTGAAGAATGCACACTGCTTACAGAGGACCAGGGTTTCAGTTCCCAGCACCTCTATTGGTTTACAGCCATCTGTAACTCCAGCTCCTGGGAGAGCCAATGACCATGGTTTCTGAGGGGGCCTGCACCCACATATGCACAGACACATACATAATTGAAAATAAAACAATAAGCCTTCAAAAAGCAAAATTTTAAAAGTCTTGCTACCAAGCAAGAGAGTTAAAAGAGAACTGAAGAGTAGTGTTTACTTCCTGCGTGTCGCCTGGAGAGTGAAAGAAGGAATTTCTTTCCATCTGTGAGTGCAGAATGGCTCGAATGTGATGTGTGGAACCTTCAGGTGGCAGGGAAAGGAATCTTGCTGAGTAACAAAACCCTCTGAGTTAACTGGCTTAAAATAACTACCCATCTAGCTCATGATTCGATGGTTGGCTCAACTAAGGTGAGTCTCAGGCCTGTGTTCAGATGAGCTGGCTCGCTCATTGGCAGTGAGGAGGATCTTCAGCTCTCTGGACAGCTCTGACCTGAGCTATTCTTCCCGTTCCTGCCATGCCCCATCCTTTCAGCATCCAAGCATCACCTTATGATTCAGAGTCTTTGGAGCCAACAGTTCTTGGCTCCAGTTCTGACATGCAGATGAATTCTGCCACATCCACTGACCACAAGAAGTCCCAAGGCCAGGCCCAGCTTCGCAAGAAGTGAAACCCGCCCTCACTCCTGCTATGGAAAAGTTTCTGAGTGACATGGAAGTGTATGCCAGAAGGAAGGAAGGGAAGAATATGAAAGAAAAAGAGCCCCCTTTGCCCTCTACCATGGGACATTGATTAGAATGAAATGACGAAGAGAAGAGTGTCTGGGGCCGTTTGAGAAACAGCATGTTTCTAATCCCTGATAAGCCAGGAGTTCCCAGTGCCAGGATCCCTTTGATGTCCAGTGCTGTGGATTGATTCCTACAATGGTATGTGTAAGTGTGCGGGTGCATACAATATGAGTGTGGTATTCAGAGACCGTTCCTTAGGATGCTGTCTACCTTGCTTCTTGAGACCGGGTCTCTCACTGACCTTGCCTGGCTGGTTCAGTTAGGCTGGCCAATGAGCCAGCAAGCCCAAGAGATCCACTACAGCACTGAGATTATAAACCCTTGCTACCTTATCTGGCCTTTTCACATGTGTCCTGTAGATAGAAGTCAGATCCTCAGGCTTGAATGGCAGGGGATTTACACACTGAGAGTTCTCCCCAGTTCTAGACCAGCTCTTTGTGACATGCTAGGCTAAAGGGATGGACATGAGCAGAGCTGTCTAGTGCAAAACTGTGATACTGAAATGTTTGCTCTTTGGTGGTCTGATAGCATGTGACTTCCCACCCCGTTGTCCATTGACTGTGAGGAGCTGTGGAGAGCACTGAACATGATCTAGCTGTATAACTTATTTGCAACTGAGGATAAAGCAGTGCTTTTCTATAGGATGCTTTTAACATTTGGGCCCTGAGTGCCTAGAGGGAGCAAGGACCTAGGGAGGAAGGAATGCTTGCTGTAGGTGCCAAAGGAGGCTCCTGGGAAGGGGCCCCAGTTGACTTCCTGAGCTCTAGGGCAGTGCTGATGAATAGGCTACCTCGCAATGCCAGAGACCTACCAGAAAAGAGGTGGGACTTGATACTGGATGATGGGAGTGGCCAGGAGAAGGCCCAGCAGCAAGAGTCTAGCTGCCATCAGTGGGGCTGATCCCAGAAATCACTGGAACCCTTGAAAACAGACATATGGCAGCCACAGCAAAAATTGAAGAAGATACCAGAGGACGGAGAGATCTCCCGTGCTCATGGATCAGTAGGATTAACATGGTAAAAATGGCCATCTTACCAAAAGCAATCTACAGATTCAGTGCCATTCCCATCAAAATACCAACACGATTCTTTACAGATCTGGAAAGAAAAATTCTCAACTTCACATGGAAAAACAAAACAAAACAAAAACCAGAATAGCTAAAACCATCCTGTACAATAAAAGAACTTCTGGAAGTATCTCCATCCCTGATCTTAAGCTATAGAGCAACAGTAGTAAAAATGACATGGTACTTGCATAGAAACAGATTGATGGATCTGTCCAATCTGGGAATTGGATAGAAGACCCAGAAATAAACCCGCACACTTACGGACACCTGATTTTTGACAAAGATGCCAAAACCATACAATGGAAAAAAGACAGTATCTTCAACAAATGGTGCTGGTCTAACTGGATATCTACATGTAGATAAATGCAAATAGATCCATACTTATCACCCTGAAAAAAAAGTAAAGTCCAAGTGGCTCAAAGACCACAACATAAAACCAGACACACTAAATCTGTTAGAAGAAAAAGTGGGGAAGAGCCTTGAACACATTGGCACAGAGACAACTTCCTGAACAGAACACTAACAGCACAGGCTTTAAGATCAACGATTCCTATCAAAAATTTAGCATAATTCTTTACAGACATTGAAGGAACAATACTCAAATTCATATGGAAAAACAAAACCCAGGATAGCTAAAATAAACTTTTACAATAAAAGAACTTCCAGAGGTATCACCACCCCTGATTTCAAGCTATTTTACAGAGCAATAGTGATAAAAACTGCATGGTATTGGCATAAAAGAAGACAGGTTGATCAATGGAATCAAATCAAATACCCAGATGTAAATCCACACACCTGTGGACACTTGATCTTTGATAAAGAAGCCAGAATTATACATCAACTAAAAGAAAGTATCTTCAACAAATGGTGCAGGAATAACTGGATGTCTACATGTTGAAGAATGCAAATAGATCCATATTTGCACCTTGCACCAAACTCAAGTACAAGGGGATCAAAGACCTCCACACTGAAGCTGACAGAAAAGAAGGTGCATTAGTGTTGAATGCATTGGCACATGAGACAGTTTTCTGAACAGAACACCGACAGTGTAGGAACTAAGATCGATAGTTAATAAATGGGAGCTCATGAAACTAAAAATGCTTCTGTAAGGCAAAGGACACCATCAATAGGACAAAATAGCAGCCTGCAGAATGGGAAAAGATTTTCACCGACTCACATCTGATAGAGGGCCAGTACACAAAATATATAAAGAACTCAAGGAACTAGACATTAACAACCCAAATAATTCAATTTAAAAATGGGGTACGGATCTAAACAGATAATTCTCGACAGAGAAATCTCTAATGGCCAAAAAGCACTTAAAGAAATGTTCAACATCTTTAGCCATGAGTGAAATGCAAATCAAAACGACTCTGAGATTCCATCTTAACACCTGTCAGAATGGCTAAGATCAAAACCACAAGTGAGATTTCATGCTGGCGAGGGTGTGGAAGAAGGAGACACTCACTCCTTCATTGCCGATGGGAGTGCAAACTTGTACAGCCACTTTGGAAAACAATATGATAGTTTCTCAGGAAATTTGGAACCAAACTATACCGCTCCTGGGCGTATACACAAAAGGTGCTTCATCCTATCACAAGGACGCTTGTTCAACTATGTACGTGGAAGCTTTATTTGTAACAGCCAGAAACTGGAAACAACCTAGATGTCCCTCAACTGAAGAATGGTTAAAGAATGTAGTACATTTACACAGTGGGGCATTACTCAGCTATTTAAAAAGTTAACAGCTGTTAAAAAAAATGACACCATAAACTTTGCAGACAAATAGATGCAACTAGAAAAGAATCATCCTGGGTGAGGTAACCCAGACCCAGAACCATAAACATGGTTATGTATTCACTTACAAGTGTTCATTAGCTGTTAAGTAAAGGATAAACATTACAGCCCGCAGACGCAGAGAGGTTGTTTAATAAGAGGGTTTAAGGGGTGGGATGAACCTATGACTCTCCTGTGAAGGGGAAATAGACTAGATACTATGGGTGAACTGGGGTGGATGGTGAAGGAACAGGAGGGATCAGCTAGGAAGGAAAGGGAGGAACAGAATACCAGAAGAGACACCTGGAACTGGGGGGCATTTCAGGGGCGAGGTAGAAACTTAGTGCAATGGAAACTTCCAGGAATCTGCAAGAATGACCCTATCTAAGACTCCTAGTAAGGGGGAGGATACTGAGCCTGAACCAGCCATCTCCTGTAACCAGGCAAGTCTTCCAGTGGAGGGATTGGGACTCCAACCTAGCCTTAGAACCTTCCACCTACAATTTGTCCTGTCTACATGATGTACTGTGGTAATGGTGGTGCAGAAATTGGGGGAGGAGCCAAGCAATGACTGGACCAGCTTGAGACCCATGCCATGAAAGGGAGCCCACCTTTGACACTGCCTCAATGGCCAGAAATCAGTGGCTGGCCAGACACATAGGACAGAACCTAACATGACCTGCAAAAATAAGTCACTAAAATTATTCCTAATAATAATCCGCTATACTCATAGACAAGAGCCTGGCATAATTATATCAGAGAGGCTTCATCTAGCAAGTGATGGGAGCAGGTACAGAGACCCATAGCTGAACATTAGGTGGAGTGGGGAATCCTGCAGAAGAGAGAGAATGGAAGGATTGTAGGAACCACCTTCCCTCCCGCAGACCAGGTCAGGCCCTATTGGAGGCTCAGTTTCCCTCTCACAAAAACGGTTCCAGATTATAACGGTCAGTTTATTCTGGAAATGAGTAGGCGTGGTGTGGCCGCACAGCACATTCAGCTGTCACCAGACTCGGCAGAGTCCTCACAGCGCTTGCTGTACGTCAATGTTCAATCAGTACCTGATGGATGACCGAATGCAAATGCTATTCCAAAAACTTAAGCAGTGTTCTCCAACCTCTCTACAGTTTGGATAAGAAGTGTTCCCAAGGCCTGCGTGTTCAAAGTTTTGTCATCACACAGTGATGCCGCTGAAGTGACTTGATTATAGCGGTCTACATCATCAGCAGATCAATGCACGTTGAGGTCACAGCTGAACGAATTTTTGGGAGGACGTAGATTACTGAGGACATGCTGTTAAAGGGTGCATCTTGCTCCTACTCCTTCTTCTAGCTCTGCTTTCCAGGGATCATGATGTAAGCACCCTTACCCACTACATTCTTCTACCGCTGTCATAGTTTGCCTTGCTTCAGGCCCAGGTCAAGGAAGCCAACCAACTACAGGTTAAATCCTCTGAAACCACAAGTCAAAAGCATCCTCAGTGAGCTTGTGTATTCCAGGTATTTAGTCACAGCAATGAAAGCTGACAACCTCGGGGACTGGCTAATATCCCTAGTATGTGGCTTTGTACTGAGTCTTTACCACATTGACAAAAATCTATTCCAAGCCACAGTTGCTTGAAGGAAGGATTTGAGAGCTGAATGACCAGGTGAGCTAATGAAAGCGCTGAGTTTATAAGAAAGCAGGCTGAGCAAGACACAAGGAGCATTTCAGTAAGCAGCACTCCTCCACTATCTCTGCATCAGCTCCTGCCTCCAGGTTCCTGCCCGGCTTGAGTTCCTGTCCTAATTTCCTACAATGATGAACATTGATATGGAAGTATAAGCCAAATAAGCCCCACCAAACCCCACTCCCAAGCTGCTTTGGTCGTGATATTTCATCACAGAAATAGAAAACCCAACCAGGACAAGAAATAAGAGAAAATCAACAACAACAGCAAACAAACAAACAAACAAAATAAAACCAAGCAAACAAAAAACAAACAATCTTAAGCTACAGGTAAGGACTTCTGATGATTGCTTCCAAAATTCATTTCTGTAAAAGGATGATTTTGAGTTCTGTCTTTTCAGCACCCAGGACAAGCGTAGGTCCATGTACAATGTGAACGGGGTGGGGTGGGGGGCTGGAGTAGCCCCATTAACAGTAGCTTGATGCATGCTGCTGGCTACGTGCTGCACGGCCTTGTAGACTCTATAAGAGCTATCACATGTGACGATCAGCCACAACAAGAGAGCTCTGTAAAACCAAGAAACCAAACACAAGCCTAGTAGTTGCTAAGTGACTCATCATATCCAAGCATACACGGCTGGTGTGGACAGTGAGCAGGTGTGTGTGGCCTGGAGGACATCTGCCAAGAGGGATGGATGGAAGCCGCCATTCTTTAAGAAACTATAGTCACCCATGGGCCTCCATCAACTAGAAGCTCCGTGTCATGCTCCAACAGGCAGAATAGCCACAGAGTGGATGGTCAGCTGCAAAGCAGAGGAGAGACTGTCCTTCTCCTCCACAGGTGTATCTTCCCAAAGCCTGTTAATATCCAACATTTTTATTTTATTTTATTTATTTTATTTATAGACAAGGTCTTACTATGTAGCCTGGTATTCTGCTATGTAGACTAGGCTGGCCTCAAACTCATAAAGATCTGCCTGTTTTTGCTTCTTGAGTGCTGGGATTAAAGCATGTGCCACCACATCTGGCTATATGAGACATTTTAATGAAAGCTTGCTTAACATGGCAATAATATCCATGAGGTCTCAAAATGACTCATTTTTTAAAAAATCACTTTTACTGAGTCAGTATCATTTACATATAGTAAAATTTGCCTTTTTAAGGTCTGCGCTTCTGTGTATTCTGACTAATGCAGGAGACCTATCACTACCAAAACGAGACAGGACCTTCCACCACTGAGAACACGCCTTCCTGCTCCTTGGTAGACAGAGGCCTCTTCTATCTCCATGTCTGGCAGTGGTGATCTCTGCTCCTGTGACCTTACTTCACTCGTGTTATATAGATAGAGTGTGGCCACCTGGGTCTGGCTCCTTTCGCTTAATGCAGTGTATGTTTTTACATGTTTTTCTCATTTGTTCTGTTTCATTGCCAAGTGTTGTTTGGGGCCTGAGAGGATTGGGAGGGTTGGGTGGTAGGGGTGCTCCTGTGGGTCACAGGTGTCCAGCTCTTGCTGTGTCCTCACGAAAAGAAAGGAACCAGGCTGTCCCATCAGGCCTGCTTCAGAAGGGCACTAGTCCCATTTGTAATCCAGTCATCTCATAAACCAGTCATTTCCTCAAGGCCCCTCATCTTGGGGAGAGGTTTCAACTGGAAATTTGGGAGAAGGCAAACATCCAGCAAGGCTATACAATAGTCCTGCAGGAAAATTTTGATTGCTCTACATCCTTGCCAGCAATTAGAAATTTCTATAAATGACTGAAAACAGTCTTCAGGGTAGCTGATGATGGGCGGAGCTGGTTTTGTTTGTTTCCTAGAAGTGAGGAAGCATAGAAATGAGCTTCAGCGCAATCTAAAGACATCAGTAAAGAGATAAAGCATTCTTCTGGGTGATTCGGGGAATTGTGCTCTTCTTAGTGCTTCCAACCAATATCCTTGACACCCAGCAGAAGATAGGATAGCAACTGGTCCGAAGTATTTTTAAACATTTAAATGAGGCTGTTTTTTTCATTAACAGGAAGTGTTCTACTTCCTTAATGCTGCTTTGAAAAACTAAATGAAAATTCCTGTGCTCTGGGGAAAAAACAAAGCCATAATTAGAACAATGGCAACCTTGGGCTGGTCTCATTTCTCTTCTAGGAAATAGCTTGTTTTTGTTTTAAGTTATCTGTCTATATGATACATTATCTGCTGTTAAAATGACGTACGGCCAATTCAGCACAATGAGTTGCCCCAGATTTCCTGCAGCTCCCTCAGAGCCCAAACCAATTTTGTGTTTCAGTCCATATAAGGCATATTACAAAGTAATTTTAAATAATTAGCACTGTCCCAAATGTATCATAATTAAAGAATTATCTTGGTAACAAAAATAATTCTACAAACCCCTCTGAAGGCTAATGATCACAGCTTGAAGCATGGATACTTTGGAGCATCATTCCACAGTTCTGCATTAGCCTGCATTAGAAATTGAAAAATAAAACAAAAACATGTTCGGCAACCCTGTGACAATGAATGATTCAGAGGAAGTCAGCTGCCCTGGGCAGGGCCCTTCCACCTTCCCTGACCTGCTGCCCAGCAGCGGTTCACAAGCCAAGTGAACAAGACACTGTAAGAGCAGCACTTTACAAGTGAAACCTAGGGCTTTCTTGGAGGACTTCAGCTAACCATTCCAAGCAGAACAGTGGAATGTATGGGTTACTAGGTTGAGCAAAACCTTCGGGTTTAGTCGCCCCAGTGTGGTTTCCAGACACTGATGTGCTCAGGGGCCGAAGAGCTACGTGGGGAGAAAGGACAGTTCATCTGTCACCTCAGGAGCTACTGCTGATCCCTACAAGTTGAAGGCAGAATAGGAAAGCTGCACAAAAGGCTAAACTGTTCACTCTACCCGCCTAGATTCCAGAAAAATGACCCGTTTCCTCAGTGGCTGACCCCAAATGGAAAACAACAGAGGCTGGAAAGATGATCAACAGGCAAATACACCTACCATGCGAGTCTGGCAACTAACATTCATACCCCCCCAAACCCATGTAAAAGCCAGCCACACATGTCTGTAATCCCAGCACACCTATAGCAAAAGATGCGATAGAGGGACAGAAGAATCCCCAGAGGCTCAAGGGCCAGCTAGCCTGGACTATGCATCTTCAGAAACAAGGTTGCAGGCAAGAACTAACACCTGAGATTGTTCTCTGACCGCCACACGTGTGTATGGCATGCATGCTCCTGGACACAAGCATACACAAATCATAAACACACACACACACACACACACACACACACACACACACATACACTAAATAGTTTCCAAAGAGGAATGGCGGAACGATGGGGTGAAACTGATACCATCTTAAGCAACCACTACGTGCTGATCTGAGCACCAGAGTCTGTCCCATGACTCCTCAATGTAATCTCACAGAGGATTACCAAGGAAGTCTTGCTGCCCTGTTACATGGAGCTGGGAAAACCAAGAGTCAGACAGGGAAAGTGAGCATGGTTCCAGCCAAGGTGTCACCAGGTCCACTAACTCCAAAGTTTATTCTCTTCCCATCACTCCACAGTGCCTCCCCAAAGATCAGAGAGCACCCTGATAAAGTCTCCCTTCAGTGGAGTTCCCAGGAAAACTCAAGACATCCCAATGGATTTTCAGAAAAATAACTGCTGTATTTTTAGTGTTTCATGTTGCAAATATTATAGAAGAAAGCAATTTCTCATTCATCTGAGATCTAGACTGAACTGGTCATCATACTTTCATTTATTAAGCCTAGCCCCAGCCCTCTCTGATGCACTCTGGCCACATGGAGACTTCCATAGTTTAAGTCTGCTCTTCCTTGTGTGATCATTAACAATTAATTCTTGCATAGCATTTTCTTGGGTGATGGCAGTGAGGAAGGGTTCTGAGGGGCTCACTTGAGCATGGTCAAAAACATACCAAGCATGTCCTTCTTTAAAGGTCACTGAACTATGAAGGAGCTGGAAACGGTGGGCTGGCCAAGGACGTTTCCACGTAGTTGTGTGTATTTGGTTCAGAACTGTCCAAGGGGCTGGGGAGATTGCTCAGTGAGTCAAATGTCTGCTATGCAAGTGTGATGACGTAAGTTCTGATTTCTAGCTCCCATGTGAAAGGTAGACATTGCCGCAGCACCCATTATCCCAGCATTCCCAGGGACAGAGACAGGCAGACCCCAGGTGCTCCTGCTCAGACAGTTGTGTCCAAAAGAGCAAACTTCAGACTCAGTGAAGAGATTCTGTCTCAAAAAGTAAGGTAGGAAGTGATTGAGGAAGACACCCTCATGTGGATTTTTGGTCTTCATATGTGCTCACATATGCTTATGTCAGAGAGAGAGAGAGAATAGAATAGAATAGAATAGAATAGAATAGAATAGAATAGAATAGAATAGAATAGAATAGAATAGAATAGAATAGAATAGAATAGACTAGACTAGACTAGAACAGAACAGAACAGAACAGAACAGAACAGAACAGAACAGAACAGAACAGAATAGAATAGAATAGAATAGAATAGAATAGAATAGAATAGAATAGAATAGAAGAATAGAATGAAGCAAATTGCCAGCATATGTTTTATGAGTCATGATCCATGAAATATTTATTTTGTGGAATCAGTAAGTTTGGGACCAGTCCCCAGATCCCTTCTGAGAATGATCTTGAGACAGTTTAATAGCTGTTTTCATTTATGTGTGTATGTGGGGCAGGAAGGGAGAGACATGGTATCAAGTTGAGTCAGTAGGACCCAGCTGCCGCCACAGTGCTGACTCAGTGTGTAAATTAGGAGGGGTATCAGCTTGCTGGGCTGGGCAGGCTCCGTTTTTCAGCACTTGAGACCTCTTTACTCTGGCCACTGGGCTTTTCCATAATGATTGTGGAGGCCAGAAGATTAACTAGAGAAGTCACTTTTCTCCTTCTATGATGTGGTCACCAAGCTTGGCAGCAAACGCCCTTCCCTGCCAAGTCAGCTCATCCGCCCAATATTCTGAATTTGTCAGGGATTTTAACACAGTCTCATCTCTGGCTAATAGCCAACCTGCTCATTTCCCTGAGCTCCTGTAACAAATGGCCAGTCTTAGCATCTTAAAACAGCCTGACTGTATTATTTTGTAGTTCTAGAGGTTAGAAATCTAAAATGTATCTCCCCAGGCTGAAATCAAGATACAGTGCTTGAGGAACAGCAGGGCAACACTCCTTTTGCGGATCTTTCTGAGCTTCCACAGGCTGCCTGTCTCCCTTGGTTTGACCCTTGCTCCATCTGCAAAGCTAACCCCACATCACTTCAACCTCTACTTCCGCCATCTTCTCCTCTAGCTCTCCCATTCCCATCCTTCACTTCAAAGGACTTTTTGTGATTACACTGAGGCTACCCAGTTTATTTAGATCACCTGTCCATCCCTGGAGCCTCAGTCTTCTCCTTATACTCCTTTCACCAGCTGAGAGAATGTATTAACAGGCTCCAGGGAATGGTCCTACCCAGTGAGATGGCTCAGTGGGTGAGGGCACTTGTCATCAAGGTAGATGACTTGAGTTCACTCTTGAAGACCCACGTGGTAGCAGGAGATAACCTACTCTCTCAAGCTGTCCTTTGACATGCACTATGGCATGCGTACATGCACACATACAAAGTAAACAAGAGAAACAAAACTTGTAAAAGAAAATCTTTGTTGGCCTCAGTGGCATGACTGGCAGGTAGCAGAGCCTTTAAAGATGGGGTCTAATGGGATGTCTTTGGGCCATCGACGGCTGCCCCTCAAAGGATACTATGGAACCCCAACTCTTTCCTCTTTGTTTTTGTTTCTGGCCATGAGGTCAGCAGTCTTCTCCATCCCATGTCTCCTGCTGTTGCCATTTGGCCCACTCAGTAAAAGCCTGAACAATGGGTGCACCAGATCTTGGGATGGAAGCTCCAAAATTATGAGTCCAAATAACCCTTTGGCCACATAGTTTAATTATGACAAGTACTTGGTTATAGTAACCCAATACTAGCCCAACTGTGGACACCCAGGAACCATTATGCTACCTACCACAGCAGGCAAATGTATTAATAAGTCTTATGATCTGGCTCCAAAACATCTGTTTGTGAAAAAAATGGAGGCTACCCAGTCAGTGCCTGGTAGGAAGCAATGAGTGAATGCTTTGCTTCTTTCTCTCTTCAGGCTTCAGGTTTCCTCTGCTGTGTCCATGTAGTCACCTGTGAGGCTTTCCAGCTGCTGCAAATCACCTGCATGGAAAACTTCAAAGCCTACTGGCACAGGGCCTCTAGGGCCTGTGAACGAATAATCCTGGAGCCTCCGCTTACTCCCCCAAGGACTGAGAAACAGCTGATTGGGCCTTACTAGCCAAGGAGAAACATACATGGTTGTTTGCCTATTTTCTTTCCTTTCAGCATCTCCTCACCCAGAGCACTTCCCCATGGGCTCCCTGGAGCCCTCCTCAAATTAACCCTTGCCTCCCTTCCTGCCTTCCCAAGACCTGCTCCCTATTGAGATAGGAGCAGTAAGGAAGGCTGTGAGAGGGTAGAAAACTTCAGCCTCCCGCAGACATAAAAACATCTGTGTGAAGAACAACTGAACTAATGACCATATGATCCCGTGTCCTTTTCCTCCTCCCGTTTCTACCTCACAAGAGACTCAAGACCTTGCTGGGGAGAACTTACCTCAACGTTAAAAGCTAGCCAGGACCTCTACATGCTGAGACTTCTTTCTTGCTTCAGTTCATGCCACAGTTTTGTACTGATTCTGGACTTTTAATCTAAGGAGAGATGTCCTTTCTCTCGGAGTCTTTGATATATGAGACCCCCCAGATTTCAGGATGGGAAGGTAATTTCATAATTCATGTTCCAACCACCTCAGTATATTTTCTCAATCGCACTTTTCAAGGGCCCCACAATCACTTCTGCCCAACTTTTAAAAATTTCCACGCCAATCATATTTCTGAATATTAACTGAAAGCCATGCCAGCACCTTCCAGTGTAAGATGATGTATGCCTACCATTAGTTACCAAGCTTAGCGTGTGCTAGAATGTCAAACACAGGCCAGGAATATTCTGTGATTTTTCAGGGAAATTTTAGCTTCCACAGGCTGCCTGTCTCCCTTGGCTTGACACTTGCTCCATCTGCAAAGCTAATTCCACATCACTTCAACCTTCTTTTTTTTTTTTTATTTAAGCAAAACTTTTTTCTTTTTTATTTACTCTTCTCTCATATATTACATCCTGACTGCAGTTCCTCCTCCTTCCTCTCCTCTTAGACCCTCTCCCTTCACATCCCCTCCTCCCCCAGATTCTCCTCCTCTGTTTCCCTTCAGAAAAGAGCAGTCCCCCCAGGGAGAACAACCAAACATGACATATCAAGTTACAATAAGTCTAGGCATGTCCCCTCATATTAAGGCTGGATGAGGTAACCAGAAAAGAATCAGAGACAGCCCCTGCTCCCACTGTTAGGAGTCCCACAAAAACACCAAGCTACACAACTGTAACACATGTGCAGGAGGCCTAGGTCATGTATGCCGATGCCCCACCCCCCGGTTGTCAGTTCAGTCTCTGTGAGCGCCTATGAGCCCTGTTCATTGATTCTGTGTGTTTTCTTGTGGCGTTCTCCAACGCCTTGGCTCCTAAAATCCCCTCTTCTGCAGGATTTTCTCAGCGACACCTAATGTTTGGCTGTGGCTCTCCTCAGATCATACAAATCTTTCACCTATTTTTTTTTTTTGACCCAGGGTTTCTCTGGGTAGCCCTGTCTATCCTGGAACTTGCTCTGTAAAGCAGGCTGGCCTGGAACTCAGGGATCCTTCTGTCTCAGGCCCCTGAGCTCTGCCATTAACAGAGCCTACTGCCACAAAAAACTGAGCTGAGCAAAACTTCCTTTAAAGAAAGCTTTTCTTAAAGAAAGACAGTCTCTCTGAAGTTTCATCAGGTGGACTTTTCCTAAGATTGGTGAATTGCCTGGGCAAGAACTGTGCCTCTTTTTGAGAAACACATTTTATATTATGTGATGGTTTCTGACCTTCTAGGCCAAGTCTGCTTATGTACCCCCTTGGTGTCTGGACTTCACAAATCGGCTTCAAATCTATAGCAATTTGGGAAGCAGACTGCAAGTGTGCATCACCATGCTTGACAAATAGTGTTTTCAGAGGCCTGAAAAAAAAAATCCCTGAAAAAAAAAAAAAAAACCCAGCAGAGAATTAAGCTATGGTCCCTTCACAGCAAAACAGACAAAACCAATCAACTAGCAACAACCAACTATAGGCTAATCCTCATACTAGTTTTCCTACTCTGGATTGAAATCTTCACTGGACAAAGCCTTTTTCATTCCCAGTTTGCTTCATCGTGAAGCTACAAAAAGGATGCAATCAATTATGTTAGGTATGGTGACTCCAGCACATGTCAATTTCCTGCCATTCTTGCCGTTACTCTACTAATACCGTGATTTATGTCGTCGCTGATAACCAAGTTGCTATCCACATCTGCCTAATAGCCAGACATCAGAAACTGGCCACACCAGCACTGTATTTTAACTATCTCCTGTCTCTCAGATATCTCTCTTCAGTGTTTGTGTATTTTTCTTCTTACGCTGACAATTTCTGTTCACCACTGTGACTGTTAAAAAAAGAAATAGTATGTGAAGTCCGCAAAAAGCAGAGCCACTATGTAAGAAGCAAAGGCTGGCCACTGCACATGATGCTGGTGTATCAGTCACTTTTCTCAGTGCTGTGACCGAATACCTGGCCAAAGGCAACTTCAGAAAGGAGGGTCGGCTTTAGCTCACAGTCTGAAGAGATATGAGGGGATGCGGTCCATGGTGGAGAGGAGGGGGTCTGACACCCAGCACACTGTACCTGCAGCCAAGGGACAGGGACAGGCGAATGCTGGCGCTCAGTGCCCTTTTTTGCCCTTCAGTCTGGGGCCTCAGCCTAGAGGATGATGCCGCCCAGATTCAGGGGTTTTCCTCAGCTAAGCCTCTCTGGAAACACCCTCATTGACACCCCCATAGATGGGCCTCAGTCATGTCCTACACGTTTCCAAATGAAGTAAAGTTGGCTGTTGAAATTAACCATCAGACTCACAAAGACAAGCATTGCATGCCTTTTTTTTTTCTTTTCATATGTAGAGTGGTTGGACAGTCAGAAAGGATATGAAAGGAAAAGAAGAGTATTAAGAGGTGGAAACAGAAATGGGGGAGAACATGGGGAGAGATGAGAGCATTAGAGAGGTGAAGATGATGAAAGTATATCGTATGTGTCCATGGGACTATGATAATGAAAATCGTCACTCTGTGTGATTAATAAGCAGCAAATAAAAACAATAGTGCCAGGTCATCTGTCCTGTTTACTTTCCCACAGTTCTGAAGCAACTGTCACTCAGTGTCATTGAGAATATTTCTTGGACTTCTATTTTCTGTAAGGCTTTTTTTCCCCTGTAAATCTTAACAGATATTCTCCTATAAAGAACAATCTTTCCTAAATATTTTTGTTTCCTCGAGGTATCATTTACAAGGAGAAGGTACGGTAAATTTTTGACTCTTGCCCTTACTTCCCAGCTTTTAGAATAACGAAAGGTACTGGCCACATCCTAAGATGACTAAACTTTTTAAGGAACACATGGACGTTAATGTAAACTGTGTTTTAATTCATGACCTTTTTGAAGTTTTCTTTTTTAAAATATTTATTTTTATTTTGTGCACATTTATGTGTCTGAATGTATGCATGTGTACCATATATATATAGTTGCCAAAAGAGGCCAGAAGGGTGTCAGATCTCCTGAAACTGGAGTTACAGATGATTGCCGAACAGCTGAGAACTGAACCTGCGTCTTCTGCGAGAGCAGCGAGAGCTCTTGACCACCAAGGCATCTTTCCAGCCACCTTTGCTGGCACCACCGCCTCTTCCTTCTCCTCCTCCTTTTGATGTTTAAGTAGTCTCTTCTTAGCTTTTCATATCTCCCCTGAGTCCTTTAAACACAGTCTTTGACAGTGCCCTGGACTTCTTGTCTGAGAACATGGGCCAGGCTCACTCGCACATCTCCTGTCTCTGAAGGGAAATCAAATGTTCCTCAGAAGCCTTCTTTCCTTTCCACGCTTGTGCAGCAGAACTTAAAGACCTGCGCCTGTGAATATTCCTCATGATTGGCCACTCATGATCATTATTTTTAGGTTGTTTTAGTGAAGAAAACTAAGAAATATTTAAAATTATCGTGAGTTCATGTTGATACTTATAAGTTAAATTAAGACTGTAGATTTTTGCTTCTTTTATGTGTATTATCCACTTGTGCATGTTCATGTATGTGTGCATCTGTGTTTTTGTATTTTAAAAAATATTTTTATTTAGTTGTGTGTTGAAACATTTGCATACACATCATTACTAGACAGGTTCACTTCAGAAAACTCTGTGATCTCTGTCATGTTCATTTTGCTGTCTTTTTTCTTTCTGCAGTAATTGTTCATTTACCCATTTGTTTTACAAAAGCAAACAGACTTGTGTGTGTGCACATCCATTCTTTCCCTTCCTAGAGAAAGGATAACCTGCCAGACACAAGTACACTATATACAGTACTCTTTCTGTACTTGTGCTGCCCTTCAAAATGACCGTCACCCCATGTCAGCACACAGACAACTTCGCTCCTACCTACTAGTACCACGTGTTTGATATGCTTTAGTTCATGGGCTATTCCTGGCCCTTAATACCTCCCCATCACCGGGAAAGACCTAGTGTGTGTGCTTTTCTTATTTTTGAGAGTGTGATTTTTGGAAGTGATTCCCAGTGGTGAGACTGCTGAACCAGAAGGTAATGCATGTAACTTTGCTAGCTATTTCCAAATTCTCTGAGGCTTTGCATCCCACCAGCAAAGAGTATGTTACTCCACTTTTGGGTTTTGCTTCTCTGAGAAGTGAAAAATAGCATTTTAGTGAAGATTTCATTCCCCTCTTCACACACACACACTGCAATCCATATGCTAAGAAAGGATTCCTTTGGGGGGTAACACCATTGGACTGTCAAAGAAGAAAGCTCATTCCCTGGCTACGTTATATATTGAGCATGGAGCTTTCCTCCTTACAGATGGGCTTGCCTGGCTGAGTCCTCATTCAGAGCAGCTGAGAAGTATGAGTCCATGAAAATGGAATAGTCACCATTCATAAAACAAGAGGCTTCAAAGAGCCTTGTTAAGCAGCATAAGCCGTTGACCGCCAGCAGATGGGTCCGAACTCATCAGGTAGTCAGTGTACATTCTTTAGGAAAATTGAATGTAATTCTGGACTCAGAGGCCCATGATGAAATTATAAAACTCCAGTGCTTGATAGCAAAAGATGAAGCAGGAAACAGACATCTTTTTTAATTTTAATTTTTACTTTTTTTTCCACAATATATTCATTATATATCTCAATTGATGCCCTCTCCATCCTCTCCTCCCAGTCCCACCCTCCCTCTCTCTTTCCTCCATCCTCTTCCCCTAGTCCACTGAAAGGGGGAGTTCTCCACCATTGCCGTCTGCTCATAACTTATCAAGTCTCATCAGGACTGCATGGATCCTCTTCCTCTGTGGCCTGGCAAGGCTGCATCCCCAGGGGCAAGTGATCAGAGAGCAGGCAACCGAGCTCGTGACAGAGGCAGTACTGTTCCAGGTTATGTGTTCACACAGGTATACAACCATCGCTGCCTTAAATCTCAGAACCTTTCAGCACTCCCAAAGAAGGCAGGCATCTACTAAGAGTACTCCCGTCCCCCTCAATCTACCTCGGCCACCGCAAATCCTTCTGTTCTCCCTAAATCTATCTGTTCTGAGTACTTTATATAAAGAAGTGAAATGGCAACCTTGCAGTCTTCCGTCATTTTCTCCTCTCAGTGAAAAACCATCCTGAAAACGACCAGTTTTAGAGCACAACAGCATTTCATCATTTTTTTTTTAATTGCAAAGCATGTTCCGTTATATGGGTATAGCAGGTTTTCTCTTCATTGTTCTTTCATTAGGTGACATTTACATATGGTGAAAATGTATATTTCATCTGAAAATGTGACTATGCCACATCTTATTTACTCATCTACACACTGAACACTTGAGCTGTTTCCCTTTGTGTGTGTGTGTGTGTGTGTGTGTGTGTGGTATATGCATATGTACATGCATGTGCTAGTGTGCGGGTGTGTATGCTCGTGTGTGCACACTTGTGGAGGCTGGCGATCAACACCAAGTATCATCTTCTATTGTTTTCTACATTACATTTTTAAATACTTTAAAATATCGTATGTGTGAATGTGCGTGTATACATGGGTAATATGCCTGTGTGTGTACAGGCACACGTGGAGGTCAGAAAGACGTTAGTTATCTTGGAGCTGGAGTTACAGGTGATTTTGTGAGCTGCTGAGCGTGGATGCTGGGATGTGAACTCTGGTCCTCCGATAGAGCAGTAAGTCAATGGTCCTAACTGCTGAGCCGGTTCCCTAGCGCTGCCATCTTGCTTCTGAGACAGCTTCACTGAAGCTGGGGTTCACCAACTGGAGATCTGCCTGTCTCCGTCTCCTCCCCCTCCCACCATTTCTGGGGGATGGATGTACCCGGCCATGCTTGCCCTTTTATGTGGACTCTGCAAACTCAAACTGCCCTCCTGGTACTCGTGCTATGAGCACTTCACCCAGGCCCCTGCTCCTCTTTTGTTCGGCTGGAAGATCAGTGCTGCTGTGAACCTGTCTGCACATGCTTTGAGCAGACTGGGTGGAATTCCTGGATGTCACCTCTTGGAGTTGTTTGAGAACACAAGCATCTATTTCCCAGCCCAGTATCAAGCACGGCAGCAGCGGAAACTTTGTAAGTTGTCATCCTCTTGTTCAGGATGTACGCGGCATCGATTTTCCTGTGTTTGGGTGTCAGGTGGCCTATGCTCCAAGTCAGGTATTGCCCAACACATGGCTATAATGAGAACTTATCCAATTCACGTTTCCCCATCCGCATATATGATGTTTTTGAACCCCTCCCCCCGCTAGTAGCAGCCACACAAAAAGGGAAATGGGTTTAGCTGGGTACCACCTGCTCTTAATGTTTACACCTACAATTGCTTAACGGTAGGTCCCAATAGTTAGGCAGGAATAAATACCAACCTTGCGCAGCCTCCTCAGAGTCTACCTGTCTGTCCTTTCATACCGCAGACCATTTGGAGCTCTGCCTCTCCTCTCTTGGTGCCCTGGTTCTTCCACTGCGCTGGCTCCCAGCCCCCACAGACTGAGCTCTGAGGACTGCTTTCACTATCTCGGCATTTATCAGAATGTTAAAGCTGCAGGGCTTCCTCTCTGCTTTCACATCTCTCTAAGCCTCTTTTCAGTACACCTTTCTCAGTAAGAAGATCATTTTCCCGATAGGGAACAAAAGCACCATTGAGGACTTCTGAGTGGTTCCGGGTTAGGTATCTACATGCTACTTTCCCTCCAGCCTGTGGGTCGTCTTCCTGCTTCCTGACTCTGATGGGAAAACAGAGTCCTTTAGGTCGCTCGCAACATTTTTCATAAGTCCTGATCAAGAGAGCTTCATCAAGGGGTCCTTACAGGTGCGGCTCCTTTTTCTGTGTGTTTGCATAGCTGGCATCTTGGGATCATTTCTAATGTCAAAGGAGTCCCCTTGTCTCTTTTTGGTAAGCTCTAGGGATTGTCTAGCTGCGTCTCTTGGCTTTATCCCACTTTTCTCCAATCCTTTTTCTTCCATCTGGGCTCTGAGGAGAGGAAGCCAGATGTATATCCCAACTTCTCCACTCCATCTCTGAATCTGATGAGGATGACTTTTGTAGTCATCAAGGCAACATAGTTCTGGTTAGGTCAGGAAAATAGACGGTGACTTAAAAATCGTGCAGAAATTAAATTTTTTTTAATTTTTTACTCTCTCTGGGAGTTCGGCCCTGAAACCTACGGTGATGCAGTTGCCTCTGTTCTCTCACTCACCCTGGAGATGGACTGTGAGTCCCCCGCCCTCCTCAACTCTGTAAGTGCTTGTCGCACAGGCACAGGATGACAGGGTCTCCTTCCCTCATCTTATTCCTGCCTTACATGAAAGATGCTAGTATCAGGGCATTTGAACTACAAGCCAGAAGTTCCCTTCCGAACCCAGGAACTTCTTTCTTCCAGGTTTAATCACCTTACTCCATAAGCCTCCTCCCTGTGGCTGTATGGCTCATTCTAGAGCTCAGCCAGTAGCCACAGGCTACTATGTCAATGGCCAACTGCAGTCCTGCTCACACTCTAACACACGCACAGGCGCACCCGAGCACAAACACACAGAGTCAATGCTTGCTATTCACAGTAGTTACTGAGTCATCATGAGGACTGACCTGGCAGACAGTAACTCACTGTCCCCAAAGGAAGCACAGGTTGGACTCATGATCCTTTGGTTATGTTTTCCTTCATGTATAGTCAACACACAGTACTAGTTTAATACCTGTCCTTGTTTTATACCTGTTGTTACTCTACTAACATGGAACTATCACAGTCAGCACTCTGTAACTCCTGCCCCAACCAGCCTTCTCTGGCACACTCATTTTCTCAGTAAGACTCTTCCCTGCATCCCTGTGCTTTGACTCATGAGGCAGCACCTAGCATCAAAAGCTGCAGGATCACCACAAAAAGTATAAAGCTCTGGTACTAAGTAGACTGGAGAGAAAAATCTCTTAAGACATGAAAACTGAACTAAGAAGGACAGAGCTGGACATATTAGGCGATTAAGTTGAACATCCTGTGTTTCAAATGATACAGAAGAGCCACACGGACTGATTTTGAGATCATGAGTTTATTTTTGTGAATAGACTAATGGGAAAATTTCAAGTAACGGAAACTGATTGAACACACACATACACACACTTGTGTGCCCGACATCATGTGTTTGCGACGTACTTACATAGTGCCAGCTGGGACTCGGTATTTGGTTCACTGGCACATGAATCACTGACAGTCCAACAATGTCGGCTGTACACATTCGGAGAACACACTCCAGGCACATAGTCTGTGTAGATCCTGCAAAAGCTACCACAGCTTCACTTGGGTTGAGGTGAATAACACATGATCTTGTGCTGTGTCTGATGGGAACCTTCGGATGGTTCTTTATGAGTTAAAACGTTCACACAGCTCCAAGACTGTATTATTGTGTAGCATCAGATGGCTGGTTCAACGTTGTCTACGGTCTCTATGGAACTTTTTTCCCCATAAAGCTCAGATAAACACCGGACATGTTAGTGCACGGACCCAGTTGTGTTTGTTTGGTCTTACTCAGGGTCTATTTCTGTAGTCTATTTGGACTATTAGAAGGCCCAGAGAGACCAAGAATTCGTGAATGTTTTCTGAAGGGGTCGAGACCTTTTGGAGAGAAAATTGGCACAGCGCCATCTTGCGGTCAGCACTAAAACATGGGGCCGTTGAAACTGGGCTTGGGCCATGTGTTGGCTAATTCCATGTCAACTTGATAAGCTGTACTTATCGCAGGTGAGGGAATCTCAAGTGAGAGCCTGCCTTTGTGAGACGGGGCTGTGAGCAAACTACAAGGCATTTTCTTAGTTGGGATGTGGGAGGGCCACAGTGGGAGGGCCCAGCCCACAGTGGGCGGGCCCAGCCCACAGTGGGCGGGGCCACTCCTCGGCTGCTGTCCTGGGTGCCCCAAGAGGGCAGGCTGAAGAAGCCATCCGTGAAGCAAGCCAGTCAACATCACTCCTCCACCGCATCTACAGTGCTCCTGCCTCCGGATTCCTGCCCTGCTTGAGTTCCTGCCCCAACTGCTTTCGACGGTGAACTGCTGTGAGTGAAACTTTTTCCTCCCCAAGTTCCTTTTGGCCAAGGTGTTTCATTGCAGCAATAGAAACCCTGACGAGAACCGACTATGAAGCGTCTCCTTATGCACCTAAACCTGGGATGCCTTTCTTGTAAGCCAGAGGCTTCTGGGTACAGTAAACAAAAAATAGGAAGGGAAGCTTGAGTTACTGGGTGCAGCAGTAACTCCAGAGCAGTGGGGAATCTGGGGGCTGCTGACAGGAAGATTGTTGAGGCTTGCCAGTTGCCCACTTGTTAACACTGGCTAGGGTCTAGGCCAGGTATTTCCAGGGTTTTGGCTGCTTTTCCAAAGAACCAAAAAGAAGAGCTCACACATGTTTGGGGAAGAAAAAAAGAAAAGAAAAGCAAGATGATTTAATTTGGAGCAAACTGATAGTACAGAGTGTTGAGGGACACTGTGAAGACGGATAGTGGGCCACACGAGTGAAAGCATTCACGGTCCATTTCTGTTCAGGGCTTTCTTCTGCAGGGGTCAAGAGGAGTTTGGTTACTTAGGGGCATAGATTGGATGGGTCTCCTTTTTGATTGATAGATTAGACCGTATATTGATTTTTTCTACTGCATCCATGCCTTCCCAGAATGCATCTGATTTTAATCACATGCATGCCCCATTATGTATAGGTTTATAAGAGAGCAAACAGAGGATTCTGCCTAAAAGTTTAGTAGGGAACACCCCTCAAACCAATTCAGGCTGGAGGGATCCTTTCATTTCCGATAGCCACACACACTGAAAATACAGTCAAACAGAAACTGTTAAAGTTAGACTATTACTAGGGGTAGGGGAAATTACATATGGGAGTACCTGTATACGGATGGAGGTAGGGGTTTGAGGGGGAGTCCTGAGATTGCTAGACAGATCCCTTGGAGGGTGTGTGTGTGTGTGTGTGTGTGTGTGTGTGTGTGTGCAGTGCCTGCAGGTGAAGGAACCAGGCCTCCAGTGCATTAATACAAGAGGAAGTGTATGTGCACAACCAAAATGGAGTCCAAGCCTCAACTATCTCCTCTGCCTGCCTGCCTCAGATCCTGTTACAGGTTCAGTGAGAGGCAGTGTTTTAAGAGAATGCGGTGCATACATTTACAAATACAACACCATAAGCACACAGGCACGGAAAGAGAGAGAAAGAGAGTGGGGGAGGGAGGGAGAGCACACTAGATTTGTCAGGGTCACTGTGGAAATCATTAATAAATATATTTTATGAGTTTAGAATCATATATGTGATTTTAAATCCCAGCTCTGTTACTAACAAACTATGCAGTTTGGAGCAAGAGGCTTAGTTACCCAAATCCTGTGTAAAAAAAGGGAATAATAATTATATAATGTTTATTTCAGGGATTAAACAGAATAATGCATACAAACCAATTAGCAGTAAGTACTAAGTGATAAGTAATCAACAGGCAATGGGAGCTGCCTGGGCTGCTGCTTTCAGGAAGGGCTGCAGTGTCTCCATAAGAAAAGACCTTTCTGCTGCATGCAGGCTGAGTCTTCAGCAGTAAGGCAGCCCGCCTGAGCAATGCAAGGAACAGTGCATGCTTTAGAGTGGGCTCTACTGAGTGACCTGTTGAACAGATACGTGTCAGGTAAAGAGGAGTCCTGGACAAGAGGACTCTGAGGAAAGTGCCCACATCTCTAGTGGGCTCTGTGTCAGGAGAAGCAAAGCATTATATTATAGCAGGTTGTAGCTGTTAGTTCTTTTTTTCACTTTTTAAACTAATTAATTCAATGTACATATCAATCATAGGACCCTCCCTCCTCTGCTCCCAATCCCACCCTTCCTTCCATGTTCCCCTTTCCTACCCAGACACCCCAGCTCATCTAGTCACATGAGGACTGAGTTCATCTTCCTCCCTGTGGCCTGGTAGGGCCATCCCATCAGGGGGAAGGGATTAAAAAGCAGGCAACAGAGTCCATGTCAGAGCTATCCCCCCTGTCCTCTAACTGGTGGGCCCACATGAAGCCTAAGATGCCATTGGCTACTTATAAGTAGCGGTCCTAGGTCCAGACCACGCATTGTCCTTGGTTGGTGCTTCAGACTCCACAGACCCCTCTGGGTCCTGGTTGATTGGCTCTGATGGTCTTCTTGTGGAGCATTTGTCAGCCCTGCTTAACAGAATAGGTGAAAACTTGGGCATGTAGAAACCTAAAGGTGTTCCAAACAACTAACAGGCCCCGACTGCCTTTCTGGGAAAAACCCTATCTCTTTGGAGGACTAGAGAAGTGACTCACTGGTTAAAAGACCGTGCCGTTCTTGCAGAGGATCTGAGTTTGGTTCCCAGCAGCCATGTCACACAGCTCACAACTGCCCTGGAACTGCCACTGCAGGGAACCTGACACCCTCTTCTGGATCCGTGGGCACGTGCACTCATACATATAACATCCTCACACACATATGGCGTCTACATATGTGTGTAATTTAAACTAAAAGCAAGTTATAACTATCTGCATTTCTACTCCCATGAAAGCAACAGCTTGAGACACTGTGCTCGCCTCTGGTGTGCCTATCATTCCCAGTGGTCCATGCAGCTGGAAATATGGGGAGTTCGAAACTGTACCTTGTGACTCGTCCCTTCCTATTTCTTGTGGATGGGTGTGTAGGGCTTGTAGGTCCAGTTCTTCTGAAGGAAATGGGGTCTTTTCTGATGCAACCAAGATGTTCGTTAAGGTGAGGTCATGTGGGAGGAGGGTGGACCCCAATTCAATACGAGAAGCATCCTGTATGTCCTGTAAGAAGAGTAAAAGGAAACATGGCTCAGAAAACACCATGTGGAGACAGATATGGACAGAGGGAACATGACGAGAAGACACGCTAAGGATGCCACATGACCCTATAATTGGAGTGACCTGTCCACGAGCAAAGGAGCCCCAGAGAGCACCACCAACACAGAAAGGCAAAAACAGACAAGGAACACTCCCTAGACAGGGAGCAGCCCCAGTGGAAGCTCCACCCAGACTCCGGCCTCCAGAGCTGTGTGAAGATGAGGCTGGCTGCATCTGCTGCCGGTTGATTCCTGGAAAAGTTGCTACAGGGCGAGGTGCCGGATGTTAATCAGAAAAGAAGTTTTTGTTGTTGTTGTTGTTCTGAACATGTTTGTGTACATGTATGTATCTGTATATGTATACGCATGCGGTGTCTATATGTATGTATGTCTATGTGTGTGGCTGCACCTGTGTGGACACGCAGTCATACATGGAAAGGCCAGAGGTTAACAATCCGCTATCTTCCTCCACTGCTTTACGCCTTACATAAAGGCGTGGCCTCTCATTTGAAGTGAGTTTGACGGTTCTGTGAACTTAGCCAGGCACTTGCTCTGGAACTACAGACTGCTTACCCCTGCCAGGAGTTTACAGGGCGCTGAGGATCCCAGCTCACTTGAAAGGCAAGTGCTTTAGCCACTGCGCCATCTCGGAAGCCTGCTGAGCAGATCTTGTTTATCTGACATTCTAACCTTATGAAATTACAGCCAGCTGCCTCTCAGCGGAAGGGACTGGGGGCAGATGCTGTTTAGGCTACACTGAGCGGCTGCTGAAGTAGGAAACGCTGAGGTCCTCTGCAATGCTGGCCTCACAGGAGCGGAGGAAGAGTGGGGATTTTCCTCTCTGGGTGGCTGAGAGAGTTCCCAAGACCTGTTGACAGGACATCTGTCTTCTTTTGCTTGGTTGAGGAGGGCATTCGCCGATCTGGCAGCGCCTGATCTCTTATGGAAACTTCCAGACGCTGGCCTTCTCTATCCTCCTTACCTGACTTTCCCCGGCAGCCACTATCTCCACCCCAGTATCTCTCTCTCTCCCTCCCTTTCTCTGTACCTCCCTTCTTCTCTCTCTCTCCACCTCTCCTTCTTTGAAAAGTATGAACATTAACTTCCTGGGCTTTGAAATACCCTTGTTCAATCACCATGCAGCGTCTGGCAGCCAGTGTCCTCCCGGCGCTTGGCTTTAGCGGGGCTGTTGGCCTTAGGAAATGTTCACTCATCCGGTTGACCTATTGCCTAAAGTGGGCAGTGAGGCCCAGCCACAAAGCGCTTGTATTAAAGAGCAGTTCCACCAGGTGGCGCCCGTGGAAGGTTGGCCCAGGGGCCCTTGAACTTCCCTCTCAGTATCTGAAAATAATCGCAGCAAAATCCCAGAGGCAGTGAAGCTTCTAGAGGTTGCCTTAGAAGAAGACGTCGCTTGCCCTTCTGACCCAGTCTGACTCCCTCTTCAAGGAGACAGAACTTTCTATCGCTTCCCTCACTGACATCCTCATCTAGGATCAAATTTCCCCAGCAGGCAACAAGTGAATATGTTCATCCAGGCTCCTGCAGCCAAGGGTGATACAGGAGGTGCCGGGTCAGCCTGTCACTCTGGCAGGGTTGGTGATAGCAGAGAGCAGAGATGCCATCACAGCGCCTCATCGGATGGCACCTGGCACTGGCCAGACACAGAGACCACTGCTCATTAACACCCTTGGAACACTCAGAGAGCAGCCAGCCCAGAAAAGGAGGATAGCTTCGTTTTTACACTATGACAGGATAAAGTGCATTTCCAGTTGGACCTCAAATACCCAAGACAGAAGAAGGAACCGAAGCCAGCGTTTCCTGTCAGAATCTCTGTAAATGGTTCAACATGGAAGCAAAGACAAGCAGCCAGCAAGCTTGGCCCAAGACTGGAGACTGAAGAGCAACAAAGCGGAGGTGGCACTCCTCCTGACTGGGAGTCTCTGTGTGTTAAAGCAGATTTCCTGTTATGTCATCTACAAAAAAAGTTTCCTTTTTAAGTGGCAAAATGTCTGTTGGATAGTGACTTGAGGAGCATCCTTTGTCAAAAATTGGGAAAAAAGTTCCTTCCTCATTGTTCAGGGTTTGAATCTTCTTGCAAACAAAATACAAAATTTCTTAGCAAAGGAAAAAGCCATAATAGGTACACAATCAATAACCCTCCACCCCCGTTCTTACCGACATTGAAAGAACTTCGTGGGATCTCCTCAGAGATACTGACATAATTATCATGTGTTCAAAAATCAAAGCAAAATGTTGGTTGATGAATGATGGAGAGAAGGACATGGCTCTGTGCTATTTTCCAATGGACCTGCTGAGTCATCACAAAGACATGGTTCAAAAAAGGCAATGCCCTGTAGGGCTGGCATCCTCGAACTGGTGGAGTCCTTCAAAGGCAGCTGTCTTCCCAAGAACACCGTAAAACAGGGGACTCTGACCTCAAGCACCCTCAGTTTCCCTTACTGTACCCTGGTCTCCCCATTGCCGTTAAACTTGCAGACTCTCATTCTCCTTTGCTTCCTTTATCAAAACTTCCTCTCAGGGAAAAAAAAAAATTACCAGCAACTTTAAGACAATGAACATTTGGCATGCTCATGATCTCCTTCCTTCCCTCCTTCCCTCCTTCCACTCATTCATCACCAAGAAGGTCATAGAAGCCTCCTGAAGGGCAGGGATCTTCAGGTGCTGTAGAACTCACTTCAAAAGACGGAGCTGCCCTTTGTCCTATCCCAAAGCTCAGCACCATGGGTCCCACCCCAGGCACCACACTGGAGGCGTAAGGATCCAGTCAATTCTCAAATGTCACTCTGCTTAGGAGCCTCCAAAACCACATCTCCAGGAGGAGAGTTAGGGGCCGCCATTTTCTGCCCTATGTCTCTTGAAGCCCAGAGTTTTGGGATAAAGACAGTCTGTTTGTTTCCAAAACAGCATGGCTATGCAAGTCACTGCAGAGGGCGGCTCTCCGGGATTATTTATGGAATGACCAGCAGCACAAGTTCGCTTACATAGCCAGTGTTATAATCACCATGATGAGCAGTGCCCGCTGTGACAAGCTGGGAGCCCTGGAACTGTACTCACCAAGGCAGCCTGTCGATCATCCTTTCCAGTCCAGGGTTGGAGCTTGCTAATCTGCCTGTGTTCTAGCTTCCTGCCAGGAGAAAATCCACCAATGTCTGCAAGATAATAAAAGTTGTCGGCCCATTCAGAATACTCACCATGATGCTTGCAGTCCAACATTGCTAGGGCTGCCAGAGGACAGAGCCAAATGACTGAGACTCGAGGGAAAGAGCAGACCAAAGATACACAGATAACCCCCAATACTGGAGTTACCAGGCATGAGCTTGAAAATAGACCTGAAAATAGATTTTCAAATGAGAACTTACACCAGAAAACTCTAGTTTATGGTTTCTAAAACACCAAGTAGAATATTATAACTAAACAAACAAACAAACAAAAAACACCAAGCAACTAAAAGGAGAACTTTGGGGCTGATGAAATTTCTCATCAGGTAAAGGAGCATGCCACAAAGCCTAATGGCCTGTATTTAATCCCTGGAACCCACGTAAAAACGGAAGGGCAGAGTGGACTCCATAAAGTTGCCTGATGACCTCCACAAGCATGTCATGGCATGTTTTCAGTGACATGCATGCCCTCTAACATGTCATACATGTCTAACATGTCACACTCACACACACCACATACAATAAGAAATGAATACTTCACTTGCCTGGCACACAGCAGGAAGTGTTTCTCCTCCTATCATCCTCACTAGTCAGGGTGGTGCTAACTAAAATTTAATGGAAAGGGTTTACAAAAGAGTAAACAAGAAGAGTGTCTATGAAATGGACAATGTTCTCAGAGTAAAGATACCGATTGTGGGGCACACTGATAAATGATATACACACGTGCACATAACACATGACGCGCGCTAAGCGTGTTTCGCATGTGCAGCTGGAGTCCTGGAAGGCAGAAAACAGCATATGGGAAACTTTGTGTGATGCTAGCTGAAAAAATACTGAATAGCGGTATTAAGTCCCTGGTTGAAGAATCCTTAAAACCTTTAAGTCTCAGAGAAATGGCACAGCTGGACATGGTCAGATGGGTTAAAAAGGAAACCCTGCAAGTGGCCAAGCCAGAAAGAGTCATTACCTCCAAAGGAACAACAGTCAAACTAACAGTTAGCCTCCCTGCCAGAAATGAGATAACAGAAGAGCACTTTTAAACACTTAACAGCAGCAACAAAATGTCCATTTGTAATTCTGTATATGGGAGAAGAATCCTTTAAATAGAAGGGAAATACATTTTAGAAAAGCTCAAGATAATTCTTCATCTGCATAGCTATACTAAAAAAAAATACTTCAGATACTCTGTGAAAAATGAAGGAAGAAAAGGAGCAACGAGTGACCTGGGGGGCAGTGGGAAACAAGCAATAAGGGGCCTGGTCCTGTTTAACATAGGCTGTCAAACAACAACTACAATAAGACCTTAGCTGGCCATCAAACTAACATGTAAGAGATGCTTAAAACCAATACATAAAAGACAGCTGCAAAAACGAATTTTCTTTTGCAGCCCAGGGCCTCATTGTTCAGTGTAAGTTCTGATGTATAAGTAAAGCTCAAAGTGATAATGGTATCAATAATGTCATTGAGAGCAAGGAGATAATATTTTAAAATTGATCAGTAAATGCAGAGTTGCTGGCGTTCTGGGTAGATAGCAGGCCAGGGAAGTGCACGGCAGGGCACTCTGAGTCTGGGGGTCGCAGAAGAGGGACCTGGTCTTTGGTACTGCTCCCTCACTGTTTGCAAGAACTCCATGGTTACTCTATCTTGCTCTGCTCATCTTCCCCAAGAGACAGTTGATAATGTTTCAGGAGCCCCTGGGGAGAGGTTTGAAGTAGTTGGATGCCTGCTACTAGAAAGCCTAAAAAAAAAATGGCAGCAAGTACCCATAAATAATTATTAGAAGCTAAACACACAGAGTTTGGCTTTAACCTGTTTTTGAAACATGCCTGCAAGCGTCTCTCCTCTTTGCCGTAGCCAAGGAGCTCGCAATGATTTGGCCTGGTCCCACCTTTCCAACTGTGATCTCGGCTCAAGAAAAATAGTATCAGTCTTCAAACCAGCCAATTGTTAGATTTTTGTTGTTGTTGTTTGCTCAAATTATCAGATTTTATCCTAAGCTTGTGCCAAACACATAAGGGAAAGGAGAGCCTCGAGGTGCCAGACACCGCTCTGCTTGGGTAACTGAGGCAAAAACAGGCATCACAACTAGGAAGCTCACTGGCTAACACCCTTGGGTCCTTATTCCACAGCAGGCGTTGCTGAGAGAGCCCTGGTCCTCACAGGCTGGAACACAGCCTTTATTTAATCGGCAATCCACTTGACAGGGGTAAGCAAGCCCTGAGGCAAAACTCTGACTAGAGTTTAGTGTGGCTCCCTAATGCCAGCGGAAGCCAGGAACTAATTGCTAATTCTTTAAGACAATGCAGGGTAGGTGTTTTCATGCAAGTAACTGGTCATCCTTAAAACTCCTCCCCATTTTACAGATGGAAATGCTGAGGCTTAGAGAGTGATTGCTTAAGCTAGTAAGTGACAGAGCTGGAATTAATAAAACTAGGCCTATCTACATATGAAAATCCTGATTTCTCCTGTGCATCACAGACTTCAGAGACTAAGACTGAGATGGAACCAGGGTGAAAGAGATTCACAGAGAGAAACTCTAATTCCTGGGAGAAGAAGGAAGAGACAGGATGAAGATTGGGGTGGAAAAAATCAACCAAATTCCCCAGTCCAACCTGGGGCTGGTCTTGGGTTGAAACGAGAACGTAAACATGGAAGCCAGCAGTCTCCCCAGAGTCCAGGTGACTGTGCCTAACGGGACCCAGGAAAGCTCCTGTCAGCCAAGAGAACTGAGTGGACAGTGTCTACTGGGTGATACCAGTAACCATGGAGATAGTATCAACATTGGTCGTAGTTTTTCTAAAGATTTATTCTTACTTCTACTTAAGTATATGCCTATGTATCTCTCTCTCTCTCTCTCTCTCTCTCTCTCTCTCTCTCTGTGTGTGTGTGTGTGTGTGTATGACACTTGAATGCGGGTACCATTGGAAGCCAGAAGAGTCTTGGAGTCCTCTGGAGCTGGAGTTTCAGGTAGTTGTGAGCACGAGTGCTGACAAAGAACCCTGGGTCCTTACTCCCCGAGTCACCAGCACAGTCTGTGTTGATGGTATTTTTAACATAAAATTACATATTGTTATACTCTTGAGAGGAGCGATGCTGCTTTTAGAAACACTCCGGCCTCAGAGTGCTGTCTGCTCAAGTGTAGGCGACGCCAGAATGGACTGGATTTTAACAACTCTTTTACCATATGACAAGATCAGTTTTATCAATAACTGTAAAATAAAACTAATAATAATGATGACAGGGAAAGAAACGAAGACAATAAAAATTTTCCTTTATTAAACTTCATTCACAAATAAAATGATGGCAGATAAATAGTTCATCAGCAGAGAAAGGGGGAAACGAATCTTTTCTTTCAGACACAGTCTTACCATGTAGTCTAGGATAGCCTCAAACTTTTTTCTTTAACATTTTTTATTGATTCTTTGCGAATTTTACGCCAGGCGCCCCGAACCCAATCACCTCCCCGTCCCTCCGTATCCATCCTCCACCCTTACAGCCTCTCCCCCTAAAGAAAACCAACTAACGGAGCAAACAGAGGGCACATCGCAGCGGAAGCTGCAGTGTGTCGCACAGTCTACCGCTATCTACGCGCTGCTGGAGAGCACAAAGGGACCAGGCCTGCAGGACTCTGTTGCTCAGGAGAGGTGCAGAGTGAACCCTCCCAAGTGCTGCAGCTCAAGGGGGTCCAG
This sequence comes from Psammomys obesus, assembly GCF_907164565.1. Taxonomy (NCBI): domain Eukaryota; kingdom Metazoa; phylum Chordata; class Mammalia; order Rodentia; family Muridae; genus Psammomys; species Psammomys obesus. Next base: position 47,924,554 of record NW_026585504.1, on the reverse strand, counting down.
TCTCCTGCTCTCATGCCCTTCGGGTCAGTCCCTGCTTCCTCCAGGCCCAGCGAGGGTCAGGCTCTGCCCGTGGTGTTGCCTCGTGCCTGCTCGAACACCTCAAGTTCTTACTCTTTCTGCTTCCCCCTCCCAAATGGTGGGAATGCGGGCATTAAGTATTTTAAAGTTACAGTTCTATTTCTTCGAAGGAAGAAGTTTTATCTACATGTTAACAATGAGTAGAACGTCATGCCTTTGGTTTTGAGATTGTTACGAATTTCTTAACGGTTTTTCTCAAAATTGGTCTGTGCAAATTTGCAGTCTGGATACCTTTAGCCACCCTTGATCAAGTCCAGTTTTTCATTGGCTGTAACTGACGATGTTTTCTTCTCCGTGTAGCAGGAGACATATGTGGAGCGATGTCTTAGGACGTTAAGTTGTAGCCGGGCATGATACCTGTGTAACGCCATCCGGAACTTGGGAGGCGGAGGTATGAAAAGCACAAGTTCAAGGCTAGCCTGAGTAAGACTCTGTTTCAAAAGACAAACTTCTTGCAATGTAGATTCAGTGGTTACAGGGCTCACTGAGCATGCTCACAACAGTAGGTTCAAGCCCTAGGACAGCATACATATATGCATACGTGTGTGTTTATATGTGTGTATTATGTACATATAAACGTGTCGTATGTGGCTGCACATGAGATCTATTAAATCCAGTAAGTCTCCTATCACAACACACTCTAGAAATGCAGCACAATTCATGTCTCTGTTTCTTCTGAATTAATCCTAGTGGCTTTCAAATGTCATAAAATTTTTCATTAAAAAAACTAAAGTAAGAAAAAAAAGCCACCACCAGGAAATCACTCATAAATTACTATGCATTTTGTTCGTCAGTCTTTCTCCTGAAAAAACAATCCCAGAAAATTCTTGAGTGACAGCGGACAGGGATTGAGTCACTGAGCTTGCCTAGGTCCCGGTGAAATCAATGAGGCTGCAAATACTGACAAGTTACGGCTAATATATTTGCTCATAGCTGCTGTTTTCTTCTTTGCACATTGATTCTTTTTATTGTGTGTGTGGTGAGATGAGAGACATATATAAAGGTGGGTGTATGAGTGTGTATGTGTGTGTGCATGTGTGAGAGAGATGAGTGTGTGTGTGTACACGCGCATGCCTGTTACTGTGCATGGGTACAGGTATGGGTGTGTCACAGCTCACGTGAGGAGGTCAGGGAACGCCCGCTGGGTTGGTGTGGGTCTTCTCCTCCCCATCCTATCTGAAGCAGGCTCTGGTGTTCACTGCTGTGTATGTCCTCTAGGCTAGCTGGCCCATGAGCTTCTGTGCCGCCTTAGCCCTTCACCTCCAGGGATCACACCCCCTTACGCTGCCGCATCTGGCTTTCACGTGGATTCAGGGGATATGACCCCAGGTGGTCAGGCTTGCACAACAAAGCTTATATGAGGCGGTCCCTTCCTTCTTTTCTTAAACTGCCCATTTCTTCACTTTTTAAAAAGCTAATGGTCTCTGCAGTTCCTGGCACAGACCTTCAGCAAACAAGCCAGCCTTTGACGCATCTGGCTGCATTAGTCAGCTTCGTATTACCATAACAAAATGGCTGAGAACAATAGCTTATAAGGAGGAAAGGTTGGTTTGTTTTGGCTTGTGGTTTCAATCCATAGTTACCTTGGTTGGTTGCCTTGGGCCTGTGAGTGCACAGTTAGTTCATCACGGCTGACACATAAAGCTGGGAAGAGAGAGAGGACAGAGAGACAGACAGAGAGACCTGCCTCCCCTAAGATGCCACCTGTCAGACATCCACAGCCTTGAGTAGGTGGCCACCAGCCTATAGCACTTAGCCCTGTGGAGGACAGGCCCCAGCGCTTCTCAGGACATGGGATAGCATCTGCAAACCTCGTCACATGGCTACCGAGTCCCAGAAGTGAAGTCACCCAAGTTCCATTCCTCTGGCTCTAAAATCACCCGGTCACTGGCTTCTCCCCGGCTTTTAGAATAAACACATAATTGAGCTCAGCCAAATTAGCTTCCACACGAAATCTGAAGTTTATCAAAAGAGACAATAAAGGAACGAGCTAATTTAAGCATCTGTGTACACTTTTGAGATCAGCAGTAGCCACAACTATTTGGAACTTAGAGCAACAAAGCCTTGCCGGAGGAGGGCTATGTTAGCAATGTGCGGACTTTGCCAGCGCACTGTGACATTGAAAAGGAGACCTGCTTCAAGATGGTCCTTTGTGTGTTGCATCTTCCACAGAAACTGACCTCTTAGCCACTGCAGTGTCTAGCTCACATTTGCCATACCACTGACCATCCCACCATCCACCATCACCCAACACACACACACACTTTAATCTACTGTGGACTTTACAAAAAAAAATCTATTGGCTTCAGCACCAACCTTGGACCTCAGGACACTTCTGTTCTCACTGCATCCTTTTTTTTTTTTTTTTTTAAGTAGGTCTTGTGTGCCTCAGACTGTCCTTGAACTTGTGATGTAGCTGAGGATGATGCTGAATCTGATCTTCCAGCCTCTACCGTGTGCTGGGATTCCAGGTGTGCTCCTCCACATCCAGTTCACAGCAATGCCAGGGAATCCAGCCTAGGCTTTTGTGCATGCTGGGCCCACTGCCAAGTGAGCTCCACTTGAGCCTGCAACCCACATTACTGCTGACTGCCACCCTGGCTTTAATTGGACAGTGGATTAAACTGTATAAAGACAAGTCCTACAGCCTTACTTTCTGCCTGGCCTAGGAAGGGACAGTTTCATGTCCTATAAGTCCAGCTCTTCCTGAGGGGAACTAAGGGTTATTATCCAGAGCTTTGCCCCATGCAGATTTTTCCTTCTAGAGGACCTAGGAAATGGCCTTGTAGCCCCCTTTCAGACACAGGTGACTTTGAGCTCCAGTGAAATGGCCTGTCTCTCACAGGCAAATGTTACCCTGAGTGCTTCTAAGGTCCCTCCTGACGTCCTCACGGGATGCCTGAGAGGTCAGATGCCCGTGGCTGGCTGTCCTGGACTCCTGCAGACAGCACTATGGGAGCGACTCCCAGATCTCTAGGCCGTCACTTGCAGCTCCGGGATCCACTGCTGACTTTACTGAGAGTTGGGTTTCCTTGTTTGGCATCTTCAGAGTGTCTGGGCCTTGCAGACTTCCAGATGTCTGTCCTTAATATTGGAGCTAGATTTCCTGGGCAATGAGTGCCCTCCTCATGCAAGAATTCCCTCTTGCCAGGACTCTGCCCACAGAACAAGCAGGCATGATATTCCAAAGACAACTCTGGTTTTGCCAGGGACCACTGCTGCTCTGTCTGCAGCCTCACCCCGTCTTGTACCAGCCTGAGGTGAGAGTCAGGGACAGACTCATGATCCCCGCTTTAGAGGCAACATTAGGGTCCTGAGAGTCAAGATAATATCCACAGTGGTGCAGCCATTTTTTTTTGGGGGGGGGGCAGGCAGAACAGGACTAGAAGGCCCTCACTCCTGACCTTCCATCATTCATCCACAGTAACTCCAACTCACTTAGTTTAGGTTTGGCCCAGGCCCAGCAATCCTGGTTACACAACCAATACCAAGCATGTATAAATAGACACAAGTGCTTTGCCTCAGAGAATCTATGATTCAAACTCACAAGATTTGTACATTGCACGGCCAGATGTCTCTGGAAATATGGGAAAGAGTAAAGCATAGAAATAGCCCCATTCTGTGGCTTTGTTGTTTGTATATTTTTATACCAGAGCACGAAAATCTGTTACCTGTGTCTGGCGACAACACATTTGGGTCCTTTAAAAAGCTACACACCAGGAGCGGCAAATCCGTGGCACGAGTCCCTGGAGATGTTTGTGTGGTGCACTGTGACGCCTCCCTGGCTCTCTGCCCAGGTTGCCCCGATGCAGCCTTGGAATCTTTTCTGGCACGGCCCTCAGCGCAGCCACTCTCGTCACACGGGATTCTGACATGGGAGCCACGCTCAGTGTGCCACACGGGTGCATGGCAGACCTGTAAATGCGAGTTCTGTGACAGGTGGGCTCTCTACCTATTGCCCCACCCCTTCCTGATCCTCCCTCCTCTTTATACCCCTGTGTCTACCTGTGTGTGCGTGCATTCACGTGTGCTTCTGCCTCCGTGTGTGTGAAAGGGAGAAATCAAACTCAGGTGTTATTCCTTAGGAACCTCCCATCTTGTTTGAGACAGGGTCTCTCCCTAGGACCTGAGACTTGGCAGTGAGATCAGCCTGCATGGCCAGAGGTCTCCACCGATCCCCCTGTCCCACATGCCACCATGCCCTGCTTTCTGCTTGGGTTCTGGAGATCCAGCTCAGCTCCTTCTGTTGGATTTCCTCAGCCCCAAGCTTTCCCCTTTCTCCATCCATGGCCCACCTCATTCTGCAAACAAGAGCAAGGAGAACGTCAAGGGAGAGGCTAATTAATCATGATTCCACCCAGCGGCACAGCACCTGAAGACTGTAAAACACAGAGACAACAGCAGGTTCTCAGGGAAATGATTCAGTTTGCCAAACTCTCTTTGCCAGCCACCCTCCCAACTTCGGGGGGGCAGATGGTTTTTGTGAAGGCCCCTCCTATTCCAAAGCCAGATGACTCAAATGTGTGCTGCCCTCTTCTTGACTACTTGAGAAAAGTTCCTGGAGACCTTTCCCTTTTTCGGAGGAAAAAGTCTTGAGGATTGAGTCAAATAGTTGAGAAATTCTTTGGGGCAGGAGGAATGCTTTCAGCCAAGAAGTGAGCAGGGAAGGCGGTCCTCAGAGCATCAGCCATGATCTTTACCCTCGTTGGAGAGATGTATCTTTGCAAATCCCATTGTCAAGGTTAGGTTGTACAGAATGGAGACCCTGAAAGGAGCCTCGAGACCTGAACTGGTCCACATCCTCTTGGAACCAGTAGGGAGCAGGCTTGTTATCCTGGGTCTCATTGTGTTCGTGATAGGTCCTTGTCCTCATCCTCAGACTGATAGACAGATGCCCAGTGGTTCTCTTTGGAGAGTTAAAGTCTGTCCCCGGTCATGAGAAAGGAGATGACCTCCAGGTGGCCAGTCTGCTGCTCCCAAAGAGGAAGCTAAAACAACAGGTGGTGGAGGGGCAGAGTTAGAAATAGGGGTGAGAGTTCAGGTCAGGAGTACTTAGAAGGAGCGCCTTAGGAAGGCTGGTAAGGACAGTACGTCTTGTGATTTTCTCCTTCATAAGTGGCCACCGAATGTTAGAAGCAAACTATTACCTGTCTTCTCCACCATAGGATCAAGTGACTGCAGCTGGGCAAGGGGAAGCATAGAGGAACACTTGAAAATTTATTGAGCAAATAGCTATCTCTGCAGGCTTATCAAAACAAAACAAACAGGGCACAGCATCCACTTAGTCATCCATGTTCGGAAAGGCTTACATACATATTTAACGTGTGTATTGAGGGCCTGATCCAGAGCCTATCACACTCCTCAGGGGAAATGATTAGTTCTTTCCTGTTAAATCACATTGTATTAATTTCCCATTAGAATCTTTGTCTTGAGCTTTTTGTTTCTTTCCAGTCAGAGGCAAGAATGGAGTTGGGTATGCAGGGTTCGTATTGCAAACAGTGTGACTGAGGGTGTTGGGAACTGGGTGAGCTCTACTGGGTATCTGTGGGTCTCAGCTTCCAAGGAAAGAAAGAGAAGCACTGACATTGTCTGGAACAGCGGGGGAGGTGTAGAGCTGTCCACACTGCTAAAACTTAAAAGAACAGCTGATGGCCCTCCTAGTGTCGGTGCTGGGTTCAGAATGAAGGCTTGTCGGTAGGATGAGTAGATGCAATGCGGAGACAGGACCGAGAAGGAGGCAACATTACGTCTGCTTATGAGAAATCAAGCCAAGGCCTTGGGTCTATGGCTGGTGTGTATTGCGCTATGGCTTGCCCAGTAGACAGTGAAAGGATCAAGTGCTTCAGTGCCCTGTATCAAGATGTAGCAATCTGTATACATCCTGTGTTCTGGGCTCCTCCCAGGGCAGGGCTGAAGGCGCCCTCCAGGGAAGACGATGTCTCCACTTCACTTTTTTCTCTTGCCCTGTCCTGTTCCCTCGCCCCCCTTCTCTTCCATTCTCCTCTTATTAATGAGGTCCACAGAACCCCTGTATTAGCTCCAGTTCCAGAAGCTGATCTCAAAGGGGTGTCTGTCAGAAGACAAGATTCTCTGAGTCCACCTGCAAGAGGGGTTCGGCAGCCAGAGTGATGTTTGCAAGCTGGGTTTCTGTTACCCAAAGAAGGTGAATCTGGGACTAATGAGTCAAGCCACACACCTGGGGCAGAGCCAGGGCCACCGTGATGAAGCGAGTCCACTGAGAGCTGGTCTGTCCAGCAGGGCTGCAGGTCCTGGGGGGGGGATGCCCTGACTTTTTTTTTTTAATTTTAATGTTATTTAAGATTATTTACTTTACTTATTCCCTTTCTCCTCTCCTGCCAGCCCCCTCCCCCATTCCTTCTTCCCTGACCTTAGTCCCAGATATGAACCTGAGAAAGCAGACCCATCTCCGAGATGAGTGACCAAGTAATTCCCTTGAGAGTTTTGCGCAAGAACCCAGCACTAAAGGACGGAGAACAGATTCTAACACTGCTAAGAGAGAGGCTTAATGTTTAGCACAGCTGTGCCTGAGGGTCGTACCTGCCCATCGGTAAAATGCTTCCAACTAAGCCCTCTGCATGGCTTCACAAAACAGTGCTGAGCACTGAGGTAGAAGATAGGAAGGAAACAGGGTGCTGTCCGAGAGAAGCCATCTTACAGAAGCCAAAACTTTGATTTGTAATGGGCACTATTTTTACATAATTACATTTTACAATATTGATTGCACACTCAGCAATGTGCTGAAATGAAAGACAACCCAAACCTGGTAAGAACCCCAGAAGAATCTTATTGTGGATGTTTACCGTTCAGGCCTTCTCCGCAGTCACTGGATGGGGCCTTATAGGAGGCCGTCCAGCTTGCTGAGCATCGATTTTAATGACTGTGGAGCTGCTGGGGCCCTTCAAGCACCCCCAACCGAGGGCCTGACACTCACACACGACACAATGTCAGCTCCACAGATAGAGCATAAAACAGAAAGGGGGATGGGACCCACAGATAGAGTTGGGAAAGTCCTCAAAGACGAGGGACTGGAAGGAAGGGGAGGGAGGCCCATGGACAGGAAGGAATCCCGAGCAGCCCGGATGAAAGAAGCTGTATTTTATAGTAAATTCCAAAGTGACATTCACAGGGGCTGGGGAGACAGCTCAGAGGTCCATAGTGCGCACTGTTCTTCCTAGAACTGGAATTGGTTCGCAGCGTCCACATCAGGAGGCCCACAAGTGCCTGGGACTCCAGCTCCAAGGGAAGCCTAGGCCGTCTTCTGGCACCCGCACTCAGACCAACCATGGACACACCCAAATACACACAAGTTAAAAAGTGAAATAAAATGCAAACTGTGTATGGAGTTACCTTCATAGCCACTTCTTCAAGTGGGCTCTTACAGGGCTGGTTGCAGCTGGACACTGAATACATCATTTTGTATTTAAGGATGGAGGCCCGACTCTCCCCTGAGTAAGCCAATAAATAAATGCAGAAGATCTTTCAACTATACTCCAATTTGCTGCTAACACTTATTGAGCAGAATTAAATTTTTTTTTAATTAAAAAAAATTCTATTCTGTTTTTCCATTTTTGAATTTCCATTTTTTATTTTTGTCAAAAAAAACCTTTCTGCCTGGCCATTTTTATAGCATTAATTATCTTTGTGATTCCATTTCTAGTTTTTAAGTTTTTATTTTTATTTTTAGTTGTATGCCTATGTGTCTGTGTGCAGATTTGCACTTGAGTCCAGGTGCCTGGGGAGGCCGGGAAGGACCCCCTGGACCTGGAATTACAGGGGGTGTGAGTCTCCCGGGGTGCGTGCTGGGAGCTACCCTCAGGAAGAGCAGAGTGTGTCCTTAACCACGGGCCTCTCTACAGCCTCGCGGCACTTCATTGTTGCATGTCCACTCCCACAGGTCTGCCAGCGTCTGAAAAGGCCAACTGCGCAGTTTACGGTCTCTGCTAATCCTCACGTTCCTCGGCTCACCTGTTGCTCTCCACATTCTGCGCTTTGCCACTCTTCTTGCTGATTTCACTTCGGGGAGTCCCGAGGGTCTGCGGCTAGACTGCCTTTATCCAGCGATGATTTAAGACTTGCTTCCACTGGGGGGGGGCGGGGGGCGGGCGGGTCCTATCTCAGTACCATGCAGGAATCCAAGTCGCCACTCTCTCCTTTCCCCATGGCCCCTGCTCAGACCACTTTGGCTTCGGTGGATGGCAGTTTTAGATCGAGGCAAAATTCTTCTTCCCCTAGAACCTGGAAACAACCCAGATGTCCCTCATTGGAGGAATGGATACAGAAATTGTACTTTTACACAATGGAATACTACTCAGCAATCAAAAATGAGGAAATCATGAAATTTGCAGGCAAATGGTGGGATCTAGAAAAGATCATCCTGAGTGAGGTATCCCAGAAGGAGAAAGACAAACATGGTATATACTCGCTTATATAGACCTACAAGATATGATAAACATAATGAAGTCTATACACCTAAAGGAGATAAACAAGAAAGAGGACTTGGCAGGGTAAGATTATCAGTCCTCACTTAGAAAGACAAATGGGATGGACATGGGAAGTAGGAGAAAACAAGTAGCAGGACAGGAGCCTACTGCAGAGGGCCTCTGAAAGACTCTACCTAGCAGTGTATCAAAGCAGATACTAAGACTCATAACCAAACCTTCGACAGGGTGCAGGAAATCATATGAAAGAAGGGGAGCTAGTATGACATGGAAAGGATAGGAGCTCCACAAGGACCAAATATATCTGGGCACAGGGGTCTTTTCTGAGACTGACACTCCACCAAGGACCATGTATGGATATAACCTAGAACCTCTGCTCAGATGAAGCCTGTGGTAGCTCAGTAACCAATTGGTTTCCCATAGTAAGGGGAACAGGGACTATTTCTGACATGAATTCAATGGCTGGCTCTTTGACCTCCCCACCCCCCAAGGGAGGAGCAGTTCTGCTAGGCCACAGAGGAGGACTTTGCAGCCAGTCCTGAAGATACCTGATAAAACAGGGTCAGATGAAAGGGGAGAAGGTCCTCCCCAATCAGTGGACTTGGAAAGGGGCAGGGAGGAGATGAGGGAGGGAGGGATGGAGGGTTTGGGAGGGAATGAGGGAGCAGGATACAGCTGGGATACAGAGTTAATAAAATGTAATAATAAAAAAAAGAAAAAAATTCTTCTTCCCTGTTCTTCATCATCCATGTTTCTATTCAGATTCATCTCTTTTCCTGCCTGGTACTTATTTTAGCAGTCATTATCAGACACATATCCTTCTTCCATTTAGCCATGTGATTGTTCCCTGTATGTTGTAGGGGGAGGAAAGACACTCCTCCCCCCACCTACACACCTTATCTGTCAAGCACAGGCCTTTGTAAAGGAAGTATCCACCACGTAATTAATGATTTGTTAGTTAATATTTAAATAGGGACCTAGGCAAATTAGCATACCTCCTGCCAATTTTCCTCCGGAACCAATGCCCTGTCCTGTGCGGCTTGGCCTTTCCTAATTATCTGAGCTTGTAATTATTGGAAGAGCTTCCTCCCTTCACTCACAAGTGTTGAGTTCATTGTTGGTTCGGCTTTGACCACCACCACTCCCTCCAGCCTTTGCCAACAGTGCCTTACAGTGGCTGGACCTGCATCCATTTGTTTGTCCTAGTATTCATTACTGTTTGGCTCTCCTCCATCTGCTGCCAATGCAGAACTATTTATATCAACACAGAAGGGCCTCGGCGAGCTTCGCTGCGTTAACTCGTATTCTCAGAGTGCCTTTCATCCCAAAAGACTTTGCTCCAGCTCTCCTCCTAGAGCCTCTCCCGGCACTGGCCCAGCGGGCACTCCTGGCTTCCCTGGGGATGTGGCATTCACTGGCCCATCAGCTTGGATGATAAGGTCTTTGCCTTCCAACTGTGGGCCCTGGCCAGCAGACATGCTGTGGAAGTTGCCCAAAGAGGTCATGAGAGCTGAGTCACAGGGAACAGCACCAAGGGAAGGAGAAGGCCCCTGGGAGTGGAGCCAAGGTGCTGAGTCATGGTCCTGGGCTCTGCATTCCTTGCTGCGGGTCAAAGCTTCTAGAAGAAGGGACCGTTGCCCTCCGTTGAACACATACCAGAGTCACATGCTCAAACATTACACAGCACCCAGAAATATGTATGTTTGATGTGTCAATTATTAAATATTTGTACATCTGTGTGTGTCCCTGTGCATAGGTCATAGGACAACTTGGGGGAGTCTGTTCCCTCTTTCCACCATGAGGATTCTGGGAATTGAAGTCAGGTCATCCGGCTTGTAGCAAACACTTTTACTCACAGAGCCATCTTACTAGCCCAAGTACTGGTTGTTTACAAAAAAATTAGTTGATCAAAAAAGACCATCATTTACCCTCAAAATTTATTTTTTTATTGTCATCTTTTTTTTATTTAAACAGAAAGAGGAGTTGGAGGACAGTGGTTACAGCCACTCATCTTCCCACTGCTAGGGCGTGGCTGTGAGTTCTGTAGTTCAGAGGCCAACATAGTAACCTTGTGAGACTAGCTATTGTCAGCATATGGCATTCGGGCTATAAACTTTCCTCAGCTCTAATTCAATCCATATAATTCATTACATATACACAGTGGTACCACTATCAGGCCAATGTGGGACCGACTCTCAGGAAAGCTGCCCCATCTCTGGCCTCAGGCCTGTGTTCCTAACGGGGAATTTCAACATTGCACCACTGGGTCAGGGTTGACATTCAGTGGGCGGTGAGTTTTCTAAACACCAGCCTAGGAACAGCCACAGGGCTGCTCCCAGATTCAGGGTTGGTGGAATACTGGTGCTGTTTCCATCCCGGTGGCAGTTACTTCTCCTGCCACAGAAACGTGAATTCTGTAAGAGCAAGCCTCCTTCTGCTCCTGGCCCATCTTTTTCCTCTGTAGCACTGGCCACAGCGCACTGTCCTTAGTTAAAATTGTCCCTCTGCTCTGAAAGGGTTCTCTCTCTCTCTCTCTCTCTCTCTCTCTCTCTCTCTCTTTCTTTCTCAAGGTTGCCTGAATCAATATGACAGTGTGGACTTTCAGCTCAGAACAAGCACATGTCAGTTGTCCCGTTCTCCTCATTTCCAAAGGTAAATAGGTGGGGGGGTCTGGAGGATCCGACTCAGTGCTTAGAGAAACTGTTCTCAATGGACCAGTGTCCCCAGGGAGAAAAGCAGTCATCAGTGTCTCCATCCTGCCTTTCTTCACTAGTAAACATTTTCAGGGATTCTTCTCATTTAATTTTTACCATGGACTACATTAAAAGGAGAGATAAAAACATGAGCCTTTAAAATCTAATTGCTGATCCTATTTCTTTCTTGCTCTTAAGCCTCCCATGCTGTTTCCTTTCTTAATAATCAACTATTAACCTTCTTTTTCTGAGACCAAACAGTAGGAACTGGGGGAAAAAAACCCATGCCTCACACACACCCCCATGCTCCTGCATCTGTCCCCAGGCACAATGACCTCTCTTCATTGCTCCAAAGAGCAAGGCTTCACCAAATCATGCTGTATCCTGTGCCTTCCTTTACGCTTATACAGGTTCCCCTCGCTTCTTCCCTGTACAGCGGCTTCTCCATAAGGAGGAGGCTATTTGCACCACCTTTCACCTACTCTCTCCTACACTCAATCAAGCCAGTTTTCTCTTCTTGCTTCAACTGTATAACAATCAGTCTGCTCACAGTCATGAGTCCCCAAATGCCAACATCAATGTCCAGTGTACAGGTTGAGCTATAATGTCTGTAGCCAGTGGTGTCTTGGCCAAGCCACTCCTATAGGTGACTACGGGGTATCTTTCCTGTTTCTAGGGCTCCTGTCCACACCTGGGTCCTCAGCCCTCTCCATCCTTCTTGCAGCTTTCAATAAATCCAATTGGAGCTGATGAGACGGCTCAGAAGACGAAGGCAGTGGCTGCCAAGACTGATGACCTGAGTTCAATCCCTGGGAAACACACACACCTCACACACACAGGAATGTACCCATGTGCACACACACACACACACACACACACACGTGCACACACAGACACACACTGGCATGCACACATAGACACACATAGATGACACACACACACAAACAGACAATGTTCTTCTTGTAATCCCATCTCGTCTTAAGGTAGTCGGAGTTGCCTCTGAAAAAAGTTGCCTATAGTAAAAAGTTCCTAACCAGTTTACTTCTGGGGGCGGGGGGGAGTGGCTGATGGAGCTGCCAGAGGTGGGGGCCAGCAGCAGTAGTTTCTAAAACATATATGCAGGCTGAGGGTGTACTTTAATAACAGAGAACTTGTCCAGCATGTGAAAGGTCATGGGTTCAATTTCCAACACCAAAATAAATTAATTAAAATAAAATGAAGTAGAGAAGATTTGGGAGAGGTCGCTGGTCCTCTGCCGCCAGAAAGAGTTGGAGAATCACTGTCTTTCTGTGGTTAAATAACCATCCCGTGTGCCCAAGCCGTCAGCTCTCCTCTCAGGACTGCTGCCTTCTTAACCTATCAGATAAACAGATAGGTTTATCTGTCAGGCTTGACCACAGTGCTCATTTTGTTCTAATTTGCTCACTCAAAACTGGGACAAACAACCTAAATAGCATAATGGACAGACGCTATGAACACAGATGCTTTCACACTACCAGCAAAGCAAACCACGCACAGGAGCTACAACTCCTTGATGACTAGGAGCAAGCAAAATAAATCTCATTCCATTAATGAACTTTAAATCTGGCTCCACACAGCTGACGAGGCTGTGGGAACGCCAACACATCTGTCTTGAAGAGGAAGTGAGTAGCATTCAGAAACGGTTGCCACAGCTGTAGAAAACCAGAGGAACCCACACAGAACGTTGTTCAGAGCGACATATACCACCTTTGTTTTTGATAGGGAGAAGCTTTAAACTTCCCAGTACCTACCACTAGGAGACTAGCTACATAAACAGTGCAACCAAGCACCACACAGCAGTGAAAGGGGAACTTCATGGTGCTGGCAGATACACCAGTTTCTTGATCTGAGCAAGCACTGGAACTGTACCTTGGATACCCAGAGCCCACATAAATGCTGGCTGATTATGGCAGCCCAACTGTAATTCAAACCTCAGTAAAAAGGCTAAAGAACTCCTATCCTTTCCATATCATACTAACTTCCCTTCTTTCATATGATTCCCTGCACTCTGCCGAGGGATATCTGGGCACAGGGTCTTTCCTGAGACTGACACTCAACCAAGGACCATCTATGGATATAACCTAGAACTTCTGCTCGGATGTGGCCCGTGGTAGCTCAGTAACCAAGTAGTTTTCCAAAGTAAGGGGAACACGGACTATTTCTAACAGGATCTCAAGGGCAGGCTGTTTGACCACCCCCCCAGGGGAGGAGCAGTCTGTTAGGCCACAGAGGAGGACTTTGCAGCCAGCCCTGAAGATACCTGATAAAACAGGGTCAGATGAAAGGGGAGGAGGTCCTCCCCTATCAGTGGACTTGGAAAGAGGCAGGGAGGAGACCAGGGAGGGAGTGTGGGGTTGGGGAGGGAATGAGGGAGCGGGATACAGCTAGGACACAGAGTTAACAAAATGTAACCAAAAATAAAAAAAAAAAAAAAAAAAAAAAGGCTAAAGAAACATCCAAGAAGAGGGAGTGGAAAGGCTGTTGTCATAGGACCAGAAAGTTGGATTCTAAATCATGTCTTCTAGCTAAGTCAGGGCAGCTATACCCATGAAAGCTCAACATGGACGCCTAAACAAGGCCTGGACGATGACCACACCAGTTGACATCCCAAAGTAGATGGGAGAAATCTCCCAAGGCCACGCTCCTGCATGGTAGCTACAATAGCTAAGGGCTTCTTAGAGAGGGTGAATTAGTCTTCTCCGGGGATGGGGCCCATAGCTGCTTATCCAGCACCAAGTGGTCAACTCTAAAAGCACATACATACAAGAAACATGAGATGGACTCAGCAGGTTGTATTTTGAGTGGCAGTGGAGGGGAAGGGGCATAGGAAGGGTTAGAGGACAGAAGGGGGAAATGACATAATTATATTTAATTAAAAATAATAACCACATGTTTAAAAATAATCACATGTTTAAGGGGGGGGAGTTTAAGATTCCCGGAATGAGGGAAGGAGTGAGCAAGTCTCATAATGTCATTAATATTTTATTTAACAAGCTAGATTGTGGATACATCTCACAAAGTAAAGAAATGATTGAAATGAAGGGATTAGGAAAGGGGGTCAGCAGGGGATGTTTGCCCAGTTCCTCAGAGGTGGTAAACTGGTATCCCTACAATGGTCTTGAGATAAGTATGAGCCCAAGTTTAGCCATTCATACTGCCTAGTTTCCCTGATTCGTGAAATCCAAGTCTGTTGACATTAAGGATTTGCCTTCCACTGTTTATGTTCCATGATCACTGGAGAGAAATGTGAGCAGCTATCAATCAGGTTATCTCGTTTCACTTCCTGCTTCCTGTTATGGGTGGGACCTACTTAGGGTAACAAAATGGGCAGTTGGTTTCTGGCAGTGATTTTTTTTCTCTCTGAGTTCCTGGCCTTGTGATCGTAACCTACAACAGATGGCTCTAATTGTCCACTTGGCACAATTGTGAATGACCTGGGTTTTAGTAAGGGATTGTCTAGATCACGTTAGTCTGCAGGTTTGTCTCCTGAGTGCAGAGGGGAGCAGGTATCTCAATTGCGGCAACTAAGGGAGAAAACCACCCCAAGTGGGTTCAGCATTCTCTAAGCAGGAAGTCCTGAACTCTATGAGTAAAAGCTGAGCCAAGCACTAGCATGGATAATTTCTTTCTGCTTGATTGTGGACGTGATGTTACCAATTGCCTCAAAGCCCCACAACCCTGACTTCCTGGCAATGACAGACTGCAACCTACAATTTTGAGCCAAATAAGCCCTTTCCCCTTGATGTTGCTTTGGTCAGGGTATTTCATCACAGCAACAGGAAAAGGAACTAAGACCCTGTTCTTCCCCCCAAAACCCAAAATATTTGAATGGAGGAGTGTGTAGCTACTGTAGAGTTCATGATGTAAAACTTTGAGGAAATTTGCTCTCTGTTCCCTCCATAGTATAACAATGGTCGTTGACATCTCGTGCCATGAAGAACTGTCTGCACACATGGACAGCTGTAACACAAGAACTTCAGTAGGATATAACAGGGACACTAGTAATAAATTAGAATTAGCATATTTGTCAATGTTCCATAAACCTTAATTCAGCCAGTAGGACATTAGCCAAAGGTAATCATTAAGTGTTTTCAAAAGTTTCCCTGAATTGTGAAACAAAGGAACAGTTAATGAAAACAGCGATCCTGTGAGGATTATTACACCGTCATATAGGACATACATGAATGTTGATGGCCTAGAGAGAGCTCCGTGGAAACAGTTCAACTGGAACAAACAGGATATGAAGGGTAACGTTTGTTTTTCAGACAAGATCTGCTTTTTTATCTTCAAAATTTTAGCGTGTGTGTGTGTGTGTGTATGTGTGTGTGTGTGTGTGTGGTGTTTGCATGTATATGATGAGTGTGTGAGGCACAAGCCAATGCATGGATGTGGAGAACTGTAGAATGGTTCTCTCCTTTTCCCTTACAGTCTAGGGATTGACTTCGGGTCACCTAGCTTGCACAACATGCACCTTTGCCTTTGAGGCTTTCTCACAAGCCCAGGATCCTCTTATGAAGCTCAGGTTGCCTCAAACTTGAAATCTTCCTGTCCCTACCTCCCAAGGGCTGGGACCATAGGAACATATAGCCACAGTTAACCCTTCAAAGTTTTATAGACTAAACAAGTCTTACCTGTTTAAAATTATAAGGAGAGGTACTAAAGGAGACCCAAACAGGGTGTTGGGAATGGCCAAGTCCAAAATGCCCCAGGAAAGGAACATACAAATGGTGGGGTTGTGACATCCTAAAAGGCAGAATGTTTCAGAATCCACAAATGTGTGGTGAGGGGCCACCACGTTGGCACTTAGGAGATTCTAGTTTCTCAGTCCAAAGGGAGGCATCCCCATTCTTATTCAGACCTCAGCCTTCAAGGAAGATGCAATTGGATGTGAGGCATGAATACCTAGCTGCATTATCGGGGCAGGAAGGCTTAACTTGTAACTGGGGTGTAACCCACCCCTGCTTCTCAGCCCCCCAAACTCTAGTCACCACGGCCCAGAAGTCCACTGTGGACATTCGTTCATTGTGCTTGAAACATTGATGCCTACAACACCTCAGGCACTGAATTCTAAGGTCCCGTAATAGGTAAATAAATTTCAGATAATTTTCCGATTAAAATTTTGCATTAATTATCTATTTATTTACTGTATGTGCATTATTTCCTCGGGATACAATCTCAAAAAATAGGTATATGAAAATATACCAAAAGTCTAAAGATCTTGACTTTTTAAAAATTTACATTTTTATTTAATGTGTGTCTGTGTGTGCACACAAGTGTGCCACGATGTGTATGTGGAGGTCAGAGGACAACTTAAGGAGTCAGTTCTTTTCTACTGCCTGGGTTCTGGGAATCAAGTTCAAGTCATCAGATACAGCTGTATACACCCTTACCTGCTGAGCCCTCTCACCAGAACCCAGAACATTCTTAAACCAAGACTGGATAGAGAGTGAGTAAGAGTAGCAACATTCTGCTAAAGGAGGCATGAAAATAGGGTCAAAGCAAAGACAATGCGGCCAAGATGAGGTCTTCTCGCTAAGGCCTGAGCTTCCCACCAACTGGATCTTTTCCTCCCCAAAAGACGAGCATGGAGAAGAGAGCCAGGTTTTGTTTGTTTGTTTTGTTTTATTTTTTGTTTTTGTTTGTTTTACTAGGGTTGAAAACCCTATGGCCTATGGGACAACTTAACTGAGGCTTTTGGAAGAAAATCTTGAAGGCCACAAGGCACATCTGGGTGTCAGTTGAATTCTGTGTTGTCCCGATTCCCCTCTTGAAACCCTTGCCCCCTCACCTCAGAATTAGATCATATTTGAAGGTAGAATTTTTGGAGAAAATTAATGAAGACTGGGAAATCTGGAGAATGGTGAGCCCCTCATCCACTATTATTGAAGTTCTTGTTAGAAGGAGTCATTTGGGAAACAGCAGATTAGAAACTGCCTCCACAAGATGCAGTGACGGGGAAGAATCAGAATGTTTAAAAAATGCGTTTCAAATAGAGACAGTGCTTCAGAATATACAACAGTCATGATCAGATCCTGAAATGTATGGAAAAAAGAATGGTCAGCACATGAGAAAGAAGCCAATCCAAGCATGCTGTCACTGCATGGCACGCAAAGAAGTGTGGGAAGTAGAAAGACAGTCTCCATCACAGACTCCTAGAAAAGAGTGGATTTTAAAATGACAACTAAAAAGGAATCCACTGTATTCATCATGGTTACCAATAAATCCCTAAAACTAATGGGAGAGGGAGAAAAAAACCAAACCAAACAAAACAATAATCCAGCCAGAAAAGCAACCTGTGAAGTTACAGAAAACAATAAATGCCTCTCACCTGGTTACCTTTAAGGCAAATGATCTCAACTGACCAGTAGACAGACACAGACAATTCAGGCATGGTGGTGCTCACCTTTAACCCCAGAACTTGAGAGGCAGAAGTAAATGGATCTCTGTGAATTCAAGGCCAGCTTGGTCTGCAAAGTGATTTCCAGGTCAGGGCTGTATAGTCAGACTGAAGACCCTGTCTGAAGGAGGAGGAAAAGGAAGAGGAGGACTAGGAGAAAGAGGAGGACAAGGAGAAGAGAAGGAAGAAGAGAAGGAGGAGATAGTGGTGGAGAAGAAGGAGGAGGAAGACACAGATTGACTGGCTAGATTGAAAAACTAGATCCAAGCTGGGTGTGGTGGCACACACCTTTAATCCCAGCACTGGGAAGGTAGAGGCAGGCAGATCTCTGTGAGTTCCAGGTCAGCCTGGTGGACAAAGTGAGTCCAGGACAGCCAGAGCTCTTATACAGAAAAACCCTCTCTCAGAAAACCAAAATTTAATAAATAATTAATTAAATTTAAATTTGGGGCTGAAGAGATGACTCAGAGTTTAAGAGCCCTGGCTCTGCTCTTCCAGAGGTCCTGAGTTCAATTTCCAGCAACCACATGATGGGTCACAACCACCTACAATGAGATCTGGTGCCCTCTTCTGGTATGCAGGTGTATATGCAGGAGTACATGCAGGCAGAACACTACACATAATAAATGAATAAATCTTTAAAAAAAAAAAAACCTTCATAAAAGGAAAAACTAGATCCAACAAGCTATTTTCTTCAAGCAGTGCACCTTGAAGACAGCCAAAGACTGGCAGTCAAAGAATAGAAGTCAATTTATCAAGGGAATAGAAGTCCAAAACAAGCTCTGGACTGCTAGAGGTCTGCTAAGCTAGACCTCTAACCAAAATTATGTAAAAGTTATTAAAAAAAACTACTGCATATTAATAAAGGGAGCAATCAACAAGAAGATATTAGTGTAAATATATTCACTGAATATTGAGGCTTCTATTTCATAAAAGAATTAGTAGCATAAAAAGTCCAGTAGATTCTGACAATAATAGTGGATGACTTCAACACTGAACTCTCATCTTTGATCGGTCATCCATTTCTACATATACGTAACTGAAAAAAAAAATCAGTCAAGAAGATATAAAACCTTAAATGATGCATAACAAGTGGCAACCGTAAGTGGTAAGAAAGTCTGCCCTCCAAGGGCAGTGCAGGACTGGCTGGCTTCACTGCTGAGTTCTAGCAGACCTTATGAAAGCACTGTTGTCAACACTCTCTAAGCTGTTCCACCAAACTGAAAGGGAAGGCACACCTCCTTCATTCCTTCATGAAACCGGTGTTGGTATTGCATTGATACCAAAACAGTGTAAGAGCACAGCATGAGAAGAAAACAACAGAATAATATCTTTGACAAACGTAGATGCAAATATTTTCAATAAAATTCTTACAAGTTGTATTGAAGAAAAAAACAAATTAAAAAAAAAACATATGTCACAACCAAGTTGATTTTATCCTAGGGAGGCCAGGTAGCTTCAACAGATACACACACACAAATATATATGATTTATGTATGTGATACATGATTTATATATAAAGCACATATATTAAACACACACACATATATAAATTATACACACACACAACATAAATAGACTCGAGAGTAGAAATTACATTAATATCCCCCTTAACAGACTCAGAAAAGGACTTTGACAAAGCTCAGCATCCCTTCGTGACAATAGAATTGAGGAAACCAAGAATAGATGGAAAATATCTCAACACAATGCAGGTTATAAACAGCAAATCTATAGTTAACATTAGAACAAATGGGGTAAAACTGAAAATATTTTCTTTGAATTCACCCCACACTTGAGGTGTTCTTGTTCAATGCAGTGCTCAAAGTCTTATCTAGAGCAATAAGGAAAGGGAAGAAAACAAAGTTGATGCACAACAGAAGTGCCTATGTTACTGAAAGTGTTCTATAGATGTAATGCAAGCTCCATTGAAATGTCAGCTACGTTCTTTACAGAACCAGAAAAATTAATCATAAAATTCATATACAAGCCAAAAAAGATTGCAAACACCCAAATAATCCTAAGCAGAAAGAATGTCACAATCTGTGATCTCAAATTGTACTATAGAGTCATAGTAACAAGGGCAGCATGCTATGGGCACAAAAAGACATGCAAAGCAATGGAAGAGACAAGAAGGCCCTTAATAAACCATACAAGCACAGGCATCTGATTTTAACAAGGTATCAAAAACATACACTAAAAAAGCTAGGAGCTTTACCAAATGGTGCTGCGAAAGTGGATATCCACCTACATAAACATGGAATTAAAACCACATCTCTGACCCTGAACACAGTTTAATCTAAAATGGATCAGAAAACTTACTGTAGAAAATGGAACTTTGAAGCTTCTAGAGAAAAATATAAGAACACTTCAACATACAGGCATTGACAAGGACTTTCTGAAAACCATTTCAATAGCCAGCAAGAGAAACAAAAATTGAATGACAAGATTAAAGCGCTTCTGCACAGCAAAGGAAACAACTACCATAGAGGCAGCTACAGGATGGGAAATCTGCCAAGAATATATCACACAGGGGATTAATATCTAGCATATATAAAGAACTGCAGAAATTAAACACCGCACACAAAAAATCAACAGGTTATCCAGACCAAAACAAACAAACAAACAAAAAAAAATAGGCCAATGAACTTAAGAGTTGTCAGAAGAGGGAAAATAAGTGATCAATAATTATTTGAAAAAATATGCAATAACCTTACCTATCAAGGTAATGCAAAGTAAAAGTCACAATGGCTGCCATCAACAAATGCTGGCAAAGTTGTGGGGAAATAGGAACTCCTAAACACTGTTGGTGAGGGTGTGAACCAGAGTGATCACGGTGGAAATCAGTGTGCAGGAGCCTCCGAAAAGCAAAATCAGAACCACCGTATGACACGACTCCATCACCCCTGTGTATTCACCAGAAGACCTCTACACTGACATATTACAGAGATAACTCACAGAGCATGTTCAATACGACACTATCTGCAACTGCTAAGAAATGAAGACAGCCCAGATATCCATCAGTAGGTAAATGGGCGAAGGGTGAAGAGAATTTGGTACACATATGCAACGGAATTTTATTCAGCTATAAAGAAAAATGAAATCATGACATTTTCAGGAAAGGGGATGCAACTGGAGACCTTTATATTAAGTAAAATAAGCTAGATGCAGAAAGATAAACACATGTGCTCTCTTGTGTGATGATCCTCAGTGTGTGTGTGTGTGTGTGTGTGTGTGCATGTGTGTGTGTGTGTGCATGTGTGTGCGTGTATGTGTGTGTGTTTAGGGAGGCTAATCTGTAGTCACCTGTCACACAGGAAGCCTGCTACTGGACACAGTTGTCCATTTTTATGCTCACGACGCACCATCATACCATAACTCATAAAATTGTTTGTAAAAGAAGGTAGTATCATTTACTCCCTCTAATGTTATGGGGAAATTCATCATTTTTTACAGCAGACAACGGAAGACCACTCAGAAAGTGTTCTCATCATCCCGAGATTTGGCAGTGTCAGGTTTGTTATCCCACTGTGTGAAATTCTTGCATCTTTTCCATCTTTGGCAAAGGAAACATCGGGTCATTTAAACAAGGTGTTTGTGTTTTCTTGTTTATTTCCTTAAAAACTTCTTTGTTAAAGAAAGCCCTAAGAAGCCAGCTGTATTCTGGGAATGCAAGACAAAGTACAAATCTCAGCATTCTGGGATTTCCTTGTGGAGTTGAAAGAGAATGAATTAAGGGCTAGTTGCCACTGCTCACTTCCTAAGTCATTATTTATACTAACAGATACTCTCTCGTTTCCATCAAGGTCCTCAAAGTAGTTTGCAAAGAAAATTGAAACTTTACAGTGACCCACAGGACAGACATTAGGTTTGCTAAGTGTATAACTAAATAGAGCCTAAGAAGAAACATACAAAGGGCCACGTGCATGGTCTAGGTTGGTAGGATACCTGCTACATTGCCGGTCCTCACCAGTTAGGTCTGACCAACCAAAGGACAGTTGCTTGAAGAAGCTGCTGGCCATCCTGAGAATATGCTAATGACGTCCTTGCCACAAACGCTGGCAAACCCATCCTGCTGTTTTCACTGCTCAGGCCTGAGCCAGAGCATATGCCACTGTTGCTAGGCCACCACACTTCTTCTTTGCCAGGGCAAGGCCAAGGTGACATTGTACCATGTGGCCAATGGCTGCTGAGATGGTTGTCATTCAGACTCTGAGACGGCTCCTGCTGTTGGGCTGCGTGAGTCACCAAGTTTCTCAAGGGCAATGGACATCTGCTCCCGGCAAACCCAAGGAACCAAACTGATCCAACAGCAAGAGGATTTATTAAAGCTGACAAAACAAAAATGTCACCCTGGCCTTGGTAACCTCTGAAGGATTCAAGAGATAAAGTGCAGTCACACTTCCAAGAAATGTTTGCTCCAAGCATAAATACTGCTACCAATGTCCTGTCCCTGTAGAATCAGAGCCAGGGAGAGCATTCAATAAAGTGAGTGACATCCTAGTTCGTTTGGTAGAGTGACTGGCTACCATGTAGGAATCCCTGAGTTCCATCACCAGACCAGCATAAAACTGGACATGCTGGTATGACCCAGAGGTCCCAGCAAGTAGAGGTCCCAGGAAGCAGAGGCAGAAGGGTCAGAAGCTTAAGGCCATCCTCCATCATCTAGTGAGTCCAAGACCAATATGGGCAACATGAGACTGTCTCAAAAGATCATGACTGAAACTCAACATGAGGTGCATGGACCCAGCCCAGGATGCTTAGAGGTCTTCAGCAACCACCTTTTGTTGACAAATGGTGAAAGCTAGATGGGAGGCCCCAGAACTATCGATCCACTCAGGCTAGGGCTACTTTTTCTCGTGCCCCTTAAATATCTCCAGCATGTAGTTAAACAACCTTCTCAATATTTATGTCTTGACCCACAGACTAATGCACCTCCCAGCCCAGGCCAGAGAAGCCTCTTTTGGTGTTGGGCAGTGGAGAGCGTCAGAACCCCATCACTGGTCAAAGTGCTGAGAATAAATGACTTCTGAGTGCTTAGCCTCAAACGAAACAGCTGTGTCTTCACAGCCACGGGAACATCTCAGAGGAGGAGGTGAGACGGGCTACAGGGAGCGAAGGATGAGGAGTAGTGCAGAGGGCAGTATCGTCTTCAAACGTCACGGCCATTGCCATCGTGAGCACGGGAGCCGTGACTGCTTTTACAGGACCAGGGAAACAAAAAGAGGGCCAGACGGAAAGAGAGAGGCTGGTAAAATTGGGAGAGGGTGGGAGAGGCTGGATACTGTGTGTGTCGTGTGTGGGTGGGGTAAATATAATCACAATGATTTGCATACAAGTGTAACCCTGTCAGGACACACTCACCTATAATCCCAGCACTGAGAGGCAGAGGCATGAAGGACAGTTCAAGGTCATTGTCAGCTGCACAGTCTGTTCAAAGCTAGCTTAGGCTCTGTAATAGCTGGTTTTAATGTCAACTTACCACAAACCAGAATCGCCTGATATATAGGGTGCCTTTGCTCTGGCTCCCTTGACTGATGAGGTCAAACTCACCCCAACTGTGGGCAACACCTCTGGCAGCAGCCCAGAGGAAAGGGCACGGCAGAAGGAATACCGCCCCACCCTATACTTTCTTGTCTTCCCTCTTGTCCCCAGACAGATTCATCCTGTTGCTGCTGTTGCTAATCCCTTTGCTGACATCAGAAACAGCATTTCTGGACTTCTGTCATGGATGAGGACCAGTGGCTCTTCGGGAAACTTGCATGTTTTGGGACCCAGATTGGGACTGCTGGGGTCTCCAGTCTTTGGACTGATCGACTACTGGGTTGTTAGTTCCCCGGGGAGGGACAGTGACTGTGGGACCACTCCACTGCCAAGTACCCAGCCTCAAGGACTGAACAACTACTCTACCCGGGTCTCGGCCTCTTGAGAATCATTCAGCTGTTGTCACTATTTTATGTTAAATTAATAAACACACACACACACACACACACACACACACACACACCGTTGGTTCTCTTCTCCAAAGAAACCTGACTTGTACATCTCCATGAGACTCTTTCTCCAATTTTCCCTGAAAATCCACTATTTGCTCTGCTTTTACCCACTGACTCCTGTTCAGTGCAGGAATGTTTTCGCTCAGTTGTGCAGCACAGACAGACTTTTACTCTCCCTTTATCTTAAGTCCCAACATGTTAGTGTTGCTGTCCGCTCCCGACTCCTTCGGGTTTGCTGACAGGTCGTATTCAGCGCAGAGGAAACACTACCGTTCACTTGCCTTCATTTCCTGCTACAAATACCAACCCTTGCACAGGAAGGGTTTTCCTGTGCAAGCTGTTTTCTGTTTTTACGAGTACTAACTTAGGAAAATTCCTAGGCTCGTGATGATTGGCCTAGTGGGAATTTGTCTTCTTTGCTCTCAATGGATTGAAATGAACTTTCTTTGGAAAATTTCATAATAGCTCTGGAGATCACAGGAAGCATGAGGGTATTGCAGAACAGAGCCTGGTGACCCAGTGGCTGGCACTGAGTGTGCTCAGACCACAGAGTGGCCTTCATGAGCAGGAGTGTTTTAAAGGCGCAGACAGAAAAGGAGAGTTCCATCTAAGACAGCACAGGCACAGCTTGGAAACGGCTAGAAAACATGGTCTCTTACCTTCACAGATTGTCTTCCTGTTGCTGTACAGCACTGTATGAAAACAGAGCTCTCTGTTTTAATACATCTGTAGCGCCTCAGAAAACCTTTTCGACTACCTGCAGGGCTAACAGTTTGATGCATAACCACACAAACTCCATAAATGGTTGCTGAGTTGAAGAAAATGATTCTTCTAGGTGACTTCAATCAGCTTTTCCATTTTCACAGTGGAAAGACAGCACAAACAGGTAACAAGCTGTTGTCAGAGAATTTCAGGTATTATCTGTTATTGCGGAATAGCTTCTTCTCTAGGCTGCTGTACTGCCTGCCAAGGGCTTGGACATGTTTAAATGCTCAAAGATATCTATAATGGCATTATGCTCTCTCTCTCTCTCTCTCTCTCTCTCTCTCTCTGTGTGTGTGTGTGTGTGTGTGTGATTGTACTTCCATGCATATACACACATGCATGTGGATGCCAGAAATCAACCTGGAGTGTCGTTCCTCAGGTGATTTCCACCTTTGAGTTTTTGTTTGTTACTGTTGTTTTGACAGGGTCTCTTGTATCCCAGGCTAGCCTCTAATTCTGTATTGCTGCAGATGATCTTGAACTCTTGAGACTCCTGCCTCCACTTCCCAACTCACAACTTAACTGGAATGGGCCACTCTGCCTATGTTTTCAGACAGGGTTTCTCACTGGTATAGAGCTAACAAAGTAGGCAATCTGGCTGGCCAGTGAGCCTCAGAGAGATCCACAGGTCTCCATTTGATTTGTGCTCGGATTTTAAAGTGCAAGCCATACACTTGGCTTTTTATAAAATGTAGGTTCTAGTGATTGAACTCAGTCCCTCAGTCCTGTATGACAAGCGACTGTTGTGGATATAAACATGTTTTTGTTTTGGTCCCAGGTGTGGGATGTGGAACTGATTCAGATGGTAGAAGCAGCAGACTATTTGCTTTGTGCGGGCTCTGAGAGGAGCTCTTTGCCAGCTGCAGATAGTTTAAATCTGAGGACTCTGGAGGCATTAAAAAAAAATGCTGAAGCCCAGAGAATGGTGTCAAGAGAAAGAACAAGACTGCTCCTGCTTTCCGCTTGCTGCTTCTAGTTGCTGTTATGAGTCAAGAAGATGGAGATCTCCTGAAACAAGGATTGGACTGGCTCCAAGGAACCTGACCACCCTGACCAGCAGGAAGCAGGTAAGAAAGAACTGCGCCCCCTCTCCCACTAACCCTTTCTCTTTCCTACCTGGTGTTGGGGTGATGGAAGGAACTGGGGTAGAGTAGGGAGAAAAAAGATATAATAAACATAAATAAAAGAGGTTTTTTTTGTTTTTTTTTTTTAAGTACGCCAACAAGGAATCCTTGATTATATGAGAAAACTATTTAAGTAAAAGCCAACTTGCAAGCCAACAATCCTCCTCCATGATTTCTGCTTCACTTCTGTGACTACGAGTGAGTTCCCTAGTACAAGCAATGTTACATGCAATAGCAAGAAAGGCCTGCCATCAGGCTCCTGTCTTGAGTTCCTCAATGATGGACTGTGACCTCGAGTTGTAAAGCAAGCAAACTCTTCCTCCCTTCAATTGCTTTTGGTTAGAGTGCGTTATCACAGCAATAGAAAGGAGCACAGGGTGACCGCGAATCCAAGCCTGTAATCACAGCACTGGAAAGGCAGGAGGATTGCTGAAAGTTTGGGCAATTTGCTAACACGTATCTCAGAAATGTTGAGCTTTATTGTTTGAACTCAGAATCTAAAGCCAGGTTCCAAACAGCAGAGAAACCTCGTTCTCCTGGGGCAGGAAGATGGGAGCCAGGGCTGCACCTGGCTGCTTTAGAGTTATTTTGCTGTGTTCTCAAAACCAGGAAAATAATAGCTCTGAATAGCAAGGTTTGAATTTTTTTTTTCCTACAAAAGTAAAAATCAC
Source organism: Psammomys obesus (assembly GCF_907164565.1). NCBI lineage: Eukaryota > Metazoa > Chordata > Mammalia > Rodentia > Muridae > Psammomys > Psammomys obesus. The sequence goes on along the minus strand of NW_026585504.1, from coordinate 47,898,353 downwards.
TTGAAAATTAAAATACAGAAAGAATTAGTGGGACACTCCATCTGTTTTTTTAATAATCCTCATTATTTTGCTGATTAAAATAAAGTATATTCTTTATAGAGACTATGAGTAATGTAGAAAATTAAGCATAATATAAGCTCTTCTGTAGCCCTGCCACATAGCTTCACCCACCTCTAAGGGTGGTAAACCTGCAGTCTCCCTTGCAGAGAAAATTTGTTAATCTCTGCTTGATAATCCAGTCTTGGCTTGGTAGTCCAAAGGGTTAGGTTCTACAGGCTTGCTGTCACTCAACTTGGGCCTTATGTAATGGGAGCAGTTTTAAACAACACCTAAATGAGTTGGGTATGGCTCGGGCGCACAAAACATTCATAGCTGGCTCACTCCCAAGAAGCATTTATAGCTGGGCAGGGCGGCACAAGCCTTTAATCCTAGCACTTGGGAGACAAGGTCGGGTTGATCTTTGTGAGTTCCAGGTTAGCCTGGTCTACATTCTATGTTCCAGCCAGGCAACAAAGTGAGGTCCTTTCTCAGCACACATATACATACAGAGGGAGAGAGAGAGACTAACACACACACACTCAAATAAAACTACTGCATTTACAAAATAGTTACCAGAATTTGGGCTTTTTCAGTTTTCAACCTTTGTTTTGTAAGGTTTGTTTTAGGGAAGAACAAGCGTGAATTTATAAAGTTTTACTTTCCCATTGTATCTTGGTTATTTCCATTTCCACTATCCTGTTGTCTCAGAAACTCACCTAACTGGCAAAGACACAAACTGAGCCAAACGATAGAAATCAATCTGTCCAGTGGATATAAACCCCAAACAAGCTGGTGCAGATGTTTTATTTGCTGCTGAAATAGACTTCAAGCCAAAAGAAGGCAGAAGAGTCAATGTCCATTCCATATCAGTAAAGGGAACAATTTATCAAGAAGATAGAACATTTGTAAATTCATTAAACCTTCGAACTATGAGAAATTTCTATTCCCACCCACTCAATGATGTTTTATTCACAGCAATCTAAATGGACTACACATCTCTGTGTGTGTGTTTGACACAATGTCTCATGTATCCCAGAATGCCCTGTATCTTATAGCCAAGGAACCTCCTCTGGCCTCCATCTCCCCGGTGATGGGACTACAGCTGTATACAACCATGCCTGGTCTATGGAGTACTGGGGATTGAACCCAGTCAGGTCTTTCTTCATGCCAGCTAATTACTCTGCCAGCAGAACTACACTCCCAGATTGAAGTAAAAGCTTTTAAGTGGAGAAAATTGTCTGGGGCCAATAATGGAAAGACAGTATAAATATACAGAAGTAGCAACAGTTGAGTTTGCAGAAACAATAAGGAGGAGGGCTGGATGATGGTAGTCCTAAATGACAACCTAGGACCGCCATTTATGCAGTCTGACTGCTAAGGGCTAGCAAGATTCTTAGCAGAACCATGACAGTATGCGGATACTCATACCTTCCTGCTCAGTAAGGCAGAGAAAGCAGTGGCAGGGAGTTCCGGGGGCTTCAGAAGAACGGGCATTAGTTCAGATGTGTTGGAACAGGCTGGGTTGCTTATGCTCCGGCTTGAACCTCTTCATGATTTTATGATTTGCAGGCAAATGGATGAAACTAGAAAAGATCATCGCAAGGGAGGTGACCCAGAACCAGACACACATGGTATATACTCACTTATAAGCGTGTATTAGCTGTAAAATACTGGATAACCACACTACAATCCACAGACCTAAAGAAGCTAAACAACAAGGAGGACCCTAGGAAAAATGCTTAATTCTCATTCAGAAGGGCAAATAGAATAGACACCAGAAGTAGTTGAAGAGAGGGAACAGGAGGGAGCCTGCCATAGATGTCCTCCTCCAGAAGACTCCACCCAGCAGGGGATCAAAGCAGAACTGAGACTCACAGCCAAACTTTGGGCAGAGCACAGGAAGTCATAGGAAAGAGTGGGGGAACAGAAGGACCCAGAGGGAACAGGAGCTCCATAAGAAAACCAACAGAACCAACAAATCTGGGCCCATGAGGGCCTGCAGAGATTGATGCACCAACCAAAGACCATGCACGGAGAGGACCTAGACCCCCTGCTCAGATATAGCTGATAGGCAACTTGGTCTCCATCTGGGTTCCTGAGTAAGGGGATCAGGGGCTGTCTCTGACATGGACTCTGTTGCCTGCTCTTTCATCACTTTCCTCTGGTACTAGGGCCTTGTCAGGCCACAGAGGAAGAGGATGCAGGTAGTACTGATGAGACTTGATAGGCTGGGGTCAGATGGTAGGGAAGGAGAGCTCCCCCTTTCTGAGAAATAGGGGAGGGGAGGGAAATAGGGGGAAAGAGGAAGGGAGGTGGGACCGGGAGGAGACAAGGGAAGGGCTACAATTTGTATGTAAAGTGAATAAATTACAAAAATAAATTTAAATTAGAAAGTCCAAAGGTATTCTGTGAAAAAAAAAGAAAGAGAAAAGAAAAGAGAAGAGAAGAGAAGAGAAGAGAAGAGAAGAGAAGAGAAGAGAAGAGAAGAGAAGAGAAGAGAAGAGAAGAGAAGAGAAAAGAAAAGAAAAGATCTTCCCACGGCCCAGAAGATCCAAGCTCATACTGCAGTGGGTGCTGTAAAAGGCTCATGTGTGTTCAAGCCCCTGTCAACCTCTACCTCCTGGTGTCAATATGCTCTAGAGTTGAGGCCGCCTTCCCTCAACTCAGGCTGTCTGAGCTGTCTCACGTCTTAGACTGTATGCTGGCTATCTCCCATACCTGGCATCAGAGACAGTCTCCCCCCAATCTCTAGGCGTGGGTAGTCCTTTTCATTCAGATCTTTATGTAACGGATTTTCCTGGGGAGATGTCCCAGAACCTCTGATTGGGTGGTCTTCCTGCTCTTCAATCCCAGGGCACTCTGCAGTTCTCCTGTGACATGCATGAGTTATCTATAGTTGTCAATGTTTGATCACTGTCTGTGGCCCTGGGAAAATAGGAACTTCCATACCTTCTGCCTGGACCCTGAGTACTTGGCTGTCATATAAACTTGATTACTAATAGATGTGGTGGTTGGTAATTAGAGCTTAATTGGATCTTGTTGTCTTTTTAGTTTATTATGTGTGCACATGTGTTTATGTATGTAGATCACATGTGCCACAGCATACATGTGGAGGTCAGAGGGCAGCTTGAGTCAGTTCTCCTCTTCCACCAAGTGGGTCCCAGAGAGCAAAATCAGATTGTTAGGCTTGCTGGCAAGTGCTGGTATCTGCTGAGCCATCTTGAAGGTCAGGATCTTGTTTTTGAATCCAGCCAGCTATTCCATGTGTCTTTACAGGTGAGCTGAGGCCATTTGTATTTAAAGTTATTATTGTGAGGTGTTTATTAATTTCTTTAATTTTCCTGGTTATTCTTGATCGGATTACTTTTGATCTGGTTACTTGTTCTTTTCTTTCTTCTATACTAGGAGTAGGGGTTTTCTGTTTTAATGTGTTGAACATATAGATTCCTTATTAGTTCTCTTTTGATCATGTACTCCTTTCTCTTATGGTGAAACTGTCAGACTTCATCCTATGTGCATACTGTTCCTTTACGTATCTGTGGCAGTGCCAGCTTGCAGCCCATGAACAGCCTTGGTTTGTGTTTATCTTGAAATGTCCTTATTTCTCCATTGATGTTAAAAGACAGCTTTGCTTATGTGACAATCTCTGTCAGCAGCTCTGTACTCTCAGGCCGAGTCCCACCCATGCTCTTCTGGCTGTTAGGGTTGCTGGTGATGGGTTTGTCATGTTTGCCTTGGTAGATAAATGTATGTTCATCTTTTATGGCTTTTAATATTGCCTCTTTGCTTTGTATTTTCGATATTTATCTTGTGTGATGGTTTGAGTAAGATAGTCTCAAGCATTTGGTACCCAGTTGATGGCCCTGTTTGGGTAGACCAAAGAGGTATGTTCTTGCTGGAGAAAATATGTCACTTGGGGTTGGTTTTGAGGCTTAGACCCATGTACCATTCCCAGTTCACCCTACCTGTGCTTGTGGTTCCAGATCTGAACTCTCAGCTGCTGTTTCTGCTGCCAAGCCTATCCGCCTAGAGAGAGACTTATTCCTTGGAAATCTTAAGCACAAATAATCTCTTTCTCTTATAAATTGCCTTGTTCATGGTGTCTTGTTGAAATAAAAAAATCAGCTAATACATCTTAGCTACACTGGTATCATTCCTGTCAATTTCTACAAGTGATTAGTTCTTGGATGTCCATTTTTCTTCTTCAGAATTGGGGAAAATTCTGTTATATTTTCACCAAATAGATTCTCCATATTCTCTATATGTGTTTATCTCAGCCATATGTTGAAATTATTAATATTTAATACTGATTTATCTTTTAGCTAAACAGCAGTTATTCCTAAACCAGCTGTATACCCAAATCAGCACACAGAAACTAGGATTTATTTAATTAACCTAGAGCACAATGCTGTGTAACAATTACTCCATCCTAAATCTCCAAGCCTGCATAGCTTCCTCCCATTCAGATTTCCCACTTGCTTTTTAGTCGTAGCTTAGGTTTGGTTCATTTCTCCTGATGTTCCCGGTCCTCTCTTCTTGTATCTCTCCTCCTACTCCTTTCTCCTCCCCTCCGGACCAGGACATCTCACCCTATTCTCTCCATTGCTCAGCATTGGCTGGTTGTTTAATTGACAGTAAAGAGAACAAATGGTGGCATGTTTACACAAACTTGAGACAGGTGATGCTTACAATAAGCATCACAGTGCAATGTCCAGATTGAAAGCAGATAGTGGGGTAGAGAAATCAGCATTTGAATGAACAAGGGTAAATTGTGTACATTCCACAAGAACATTATTCCAAGAGCCATAGGTTCTTTTTCTTTTCTTCTTTTTGTGTGACTGTGGGTGGGATTCAAGGAGGGTGTGTACATTTGGAGGACAAAAGTTAACATCAAGGTTGGGTATCTTCTGTTACTCTCCACCTTATTATTGTTGCTATTATTAACATTGTCATCATCAACATCAGTACTTGGAACTGAATTTAAGGCCTCATACGTGTGAGGCAAGCTACATATACCACCACTAAGCTACATCCCCAGCTATTCATCTTATTTTTTGAGGCAGGGTTTCTCACTAAACCTGGAGTCACAGGCCAGGCTGCCCAGTGAGCTCCAGAATCCCTGCCATAACTCCACCCCCCCCCATTTCCATCCATTCTGTTTCTATGGTGATCTATGGTATTTCTATGGTATTTCACTATCAAGATTAGTTATCACAGGGGCCTTCAGCCTTCAAGCCATTACATCCAGCCTTGACATGGAAGGTCCATGTCCTTCTCACAGTGCAAAAGTATCATTCTGTCTTTAAGATTAACCATTGCAGCATTGATCAAAAGTTCAAGTCCAGCTATGAGAGGTGGTGCATTCCTGTAATTGCAGCAATGAAGAGACCGGGAAGAAGGGATTTAGGTGTCTGACTTCGAGGCTAGCATTGGCTACATAGTGAGTTTTAGGTCAGCTGGGCTACAGGATGAAAGCCTCCCCATACCCCCTCAAAAAATTCCAGAGCTTGAAAGATAAACTCAACTATATGATGATGAGGTGAGGTGAAGGAGGAGGTTGTTACAAACGTCCTAGATAACCCTTGTCGTTTAGCTTCTTTAGGTCTGTGGACTGTAGTATGGGCTGGACATCCTTAGTCCATGCGGCTGCTCTGTTGGTCTTCCTTTGCATTCTGCTTAAAGGTTTTTCTGGATGATTCACCTGTTGCTGGAACTTCTACCCTCCTGGGGACTTCACTGCAGCTTCAGCTTCCTTTTCACAACGCCATCCTGTATCACCTTGTTAGGAGTTGCCTTACAGGGACTTCAACACTATAGCACACCGCCTGGCTCCCCAACCTTTCTCTGAAATCTTGGTGGCAGCTGCCATGACCCAGTAACTCTCGCATTCTGCCTTTCTGTAAAAGCAGCACCTCATGGAAGACGCCAAGGACTATTGGCAGCATGAACTGAGCCTGCACCTGCCTGTACCATGGCTGCTTTGCAATCTATCTGACTTCAGCTAGGAAAATCTTACAGCCAGCAGTTCTGGCTATGAAATGTTTATAGACTCTTGAGTGGCACGTGCGCCACAGCTGAGACACACTGGTGGAGTTTCAGATGGGCTCGGAGCAATGCTGTGTGAGCCCTGTGGCAGATTCAACACATGTAAGGTTTCTCTGGCCTTGCCCTCAAAATGTTGTCTTTAGAATTCAATGTTTCCTGTCGCCTATCCTCTCCCCACTTCATTCCATGGCTTTTATCCTGTTTTCCCTCCATTCACTTGAGATCACCCCATTGCACCTGATGAGATCTTGGGCTTCTAGAAAAAGTGATTCTGGAAACACCATCTGGCTAACCATTAGATGTGTCCAGACAGACACTCTGCAGATTATCTCCAGGAAGGAAGAAAAATAGATGAGAGTCTCAGAACTATTTATACAACCATCCTGCAGGCTTTGGCCTGGAAAACAAGAAACTGGGACTTTCAGGTTTTTGATTGCTTTCCTCCCCCCGCCCATATTTCGTGAAGTTTAAATTATAACCATCTGTTTCAGAAGATATAAAAATCTTGAATTCTGTCTTCCTCCATGTTAACAGATACTAACCCTTTGGGAAATCTTGTATTGACGGAGGTGCTCTGCTAATTGTGGTGAACCCAGAATATCATAGCTCATTGCCTGCAGCCCTCATCGGCTTCCTCAGTCTAGTGATGAGCACCCAGCTCTGAAACGCTTCAGTGCGTGATGCTGACAGTGTTTCCTATTTGATGATGGAGGGTGATGAAGCTGGGAGCCCTTTCTCTTAGGAGTCTGACTCAATTATCAGTTTCTGCTTATTCTTTTGCATATCTTTTATTCTTCAAATATCCCAGGAGCATGCTTGCCTCAACAGCCAGCATGCTAAAGTTGGCACACTGTGGAGAATATTAGCATGGCCTCTGTGCAAATGACATGCAAACCCGTGAAGTGGTTTATATTTAAAGAAAAAAAAATCTCCAAGATAGTTTCTGGCAACTTTAAAAGCTGTTCACACTTGTTTTCATTCCTACAGCCTAAAGGGGATGTGGGAGTGAAAAACACTACTCTAAAATTCATCATCTGCATTCTCATCCCATTTTCTACCCAGCCCCCACTCCATCAATGTGCTATAGTCAACGCCTTCTCCAAAAGTCAGAGGGTACAGAAGATATCCCGGGAGGCCCTCTGCATTGTCTGCGTAACTTTTTAAGATTACAATGCACTTCTTTCTCTCTGTCTTCTTTCAGAAACAATGTTTTTCCATCCTACTGATAAGCATTTATTGAGCACCAACTGTTTCCTACTAATAAGTTCTTATTGAGCACCAACCTTTTTCTCAGCACTGTGCTGAATGCTGAAGATATAGATACAAGCTGAGAACAAGCCCCACAAAGCACTACCTACCACACAGTGAAATAAGAGTATTCCAAAGCAGAGTTTAGGGATTGGAGGGGAGATGGGACTATTTATAAAGCAGAGAACTGTGCATTCTTCCACAGTGTATCTGATAGTTAATTCCTTCCTGGTATTTGATAGTTAATTCCTTCTTATTTTATGACCTCATCCTCTTTTAAAATCTCTTTATGTTCAAAATGTATGTTTTTCATCTTCTCTTACTCTGCCTGTCTTACAGCGTGTCTCACAGATAAATATAGGCCCTCCTTGCACCAACTGGATGTGTTGGAGATGTAGAAGTCAGGGGAAAGGGAAGATCTGGAGTTAGTGGTGCTGGGGCTGGCTGAGCTAACAGTCTGAGCAGAGTGCGGAGATGGAATAGGCAAGACAATGTCACACTTGCCTGGCAAATATGCCTCAGGCTCTCAGGAGAAAGGAACAGCAAAAGGAGTCAGGATAAAGAAAGATAACCTCCCCCTCCAGCTTTAAAGAAAAAAGATTGGGGAGGCCTGGAGAGGTAGGTCCCGTTAATAGGACTTCCCAACCACAGGGACCTCAGGACACCATGGTTGTGTTTGATCCCACAGATGGCAGAAGTAAAAGTGTAAAGGGGAGAAATGGGAAGATGGTTATTGAGTGAAAAAGAAATGTGACTTCCATTTTGAACTATGACTTAAAAGAAGTGAGTTCCACAAATAGCACTCTAATTTGTGTTTAATTTTGAACTTTATTGCACTGTAATTTTAAAATATTTCCATTACTTTTCAACTGCAAAATTTATTGAAAGATACTTAATGTATTTTATTAAAGCTTTTTGTGTGATGGTTTTAAAACAAGCTGCACCACTGAGTTTTATACCAAAGCAATTCATCTAGTTCATTGCTTTATCCTTAGCATCAAAATTATTCTGGCACCATAAGAAGCATTTAGTGGGTATTTGTAAAATTAATGAATGAATTTACTGACACACAAAACTATAACTTTGCCTGAATGTCTCAGAGAGAGTGTAATTGAAATGCATTATGTATGTATTTAAAGAATATGTGTCATATTAGTGGGAAGTTAAATTTATTTTCTTTCAGACTGTGCCCAGTAAAAGAGTAAGTGTGGTTCAGTGCTTAATATGTACTACGGAGAAAAAGAGCATATTTTCACATTGTGATAAGTTGCTAACATGATATCTCAACTAATATTACACCGGAAGTTATGATTTTGGGCCAGGCGGTGCTGGGACACACATCCATCAGAGTGGAAGTGCGGTTGGACTTAGAGGGCTGCTGTTACAGAGATTGGTACCAGAAGTGGGGTTGTTGCTGCTAGACACCAGCAAAAGATAGACACTAATCATTGTGCTGCTTCAGTTTATTTGCTATTTAAGTATCTACTACTGAGCCCTGCACTGGACACTGAGGTTGTGGAAGAGAAAATGAATTGCTGGACACATTCAAAGGCCTCTGCATAATTCACCAAACAAGCAGATCTGTGGTAGACTGATGCACTGAGACTGTGGACAGATACTGACTCAAGTATTAAGAGGGGCTAGCCAGCTCAGCCTGAAGAGCAGTAAGAAACTTACCCGTGCTTGAGCTGATCCACCAGAGAAGCAGAGCTGGCTCTCAAGGGACACGTGGTACAACAGTCATCTGAGAGAGGATTTGGTGAGAGGTTTTATATTCGTTTCTCAGGGCTGCTAAAGCAAAACATCTCAGACGGGGTAGCCGAACAACAGAAACAGACTTTCTCTCAAGGTTGAAACTAGATGTCCAAGGGTGAGATGCTGTGAGGTTTTCTCCGAGGCCTTTCCTCAACTCCTGGGCAGCCACTATCTTGCTGTCTCTTCCTTCTTCACCCTGGCCTTGTATCAGCGTGTTGTTTTCTGTGTGTAATGCTGTGGCCTAGAGCATGACAGGCAAGTACTCTGCCACTGAGCTATGTATGTCCTTAGCCATGTTCCTACCTTTTATTTTGAGGCCAAATCTCACTAAGTTGCCCAAACTAGCCTTGAGGTCACTCTGTAGTCCTGGCAAGCCTTGACTTTATAGTCCTGCTTTGGTCCCTCAATTTCTGGGCTGGCATTTCTGTGCCATAATGCCTGGCTTCCTTTTTTTAAAAAAATGTGGAATGTGAATATTTTATATTCAAGTTATGGGTCTGCATGTGCCATATATACTATGACAATCTGAGGAGAACACTGAAAGGTTTCCAAGTAAGAGAACCATGCATTGTACTAGCAATATTTCTATAAACTAGGTAATCTCATCAACATGACGAAAAAGGAAATGCAGGAAGCATCCCAGCTTTTCACATTACCTTATCCATTCAAGGAAGCTTAAAAATATATTTCATATATTGTTTTCTTTTCTCTTTTTCTTAAACTATGGGTTATAAATGACAAACTTTCACCAAAATGTCTAATATATTTCTTTGATATGCTTTGAACTGTTCCAGGGGGATAAAGAATCTATAAAAATGAGTTAATTAAAAAAAACTATACAAATAAAAGAATTCACAGACAGTTATTAACAATGACAAGACTACATCAACCACTCTCAGCACACAAAGAAAATTTCTACAAACCCTGAGGTTGGGCGTGTTTCAGGGTCCCTAAGGATAAATTAGTACTTTTTAGTGTATGTCTCTGATGTTTCTGATGCTACAGTTATCATGGGAAGTATGCTGTACCGAAAGAACATAACTAGGAGTTCCTCTCCTAGGTCCTTGACCCTTTGTATTCTGGCTTGACAGCTCTGGCAAAGGTTACGCATCCATCAGTATCGGTGGGAACTATAAACCTTTTAAGGTTTAACATGCGTAGCAACTTTTCCATATGAAATAAATTACCCACTGCACACTGTCAGTTCCAAATGGAAAAGGGTGCGGTGCTCATGGCACAGGTGAAAAAATGCGTTAAAAATAAAGACCTTCTTTAAAGACAAAAACAAACAGGTGGCTAATACAGGCATAAAAGGGGTTGGTGTGGCTTTTCATGTTTTGTTTGTTTGGCTGATTGGTTGTTTTCGTTGATGTTGTTTCTCTGTGTAACAACCCTGGCTCTCCTGGAACTCATTTTGTAGATCAGGTTGGCCTCAAACTCACAGAGATCCCCCTGACTCTGCCTCCCAAGTGTTGGGATTAAAAGCACGTTCCAAAACCATCAGGTTTTGTTTTTAACCTTAAAGCAGGCTGCTACCCTAACCCCCCTCAGATTTCATTGTGCATGTTGGCATAGCCAAAAAACCTCATGATCAAGGCATAGCTCCTTATTACTCAACACGTTTAGATACAGTAAGGCAGATCTGAAGTTATCAATTTAAAAACAAAACAATGACAACAAAACCACCAGAGAGGGAAAAGAAGCCCGTGATTCCTTGAGGTGTAGAGAAGATCACAGTGTGCCAGTCATCTGTCTCAGCAGCTCCTCTCCATGTCTCCAATCAAAGCAGTACGATGAATGGAGCTATATTAAGGTGGCTGCACTTTGCTTGACTTTTATTTCTCTTTTTATTTTTTTAAAGATTTATTTATCTTCTATACAACATTCTGTATGCACATACGCCAGATGAAGGCTCAAGACCTCACTATAGATGGTTGTGAGCCACCATGTGGTTGCTGGGAATTGAACTCCAGACTTCTGGAAGAGCAGCCAGTGCTCTTAACCTCCGAGCCAACTCTCCAGCCCTTATTTCTCTTTTTAAATCACCGAAGAAACAATACTGCACCAAAATATCACATTACAGTAAGATCAGTAATAAAACCATAGGAATTAAAACAATAAATTTTAGAAATTAAAGCATTTTGTTTGTTTGTCTGTTTTTGTGGTTTTTATAAAGACTTTTGGATACAGCACAGTCTAGGATCTGGTGGCAATGCAGCTACTGTGCGTTTTACAGTAAAGAGGCCTTTGCAGGATTAGACCTCAACCGTTCTCTTTATGGTGTCAAAGGCATCTGAGATGCACTCCAGGACATGGAGAGGGCCTGGTTGCTGTGCTGAGTTCTGACTTAATGTTCTTTTTTCTCCCCTTTAATAAATTCCCTCTCTTTCTCTCTCTGTTACACACACACACACACACACACACACACACACACACACTGAATTGACAGTGTACATCTTAATTAATTCCTCCACTCATTTTCCTATACACTCGGCCTCTAGGTCTACCAGCACCCCCCCCACACACACACACACACAATGTTCAACTCCAGATTGGTTGCTTTTTATTTGTTTGCTATTACTTTTTTTTTCAGTGCTAGAAATTGAACCCCGAGGCCTCACTCATACCAGGCAAGCGCTCTACCACTGATCTTCACCCTTAGTCCTGTTTTAACTTTTACATTTATTACATTTATTTCATCATTTATTTATTTGGGGATGTACACATGTGGCATGTCATACATGTGGAGGCCAGAAAACAGTATGTGGGAATTATTTTTCACCTACCGCCATTTGGATTCCACCAACCAAACTCAGGTCATCAGGATTGGTGGTAAGTACCTTTCCCTACAAAACTATCTTGCCATGAATGTTTATTACTTTTTATATACATAATAATGGGTTTGTTATGACACACGTACACAGGCCCTGATGCTGTCTTGTCTCCTTCTCACTCCCTACAGTCTTCATCTTTCTAAATAGCAGCACTTCTACTTTCATATGTCATATATGTGCATGTGTGTGAGAAATATGAACATATATATAAATATATGAATTGTATATAATGTTTGGTGACCCAGAAAATTTCATTAGGGCTGCTTATGGGGTGTGGGAGGGCTTGGCTTACAGGAGCCTGGCCACCTTACCAGTGGTTACACCATTGATGGCCAGGTCTTTTTCTCCACCCCCACCCCCAGCAACCATCAACTCCATATACATCCTTAGAGAGGGATAAGCCCTCCCTATGAGCTTTCCCTTCCATGACAGGATGCTGACAGGCCCAGTGGCCAGGTCATGCCTGGAAGGAAGCATTCCACACCATTCCTTTTCTTTCCTCTGGCTCTAAGCTGGCTGCCAGCCAGCCCCGAGGGATTTGTCTGTCTCTGCCTTCTCGGCTCTGGATCACAAGTGTGTTCTGTTTGTTTTTTAAAACAGAAATAAAAACCCAAATGTTTTAATTAAATTAAATTAAACCAATTAAACACCATAGGGCTTCATACTGAATAAATAGGGCTAATTAGACCTGGAGGCGAGTCTGAGTCACCAGTTTGTCCCAGGCTCAGGTTAGGACATGTATGGCCCAAGGACTTCTATATCATCTCACTTAATAATAATAATTCTAATGTATGGTCTGCATAGCTTCAGTATCCCCATACATTTTCTCTCCTTCTGACTGAAAGGGTCTTCATTGCTGGAAGGTGTGTGGAGGTGGTGGGGGTCCAACGGACTGGCAAAGACACCACTCACTGAGGTTGATCACCTGAGGGGACTGAGTGCTGGATCGAATCCTGGTTGGGTCCTGCAAAAGGGACTCTCACTGGAGTTCTCACTGATGAGTAGCCAAGGGCTCCTGGAGAAGGCGGTGAACCGTCATTACTTCCTCAGAGAGCTTGGGTGAGTGTGGGATTTGTCACAGCCTCAAATCTTTCAGTAGTAGGATTTGTCACTGGTGTGGACATGAGAGTGTTTCTTTCAGTGACCTCTACTGACAAGTTTCCTGTCACAGTCATCACATTTACTTTTGAAAGGCTTTTCTCTCTTGTGGATCCACACATGAAGAATCCTCTCAGAAGCAGACATGGTTGCTCTGCTCCAGCCCACATGATGAATGCTCACCAGCTCATGCAGAGTTTTAAAGCAGGGCTTGACATTACTGGCCAGAGGTGGGCCTATAAGGACAACAGTTGGAGTGGAAGAGGGACCACCGTAGGGTCTATTTTAATTACTTACCCTACTAAAGGCTCTTTCTCTAGATCCTGTTGCACTATGAGAAGATTTTTCAGATGAGGTTTGTATGATATAATGAACGTGGCTTTTAAGGAAGTGAATCAATGCGTGGACCTGCAGAAATCAATAATCAGTGATCCATGTAAGATATGCAGTTCTTTCTGGGCAGGGAGAAAATAGCCACTCACATGGCAAGGCTGGCCCTCAAATCAGTGTTAAGAAGAGGGCAAAATTAGACTTCTACAGTTTCAGATTCTACATTTCAACTAAACTTGAGAAATTGCTCCTGTTCTGCTTTTGACAAGATTTCAAATGTATGAAATGTGTGGGAAAGATGGGAAATTTTTCCTTTTTTTCCAAACACATCATCTAGATGAGATCATTTTCCCACTCATAAACTGGAACAATATATTACAACAAATGACTTTGAAGAACCCACGGTTACATCAGTAAACCTGATGTTAAAGAGATCTGAAAAAAAAAAAGCTGTTTTCATGAAAATACATTACTCTTAACTGATTTAATAAACATTTATTGTAAATTTATAACACAGGGGCTGAGGAATATAGCTCAGTTGGGAGAGTGCTTACATGGCAGGTGCAAACGCTGAATTTGAGTCCTAGCACATGTACTAGCTGTGATGGGGCACGCTTGTAATCTAGCACTCAGGAGGCAGAAGCAGAAGTTTCTGCTCAGGATTATCCTCAGCTCTGTGGTGATTTGTGAGCAGCGTATGCTATGTTAGAGCCTGCCTCATATATATATGAAATAAATAAATTTATAATAGGAGAAACAACTATTGAACTATGTAACCCAAACAGAGGAGTGTGGAGAGCCGCTTGTTTTCACCCTGGCCTTCACCTGGAGACGGGGATAGGCAGGATGTTTTGCCAAGTCGAGGTAAACAAGTTTGCCTTCTCCACGAACCCCTTCATTGTATCGAGGTGCTTTGCTCTGACAATAAAAAGGGATTGTAGAATAAACCAGTGTGTGACAGTTTCTACTGGCAGCCCTCTAGAAGTGATCTCATGTGTAGTGTGTTATTTTCATTTTCTCTCCATCCTCACTCCCCACTCAGGAACTGTTCGACTCTGCCAGCAGGCTCCGGCAAGTGAGGAATTATTTTCAGGAGTATAAAGAAGTTTGAGCACCACTTCTTTAAAAAAAAAAAAAAAAAAAACCAAAACCACTTTCGTCCATAAAGCACACTATGGAACATGTCAAAAGGGAGCAGACGGTTACCCGAGCTGTAAACGTTGAACTGAGCAAAGGATGAAGAAGGGTTGCCTGCAGCCATGACACATCCCCTGTTCTGCCCCCTTGTTTCACCCCAACATAAGGGTCTTTTCAGATGCATTTGCCACTTTTTAAGTTTTTTTTTTTTTTTTTTTTTTTTTTTTTTTTTTTTTTTTTTTTT
>NW_026585504.1:47852309-47883523 GCF_907164565.1 Psammomys obesus | reverse complement strand
TTTTTTTTTTTTTTTTTTTTTTTTTTTTTTTTTTTTTTTTTTTTTTAGTTAACCAGTGTTTGGTGAAGTTATAAGCGCATGTGTGTGGGTGTGCAGGGACTTGAGGGCTTCAGAGCCTTTGGAGCTGGAGTTGCAGGAGCTTGCAAGCCACCTGACATGGGTGTTTGGAATAAAACTTGGGTCCCCTGTAAGAGTAGCATGTCTCTCAACCACTGACCCATCATCTCTGCACCCTGAATTTGCTGTTTTGAAACAGCAGCAGTACCACATAGAGACAACAGCATACATCGAATAAATTGGGTGCGCTGTGCCCTCGTTCCTTGATTTCGGAGGGTCTCTGGTTTCAAGACCACCAAGGGTAGCAAACATCCGTGACTAGTCCAGACCTTTATATAAAAAGTATGGTATTTGCATATAGCCATCACTCATCTTCTCATAGGTTTCTGTTAATAACGAGTTCCATAGAAATGTGCATAGATATTATGCTGTGTTATTTAGAGAATAAGGAAAAGAAAAAAAAAAGAATATAAGTAGTCAGTACAGATGCAATGATTTTCTAATATATTTCCCTGTGTGTGTGCATGTGGCGTGCATGCCTGGGCACATGGGTGTGGAGGCCCAAAGTTGATGTCAGTGTCTTCCTAAGTCAAGATCTAGTTTATTTATTGAGACATTGCATGCTTGCTGAACCTGAAGGCCGACCATTTAAGTAGGCTAGCTTGCCTGCTTGCCTGAGAGCTTTCTGTCTCTGCCTCCCAAGTGTTGGATTACTGGTGGCTGCCGCATTGGCTGGGCTTTTTACTTGGATTGTGGAGATCGGAACCTCTGTCTCTCCACCTGCTCGACAAGTACTTTGCCCACTAGTCCATCTCCTCAGTCCTCATGAATACTTCAAATCCTGGGTTACCGTGTCTCATGGCTGTGGAGCTCAAGGATTTGAAGAGACTTAAAATGTATGTCACTGGAGTAAAAAGAGATGGCCCTTCATATCAATTCCATGATGAGGCTTGGTCACTGATGTCTCATGCTTAGGATGTCCAGATGCCTAGTTTGCAATAGAATTTTGTTGCATAAAATGAAAGAACATCATGCTTTTGTGCACCATGATTAATAATTGGCCATGAAATATTTATTGTGTGGTCATTCAAAATATGAACTATGTGTTCAGATCATAACATACAACCTGATGCTGAGGTGTTTACAGCAAGCACACAGAAACTTTGGGTGTTGAAAAGGGTTGTAGCAACACGTGCCACGATGCTCAAGGAGCTGAGATTTTTAGCCAGGATAAAAATCATAGACAGGAAAAAAAAACTCCAGGATCTACATATTGAGAAGCGAGAAATAGAGATTAAGTGTGAAAGAGGTCAGAGAATAAAGGCTGGCTGGTGATTCTGATGCAGTCTGTAGTCCCAGAACTCTGGGAATTGGAGCAGGGAGACTGAAAGTTCAAGCTCAGCCTCGGACACATAGAGAGTCCTAGACCAGTCTATACCACACAGTGGAACTCCACCTCGAAATTAAACTAATAAAAATTTAAAGATAAATAGAATAACATGAAATTATAAACAACCTAATAACTTGAATTAATTTTAAATATTTTGAGTTAGGGAGGAAATGCAGTAGAATCTAATCTCATTGTACAATTTTAGAGATGAGAAAAGCCAAGCCTCAGAATCACATGACTCACCTCAGGACAGATGTCAGTTTCCAGCACACAAGATTCAGTTCCCATGAAGAAACAATCTGTTACTTATTTATTTTTGGACAAGGTCTCTCTACATGGCCTAGGCTCTCCTCAATCTTTCAGTCTTCCTGCCTTAGCCTCCCAAGTGTTAAGATTATAGGATGTGTCACCACATCTGTCCAGTATTTTTTTTAACTTATTATGGTTTTTTATTCTTTTGAGGTAGGGTCTAGGTAGACCAGGCTGGCCTTGAACTCATGGAGATACTGCCTCTGTCAAGTGGTAGGGCTACAGGTGTGCACCATCACATCTGGAAGTTCTCGTTTAACATACATGATTTCTGGGGCTGGAAAGCTAACTCAGCACCTAAGAATATAGATTGCTCTTGCAGAGGACTAGAGTTTAGTTCCCAGTACTGGAGTTGGGCTCCCTGTAATTCCAGCTCCAGAGGAATTTGATGCCTCTGACCTCTGAAGGGCATCTTCACTTAGGAGTATATCCCTCCGTGAAGACATACATGTATATAATGAAAATAAAAATAAATATTCAATTATTTATATGACTTATAAATGTCATACCTGATTTTTAAAGAGAACTAATTACTTGAAAAATTTAGTTACATGGAAAAATGAGATTTTTGTCTTGGAATTCTGCTTACAAATTTGTGTTTTGAGAGTAATTATTATGAATACAACAGAAGAATTTGTTTTCAGCTCCCAGCTTGCTTATTCTGTTCCACTCTACTAGCATGCATCTAGGCATTCAGAACTGCCCATGGAGCTAGGCATGGTCGTGCGTACCTTTGGTCTGAGCACCCAGGACTCAGCATGGGAGCACAGGAAGACTAATTGATGAAGGTCAGCCTTGGCAAAGTAGTGAGTCCCAGGTTAGCCAGCACTCCATGACAATCCATGACAATCCCTGCTCTCAAAACGGAGCTCTGTAATTAAAAATTAATAATGAAGTAGGCTCACAGATTGAGTGTCTGGTATGTGGCAAGCACACTTCTGGGCTCTGGAACAAGAAACATAAAAGCTCCTGGACTGTCCACTGTACCCAATGGGCCAGAGATAGAGAAAACTATTGGGTGAGAAAGTGGGGAGCAAAATGAGAATATTCTAATTTTCAAGTTATTGCTCATCTAAGAGGCAAAGAGGTAAAATATTAAGAATATGAGTTCTCTTCCTTTCTTTTTTTCTTTCTTTCTTTTTCAATAGGATCTTGCTCTATAGCTCAGGGTAGCCTCAAACTTTCAATACCTCTGCCTTCTTGTCTCCCAAAAGCTAGAATGAAAAGTGTATATAACCATACCAGGCTAAGAATATGATTTTTCTTTAATTTTAAAAGACAGTCTTATCATCACCACTAACAAAAGCTTTACAAACAACTTAAAAATGTTATTTCTGAGCTGGGCATGGTGGCACATGCCTTTAACCCCAGCACTTGGGCTGCAGAGGCAGGAGGATCTCTGTGAGTTCAAGGCCAGCCTGGTCTACGACGTGAGTCTAGGACACCTGGAGCTCTGTTACACAGAGAAACCCTGTCTCAAAAAACAAACAAACAAAAAACAAAACAAAACAAAAAGTTATTTCTGATTTACTGGTTTCTGAGGCATCACAAGCCCAACATGGGATGCTAGACTATCCGCTTGTGAAACCACAGTTCCCATAGCCGCACGCGGCTCTAGCCTTCTATTCCAGCCTTCCTTCATGACATCCAGCCAGGGAAGCTGCCCCTGGCTGAGCGGTTTGGGAGGAAGAAAGGTCAGTGTTTTAGTGTCCAGTGAAGCACATTTTCATCAGTCCTAAATGTTATAGTTATTGTTATCCTATGTATCCATAGTTGAAAATTTGGGGGGGAGGGGAATTGAAGTTCAAGGTAGTTGTACTGCCACCCCCTTGAGAAATGAATGTCAGTATTTTTATGTAAGCTCCAAATATATGTAGCTACATATATGTGTATATGTAATGATAAATCACTACAGCAGTATTAGCAACATATTTCCACAAAAATATATATCACTAAATAGTAGCTGTATGAGTACTATCTCATGAGTTCTTAGTTTTCACTGTTGTAAATGTTTTACTATTTCAGGACACTATGTTGGTGTGTGTGTGTGTGTGTGTGTGTGTGTGTGTGTGTGTGTCTGCCTTTATGGAAGTGGTTAATGTCTGGGACAAAATATAGAAGCAGAATTCCTGAATCAGAGTTTCTATACCTGTTTAAACTTCGGAGTAGAAATCACAGGTTCTGGGCCAGAAATCCCGACTGTGCATTTGCTCTTCTTCTAGCTGGGACTGAGCAAGCCTCTCCCGCAAGTTCTCACCCATGCTGCTGCTGTCCTTAGGAGAATTTGGCTTTCTCTCTATTTTTCACTCATTGCCCTTGGAATGAGCTTCCTAACAATTTGATAAACCGTGGAGTCCCCTCCAAACTCTTCCCTTTGAGAGCCGGCCTCCCTCCAATACCCACTGACACCTGTCTATCAACCTGCACCCAGGGGGATCGATAGTTCTGTCCTGGATCCTTCATTGCTCAATGACCTAACAGGAGAGTGGGAGGAGGCTATAAACGGGCTGACAGATTTTCCTCCGCAGTTACCCAGCACTCCCCACGTGCCTGGCAGATGTGCTGCCCAGCTCTAAGGAAGGTTTGTAAATGCCACCCAGGAGCCCATCAGAGAGCGATGGGGGCAGGGCTGGTCTTGCTGGTTTCCCACGGCACCCGTGGCTTCTGGCACTTGTGCCAGAAGCCAGCGCCCAGCCACAGGGCACCACAACGTAACCTATTCCAGGGCTGGGGCTCATTGCTCAGGAAACTGTTCCACGAAGCACGCTGAGCACCTCTGGGGGCTGGATCCTGCTCCCCATAGCAAACTCCTAGGTGTGTTTCAAACGTGAAACGCTGGGTGGGGTCAGCAGCAGAACCGGCATCGCCTCCCACCCCCACCTGCCAGGGCTGCAGCAGTTGGATGGAGGAACTTCCCGTCACAGCTAAAACACTTGCATCATCCCCTTTGAGTTCTCTGATTTTTTTTTTTTTTCCAGGAGAAATGTTGGCTGCCCATTTAAAATTGAATGCATTTTGAAGAATGTTAGGATGCAAACACAGTCACCTCAAAAGGAGACTGGCTGCCGCAATCCCACCTAAGGCAGAGAGCTAGGCGGTGGTTGAACGGTTTCCTCTTACCGGGACTCCAGAGGTTTGCCGTGAAACGCAAATGAGACTGGACCAGAAAAAGAAAGGCTCACAATTGTAAAACACTCACCCCCAGGCGGCCGTGAAATGATCCTGTTGCTAGCATGAGGCCTCTGAGACCAGCTAATCCCAGCCTGGTCCCCACTGTACCCTGAGGACCCAGGTCTCAAGAACAGCGCCCCCCTCCCCCGCCCCCATGCAGCTATTCTGTTCCCAAGGGGCTGCTGGCTGGACCTGGAGCAAGAATCGGTTTCCTCACCGTAGGCATGAGTCCCATGTCCTGGCTGAGCTGGGTGGGCCCAAGAACATGACTATTCTTTGAACAGTGGGGCCCGTCTTATAAAGAAAGGCAAGCAGCCTGTGGTTGAGGAGCGAAACACTGGGAGGTTTCCTGTCAGATTCGTACCTCCAGTCTGTGGACTGGTGTCACAGTGGTGGATAGCTAATTGGAGCGGAGTTCGTTTTTGCCTTTTATATACAGACCATGCCCCACCTGCTGGAGTTCAAGAAACCTGTCAGGGCTGGCTCCTCTGTCTGCCCACACAAGCCTGCTGAGAAGCCCTGCTGGTCCTCCCTCCCACAACAGGCCACACCATCTGTCCTGTTCAAGTCAAGCTCTGCCCCTGCACCGCATGAAACCTTGTGTCCCCGAGGCTTAGAGGCCGTCACAGCATCAGGGCAGTAAGAGCCACTCAGGAGGACAATCCTGAAGGAAAGATCCATGCCCTGGAGTGAGCTGGAGGCCATTTCATCGAAAGTCCGAGTCTCTGTGCCAATAGCAAGCAGGGCCTCGTGCCCTGTGGACCCCGTCTCTGTCCTACCTCAACCCATGCTGGTCTCCAAAGAAATGCTGCTGAGTGACCTTGAGATTTAACCCTAAAGGTGCTTACTGCCAAGGGACAGCCTGGGTTCAATCCCTCTGACCCAGAAGGAGAGAACTGTCATCAATACAAGCTCCCAAGTGCATGTGCGTGTGCACACTCGCACACACACACACACACACCCATAGGCATGGAAGAAAAAGGGAGGAGAGTAAAATAACAGCAAAAACATCTGGAAAAGTCACGAGGAACCATGCTATTCACTGTCTACCCCAAAATACTTATAATACATTTAAGTCAGTATATAAATACACACACACATACAGTTTAAAGAAAAATGTCCCATCTGGGCTGACAATGTTCTCTCTAAGAGCCAAAGATCATCAGACAAAAAACTCAGTATCAGTTATGAGAATCCCGCTTTTAAGTTGTTGGTCACAGTTGATCAAGAGACTCCCAAAATGTACAATCAACTGCTGTTACCCTTGGTTACTTCCCAGGGCTGGAGGCTTTGTCTCTGTTGTTGAAGAAACCACAGGCTTCAGAATAAGTCCCTGTTGTTTATAAAAACGAAAATCCCAACTGTTCTGTTTTACCAACAAAGACTCAGGTGCCAGATGATGGGGTGATAACATGCTAGCTCAGAGAGGTAGAGAAAGATGACCTTCCTACACAGCTGAGGTCCAGATGGAAAAACCCAAAAAGCTCACTAGTTCAACTGACAACCCAGGAGCAAAAGGCCAAAAACCCAAGGCTGAAGGCTTGCTAGCTCTAAGCCCCAAAATCCAGGGAGCCGAGTTGCTGAAGTCTAAGCTAAGACCAGAGCTTGAGCTAAAAGCTTTTTCTACTTCTCCACGCTGTCTTAAATATCCTTCTACTCAAAGTCCCTCCTACTCTTTAATGCCTGTCAGCTGGTTTCTTGCTCAGCTTCTTGACATAGAGTTAACTTTATTAAATCCTGTTTACAGAAAGCTCTTTGATGAAAGGCATGTGCTAGGGCTGGGTGAACCACACCATAATCACTTGGAGTTCACAATGGGATCAAATATACTGCAGCAGGTCTCAGAGATCCCTGAGTTGGAGCTGGCCTGGAAGGCTTCCCCCTGAGGACTAGCTTTCATAGGACCAGAAGGTACCATGCAGGCTTTCAATGGAGAGAAGCAACCAATAACCTACCCAGATGTGACACGTAGAAATGATGACAGTGACCAACATAGCACAATAATCTTAGGAGCACAATAGTGGCACAAATACCTTGATGGTAACCAACACCTCTCTAATTGTAGTTAAGATCTGCTCAACAAGAGGAAAACCACGCCTGGATCTGGAATTCTAGCTAACTACCTGAGGTTATCGAAGATCTTGAAAGAGAACCTACAACCACCACATTACTAAACCAGCATCATCCCTAACAAGAATCTCTAAACATCTGTCTTTATACCCTCAGATAAGTGTAGTCTTCACTCTTCCTGAACAAAACTTCTTTGCAGCAGATGGAGGCCATTGCAGAAAACTGCAACCAATCAAAATGCAGAATTGTAGAGCCCACTCCCAGTGGGCACATCTATAAAACACACCTGTACCTAAAGGCATAGGGAACATTGCAGAAGAGGAAATGGAAAGATTGTAAGAGCCAGAGGATTGGGGACTTTGCTGTGAGATTGTGTCTCCTAGGAATGTTAGAAGCTACATCCATAAAGTCTTATTAACATGACTGCCCAAATGTGAGCTGAACAAGGATGACGACAAAGACATGCTGAAGTGGACGGGGAAAGCCTGTGAGTTCTCAGCCCTACACAAAGAACTACAGGCGGCTAGGAAACAACGAGAACTAGAGAAATAGTCTTTCTCAGGGAAAACACACCAATTGGCTAATTAATACCAAATGGTTATCCCTGATAATATACATACAAGTAGCATAATATAGACTAAGCAAACACTTATGCATTTAGGTGTGTGTGTGTGAGAGAGAGAGAGAGAGAAAGAGAAATGATGTAATTATAGTCTCAAAAATATACGAAGTATGGTAAGGCCACAAGAAGACACACTTCATAGTCACTAAGATGGCTCCCATTAAGGAGAATGGGAGATGACAAGTGCTGTCAAAGGCATGGGGAAAGGGGGCCCCCTCGACATTCCTGGTATGGATGGAAAATTATTTAACTACTCTGCAAAAACAAACAAACAAACAAACAAAAACATTTAACAGTTCTTCAGAAAGGTCAACATAGGATTCCAACAGAGCCAGCTGCCCAGAAACACACACTAAAACCACTGAAATCGCTGCTTTAGTTCTTGCACACAAACGTTCACAGTGGCACTACTGACGATAGCCAAAGAATAAAACAGCTCACATGACCGTGAACAGAGTAAATGAATAAACCAAAGGTGGTTTCTGCAGTCAATTACCAGCTTGATGATGGCTTGATAAGACACTGTGCGTATACATGTCCGTGTAGATGCGCACGCACACACGCAGGCCAGAGGTCAATGTTGAATGTCTTCGTCAATTGCTCTTCATCGTTTTTTTTTCTTCTTCTTGAGATAAACTATCATGAAAATGGAGTTTGCTCATTTGGTTAGACTGGCTGAACAGCAGGCTCTGTTTCTCTCTGCCTTCCCAGTACTAGGATTACAGATGTGTGTCCATGACTGGCTTGTTATACAAATCTAGGGGGACTGAATTTAGGTCTTCATGCTTACCTGGAAATCGCTTTACTGAGCAATCACTCTAGCCACTGATTTAGGATTTTTGACTCTAGTGTGGAAGCCGTACACATTCGTGTGAAAGCCTTCTGTGAACGCTTGTGCTCGGAGGCTTATCCGCAGCAGATCGTCTCTTAAGTTTCTGGGCGGCGGTGGCAAGTCACAGCTCCTCAGTCAGCTTCATGGTCATCATGGTAACAACGGACGCTCCGTGTCATGTCGTGTAGCCGAGCTATGAAGTTATGTGTAATACAAAACTCACTTTCAGTTGACAAGAGCCTTACCTCGTGATGGATGTACTGGGGCAGAGCCCAGCTAGATCTGAGATGCATACCTGTATAACACTGGAATGCCAAACACTGATGCCTCAGTCTCCCATGCGTCACTGGAATGTGAGTGAACCTCAAAAAGCTTGTCAAGTGAGAGAAGGCAAGCCTAAGACGTCACCAAATGTGGAATTCTATTTGTATAGTCTGTCAAGAATAGATGAATCCATTAAACAACAACAACAGATCCAGCTTGCAGTTGGCAGGAGCTCAGGTGGGTGGAGTAGGGACCAGCTCCTGAATGGGGACTGGTTTCCTTTAGAAGAGATGTCAGTGTTTTAGAAGTAGGTGAACATATCATATCAGGCTGTTGTGCTACACAGGGTGTGTACTAAAATGCCACTCAATTCTATGCTTTAAATAGTTGCTTTTATGCTGTGCAATTTTTACCTCTCCAAAACAAAACAATGGGAAGAAACACTGTAACAGTATCTGCCAGATCCTTGACCGCCCCCAAGTATTGAGCCCAGCATGGAGCCTCCTCTACAGGAATGGCCTACCATTTCACAAGCTCTCAGTAGAGTCCTTCAAGTCTAAGCTATGTCCGAGTGTGCAGGAGGCCTGGCCTTGTCCTGCCATTTACTGCGGCTTAGGAAGAGATCACACACGTGTCTCTCTTTTCACCTTCTCCAACCTTCCGTTAATAGGACATCATACCCAGTGTGGGTTATGTAATTTGGAGAGTCCCATAGAAGATGAAATTGTGAGATCCTCTCTTAAAAGATATTAATTGCTCTGCCTGATTTTGTACCTGTGCCATACTGTTTTTATTACCACAGCTCTGTAATTTATCTTGAAATCTTGAACAGCCATCCTTCCAGCATTGTTCTGTTTCCTCAGGATTGCTTTCACTACCTGCAGTCTTTTGTGGTGCTCTATAAGTTTTAGGGTTTTCTCCCTGGTTTTTAATTCTATAAATAATGTTGTAGGGGAGGGATTTTGACAGGGACTGTATTGAATCCATACATTGGTTTTGGTAGATTGGTCATTGTCATAATACTGATTCTACCAACCCATAGCATGGAAGGTCGTTCCATTTTCTAGTGCCTTTCTCAGTGTTTTTCTTTAGGTCTCACAGAGATTTAAAGTTTTCTTTCTGGAGACCTTTCACTTCTTTGGTTAGGCCGATTCCTACCTTATTTTCTTAGAGGTATCTTGAATGGGAGTGTGTTCATTGTCTTTCACAGCATGTTTGTTGATGGTGTATAGAAAACCTACTGGTTTTTGTAAACTGGTTTACAAGACTCAAACATAAGTGTACATAGCTACAGCTGTATGGGGGTTGACAAAGATGCCAAAAAATATACACTGGAGAAAAGACAGGCTCTTTGACAAACTGCACTGAGAAAACTGAATGTCCATATGTAGAAGAATGAAATTACAGCTGTATCTATCACCCTGCCCCAAAATTGACTCTCAATGGGTCAAAGCACTCATGAGAAAGCTAAAAATTTGAAACTGCTAGAAGAAGATATATATTAGGCAGTGCTCTATATAATACAGGTGTGGGAAAGGCACTCTGAGTAGGAACCCTTCTGCCTGGTAAGTAAGGCCAATAATTGACAGGTGGGACCTCCTAAAACTAAAAATGTCTGGCCTACTATGGAAAGAATCAATTAAAGTAAAGAGGAAGCCCACAGGGCTGGAGAGAACCTTTGCCAGCTAGACATACATACATGATTAATATCCAGAATATAGAAAAAAGAAAGACTCAAGAAAACAAAAGACCCAATTTAAACTGCGCTCTGCAGGCATTGCACAGGGATTGAGACCTTAGAACACTCAGCTCTAAAGGGGAGACGTCCAGCAAATCCCTCCCCTCGGAGTTCAGCAAAATTCAGCGAGCCTGCGGAGGAGGAGCAGACAGGGTGGGTGGAGCACCCTGAGAGAGCAAAGCCCGCTAGGTCAGTGGTGCTCAACCTTCCTAATGCTGAGGCCCTTTAATACAGTTCCTCATGTGGTGACCTCCCAACCAGAAAAAAATATTTCCACTGTTACTTCATAACTGTAATTTTGCTACTGTTATGAATCACAATGTAAATGTCTGTGTTGTCTGGTGGTCTTAGGCGACGCCTGTGAAAGGGTTACAGCCCACAGGTCGAGAAACACCGATCTAGAAGCTTTGTCAGCAACTAGGGCTGTTCTGAGGTCAGGATCTTGTGTGCACTGCTCCCATGCCCTGTGTACCTCATCTCGGTTTCTTGGTTCTCACTCCGTTGCTGCATATCCTCTATTGACTTGCCATCCAGGGCACCTTCTGAGCCAGGGCAGTCAGTGTGGCCCAACCTTTCCCTCTCGGGCTTCCCTCTTGTTGTCCCAGGGACTCGGTTTACATGAGTTCCTCTGCAACTCTGGTGGCCAGATGTGAACAAGAGCCAATAGGACAGGGCCAGGGACATGCTCCAGGCTCCTGCTCCCTAAGTCCCTCCTGAAGCCTCATGCCTTAATGCCCCGTGCTTCATCAAGTGGACACAGGCTGTTCTTTCTCCTTTTTCAGATGAGTTAACAAGGTCAGGCAGCTCGTTCATTTCCAGTACTTTTATCACTTCGGGAAGTTTGATTTCTGATAATGCCAGCTCTTAAACTTCTACCTGCTGGCACGCTTAGGATCAGGATTTTGTTTTCATTGTGCTGTTGGCTGAGATTCGGTTTCCTTTCCTGTCCTTCCTATCAGTTAAGTTTCAGTTCTGTTTCTCAGTATATTCTCTTTCCCTTTCCTGATGGCTCCCATTTGCTGTCATTGTTCTTTTCTGCTTTTTAACCTGATTAAAATAAACAAGTTATTTCAAGGCAGATGTTTCCAAACAGGAACTTTCAACATATTGAAAGCTCAGTACCGTGCCTATCTATTCTAGATCAAGCAAAATCCATTTACTTTATTAGATTATGTACCTGTTTGTGGACACACTGGCTTGGTCCTGGGAAATTCCGTGGAGTAAATGCATCACCAAGAATTTCCAGCACTCCAGTGAATTTAAGGGACCCACACTCAGCATTTCTGCCTTTGCCTGAACAAAGGACTGAGTGAGAATTCCCTGAGCTGAACAGTGCTCTGGTCATGAGATGGAGAAGAATCTGTAATCTCATTCCTTCTCTGGGTTAACTGTTACCTCATGCCCTGTAGAAATACAACGTGTATCAGGTTTCTGTTTTTCAAGTTACACAACATTCTCTCATAGTGGATGTATCTGCCCAAATGTTATTTTTTCACATTACTGTAAAGATAATTCTACCACAAATATGTTTTCATAAGAAGAATATTTTTGTTTCTTTTTTTTTTTTTTTTTTGATTAGGATTTTTTTTTTCTGATTTAGGATTATTTCCTCAAGGTGAAATCATAGCTACAGAAACTTACACAGAACTTTTACAATTCTGGCTTTTACATTTTTCAATGGAGTGTTTGCACCATGGTGCATATATATGGAGGTCAGAGAACAATTTGTGGGAATTGGTTCTCTCTTCCTACATGTGAGTCCCAAGGATAAAACGCACATTATCAGGTTTTGCAGAAGGCAGCTTTAGCCAGTGAGCTACCTCACCAGCCCTCATTATGGCACCTTCATACATAGATATCATTATATTTTGCCTCACCCGTATCCCTCCACCACCTGCACCTCTCCTCCCTACATGTCACTTTTAAGGTTCTTGATACCTATTGTCATTACTTTACAAAATAGATCCAGCAGCGTACAGCCTAAAACACCCATTCAATGTTAACATTCCTGGCAAAATCTTCTTCTTTTTTTTATTTTTTTGTCCAAAAGTATTTTCTTAAAAGCAGTTTGCATGTTTAATTTGTCCAGAAACTCCTCAACCTCACACATGGCCATCTTTGAATTTAAAACTCAAGCTTTAATCAGCATGACTATTTAACACAGAGGCATATGAGAGTAAAAGTATATACTCTGGGAATAAATGAGAATTCCACACAATAGGAGGAAGCAGAGTTGCTACACTGAGTGACAAGTGTTACAGTAGCTCAGAAGAAGAAAAACTCCGTGGACTGGAATGTTTTAGGGACATAGGTTAATTCCTTCTGGAAAGAGCAGGACCTGACATTAGAGAATGACAGGCCTCTGCTAGAGCTACTGGGATGAAGGAGGTCTTCCATGCTTGGAGGGCAGTGTTCACAAATCCACTAGGGCAGAGAAGTTGAGATTTGCATGTGACTGTGCATATACTAAATTCAGATGCTCCATTTCCTGAAACCAAAGAAGTCAGCCACACATATAATGCAATGTAAATTCCACATAGTTTTAAAACTACAAGACCCTAACACCTATTCAGCTAAGTGTCTCCTACCTCATTCATTTCACAGAAGAAGGAAGACAATATAAATGAAGGGTTAAAAGTCTTATGTCTATCCCAAGGACATTGCTCCTCTGCTGGTGCCTTAGTAGAGGTGTCTCTGCTTCCCTGTCTCTCTCTGCCTCTCTGTCTCTGTCTCTTCTTTTCTGTCTCTCTCCACACACACACTCACATACATGCACACATACCAAGAGAGAAAGAAAATTCTTAAGAGAACCAGAAAAATAATGGTCATTGGGTAAGAGTGCCAACCAAGGATGATCATGCAGATTTGAAAAGACATCTGAGTTTTGAATAGCTTCCAAGCTTCCATGTCTCTACTAGGTTATTTCATGTACAATGATGAAACAATATAACTAAAAATTGGAATTATTTCCATTTGTATATTCATAGAAAATTTATAAACGTAAGCCTCATGTCCACTCAATCTTTCCTTGAGCTTTTTTTTTTTTTCCTTTACATAAGTCGCCCTGCTAAATTTTATGTGGAATTAATAAACAGTAAGGACACAAATGCACCACTAAGTAACACAGTTTATTTACGAGTGCAGAAAAGCAACTGGTACAGACATCTTTAATATAACTTTGGCAGCCTAACTCCAGTGGGTACCCAGTACATATTTGCTAGCATTTGGGAGGCTGAGGCACGAAGATCATTGCACACTCAAGGCCAGCATGGGCTACAGATCCTGTTTCAAAATTTTACATATATGTATATTACGTAAAGTTTATTACATAAATTTTATAAAATTTACATAAATGATAGAGGAGGCCTTCCTTCTGATCCTAGTCTATCAGGTCTCATCAGGAGTGGCTGCATTGTCTTGCTCTGTGGCCTGGTAAGGCTGTTCCCCCCTCAGGGGGAAGTGTTCAAAGAGCAGGCCAATCAGATTATGTCAGAGACAGTCCCTGTTCCCATTACTATGGAACCCACTTGGACACTGAACTGCCATGGGCTAAATCTGTACAGAGATTCTAAGTTATCTCCATGCATGGTCCTTGGTTGGGGTATCAGTCTCAGAAAAGACGCCTGTGCCCAGATTTTTTTGGATCGGAAGGATCAGAAGGAAAGAGAGGAAGACCTCCCCTACCAGCGGACTTGGGGAGGGGCATGCGTAGAGAAGGGAGAGGGAGAGTGGGATTGGGAGGGGAGGAGGGAGGAAGCTACAGGGGGCATACAAAGTGAATAAACTGTAATTAATAAAAATAAAAATAAGTACAAAAATTTACATAAATGAACAAGAACAACCAAAAAGACTAGACCATTCCCAGATGGGTGGTCAGTGCGGAGACGCTGCATGGGTAGTGGTCAAAGCATGTCTGTAAGAGCGATTCGGGTTTAGAACATGGATGAGATAAGAAGTATCCCAGACAATGAATAAAACAAGAGCCTTAGTGCCTATTCTTGGCAAGTTAGATAAACATGTTCTCTAGTTGCTAAAAATTAACTTTCCAAAATAGACAAATGTGGTAGAGCCAGCACATAGCAT
This sequence comes from Psammomys obesus, assembly GCF_907164565.1. Lineage (NCBI taxonomy): Eukaryota > Metazoa > Chordata > Mammalia > Rodentia > Muridae > Psammomys > Psammomys obesus. The sequence goes on along the minus strand of NW_026585504.1, from coordinate 47,868,987 downwards.
AAATAGCATTTCCATCGCATAATATTAACACACATACATAACATAACATAAAATTAGCTGTATACCTCACCGGGAGATGATGTTAGGGCAAGAGAGAAGACGTATTCCAAAAGGTGACACGTAACTTATTATCTATCCTCTAAAAATTAAAATCATCAACTCTGCTCAGATCCCCCACCTTAAAAACTGTGCCCCAACTATAATGTAATCTACTAGAATAGTCAGTAGATTATTCACACACTTCTGAGAGATGGTGGTGACTGATGGTCACAAGCTGCGAAACCCCACAATTGGGGGGGTGTCCGCTTTCTCCCTCTGTAGAAGGAGGGTAAGTTCTGTAAGTGTGACCGCATGAGGGAAAGCTGTTTTCTGTGTGCGTGGATTAGGCTGTCTGTACACGATACCGCCTTTACCACAAATAACCATCTGCATACTTCACACAACGAGAGGACTAGACCCGTTACCGTGAGCGCCCCTCCATAGAGCACAAAAACGTCGTTTCCCGTTCGGAGAACTCCAAATTTCAGGAAAAGACCACACTCTCCATAGATGCGGAACACATGCACAGTACTTTTATTAGAACTTTCTTTCTCTCCTGAAGGCATTCCTGCTTTTGAATAAAACCAGGCTCCATGAATATTTAACCCAAATCCTAGAAGTTGTTTGTAGATGTGTAAGATATGTGATAACTATAGCATAAAGGACAGGAGGTGGGCACGTTTCACTGCAAACGTTTTCATCGTTGAGGATTTACATTTTGCATGAGGCAGAAACATTAGCTACACTATGAAAAGCTTGGAGAGATACATTCGTGAAGAAACTAACTTTTCGGTATGTGTACATGCTTGTGTACACAGCTACATATGTGGGCATGCATGTGGATGCCAGAGGTAAGTCTTAGGCATGGTTCCTAAAGAGCCGTCCTGGAAATGTATTTGTTTTTTGTGTCTGTGTTGGTGTACGGTCACATTCCCACAGCATGAGAGTGTACGGGGCCAGAGGGCACCTTGTGGGGTTAGGCTCTCTGGTACTGAACACTGGCTTTATGTTGGCTTTTTGTTTTTAGGGATTTGTAAAAACGTTTTGAGATTGTCACCATAACATTTCTCCCTTGCCCTTCCTCCCTCCAAACCCTCTCATATACCCTTCCTCGTTCTCCTACAGATTCATTTCTTGGAGAAGACCACGCCTCTCACCCAGCACTCCTTGTAAGGCTGAAAATTCTTGGGCTTTTTTTCCCTGTCCACTTGGGGCATGTCCCATGTCCGTTGCTGCCATCCTTGTCAGCTCACATTTAGGCAGACACTGGTGAGACTTTATAGGCGTAGCTTTTGATGCCACTAGGAAACACAATCTCACAGCAAACTCCCCCATCTTCTGGCTCCTGTAATTTTTCTTTCCCATCTTCTGCAATGTTTTCTGAGCCTGAGGTGCAAGAGTGCTTTGTAGATGCATTCAAATGGAGTCGACTTCACAGCTCTGCGTTTGGACTGGCTGGGGGTTTGTTTTCTTTTTATTTATTTATTTATTTATCTATTTATTTATTTATTTATTTGTTTGTTTGTTTATTTATTTATTTGTAGTGGTCTCTGTTGCAGAGAGAAGCTTCCTTGATGAGGGGTGAGGATTATGTTTATCTAAAGGTATAAGAACATTTATAGATTACTGTTAGTGATAATGCTGGTATAGTAAGTTAGTGGTAGTAGATTATCCTCCAACAACCATGATTCACTAGCATTGAAAAGTTAGCTGGGTTTCCAGTACCAGACATGGTTTTTGTCTTATTAAGTGAGTTTTAAGTCCAATTAGAGAGCTGATGGTTGTCACCAAGGTACATGTGCAACCCCTTATGGTTTGGACTGACTGATTCAAGAGTCAAGGTCCTCTTAACAGAAACCATAATACCAGACACAAGAAGCACTCTTCTGAGTCCACGGCTATCCAAGAAACTCCCAAAACAGACAGATTATCTGTGTAACCAGCTCTTTCTCTTCTATATTTGCTGCTGCCCTTGGTTTCCACCCAGGGATGGAAGGTAAATCTCTATTGCTAAAGACAGCACAAGTTTTAGACACAGAACCACAGACTCCTGAGATGGAACTGACCTGAGAGCCTCCTCTCTGAATACCAGCTCTTGTGGTAGCAGGAAGCACCACATAAGCTTCCTAAGAAGGGATGCAACTGACAGTCCTAACCAGTTCTGATGCCTATTAACCACATCAATTACCAAGGTTTAATATATTTTTTAAGACAGGCTCTCACTGGGACCTGGGGCTTGCTGATTAGACAAGGCTGGCTCATCAGTGAGCACCACCGATCCACCTCTTTCCAACGCTAGCCTTACTAGTGCTGGGACTACAGATGTATACTGCCATGCCCAGTTTTTCATGTGGGTGCTAGAAATCAAACTTGGGTCTTCATACTTACAGAGCAAGGACTTACTGACTGAGCTATCTCCCAGCCTGCAGAAACTATTTTTAAGGCAAGTGCACAGACAAATGGCAATTCTTTTCTCCAAGAAGCATAAAATGGATAGGATCATCAGAAACAACCATCTTAATACCCCTGTAAATTGACCACAGTCATACAACAGATTTGAAAAGGATGTCTTCAAGAGAAAAGATTGAACTTCAGTGAGATCAGTGGAAGTTTCTGGTGTTGTAACCAGGAGCTGCTACCATCTGTCCCTCCCGGTGGCTCCAGCACGTGGCAGCTCTGTGGGGGAAGAGTAGGTCAAGAGTTGTATCAGAGAGGTCCGATGTCATTGTGAGCAGACCAACCAACCAAAACAACCAACCAACCAAAACAACCAAACAAACAAATGAAAAAAGAAGCAAAACACCCCCCCCCCCCGAAACAAAAGCAAACAAATGAAGAGCCAACCCATATCCAGGAGCATTGACCAAAACAACAGAGAGTCCAGTGTCATACAATCAGGCACACCCTTGCAGCTGGCCTAAGACTACGTCATTGTTTGGGGAAAGCAATATACTGTAAGACCAAAGAGAAATTAAGCATTGTGATTCGGGGCCACATCAGCTATGCAGGCCCTGATAAGCTCTTGAATTTTCCTGCAGGTCTGAAGCTGCCTATATGTACACGGTGGTACACAGCTCAGAAGAGGCCAAAGTGGGCCTTATGTAGTTCTGAAGCTAGCTGAAGATATGGCCTTATGACACAGGAAGTGTGAACTTCCTGCACATTCCATGAGTTTCGACTCAAAACAAATCAACCCATAAAGGGCAGAAGCTTCATTAGATCATTATGCTGAAGTGCAGCTCTGATCAGTTGTACGCCAGCTACCAGGCTATCCGATCCAGGGTAACTGAGGACGCCCGGCTTACAGCAACAATACAGACAACATCAGTTTTAAAACCGAGCACAAACAGCAGCTGCTATGTGTTTTCAGAAAACCAGCCTGCTCAGTCAGGTAAATCATTAAAGAAATGAGTAAAAGAACCTGAGCCAACAGCCACAGTTTCAGGTGTTAGAACTTAATGCTGTAATAGACTCTCTAAGTGTTCAGACTTGAAGAAAATCATCACGAGACTTACAAAAAAGCAGTATGACTCAAATATAGAAGAGAAAGAGCTGGTTACACAGATAATCTTTGAGGGGCCTCAGATGTTGGTGACAGTGGACAGAGACTAAGTGATAGGTATTCTCTGCCGATGAAATGAGCTAATTCAAGCCAAATTAAAGTATATAGGCAGCTTTCCTGGGGGCATTTCCTGGGCTGGGTCACTGGTCCCAAGGAACCGGGTCAGGGAAGTTGCCATGCAGACAGGGAGACAGAGAAGGGGAAAAGAAGAAAGAGCATGAGTATGCGAAGAGAGAGAGAGGAAATTCGGGGAGTGGGAGAGACAGGGAGAGAGACAGAGAGCCAAAATGTCTGGATTATACAGTGAAGAGCCTCTGGGGGAGAGAAAGTCCAGCCCTGGGCTGAAGAGTTCAGGGTAGAGGGCAGGGTGTGCCAGTCTTGCCCTGTAGCAGGCAGGGCCTGAGGGATGCTGGGAGAACCCAGAGGTCAGGTCTGCTTTGGTTAAATAGGCACCTCAGCTGCTGGTCCCAGGTCTGAATCCCAGCACCAAGTATAAAAAACAAAACAACACCACCACCACCAAAGGAAACAAAGTAGACACAACTTAAAGGAAATAACGATAATATCCCACCAAATAGAAAATATTAACAGAAGTATAGAAATTGATTTAAAAAACCAAATAGAAATTTCATAATTATAAGTGAAATAAAAAATTCATTGAGGGGTCTCAGTAACAGATTTAATGTTACAAAAAATGAATTTTAGGAAAAGACCAACAAGATCATTTGATTTGCATAATATTTCAAGGGAAATACTTTAAGTGTAATAGAGGAAAAGTATCAAAATAGAGTCTGTAGCTAAGGTAGTACACAGAAGAACTTCAATCGGTGGAAACACTGTTAACATAAAAGAACAATCATCTTAAATTAAAAACATAAAACAAAATCCTAAATTTGAACTCTTAGTACAGAGAAGACAGAAAACTAAGCCCAAACTAATCAAATAGAGGGAATAATATGAGAAAAGGAATCAGCAAAATAGGAAATAGAAAAGCAATGGAGAAAAATTAAAGGTAGAAAGGTTTGTGAAACTATCAAAATAGTCGAAGCTCTAAGTGGACTGATGAAGAAAATCATAAGAGAGAGAGAGACAGACAGACAGACAGACAGACAAATACACACACACAAGAATGAAGGAGGGGTATCACTACTGAACTTACACATTTTAAAATAAAATGAAAAAGATTAAAGGAAGCTGGGCAGTGGTGCTGCACACCTTTAATCTCAGTACTCAAGAGCCAGAGGCAGGTAGATCTCTGAGTTCGAGGCCAGCCTGCTCTGCAGAGTGAGTTCTAGAACAGCCAGAGCTACAAAGGGAAACCCTATGTCAAAAAAACTAAAAAAATGGGGGAGGGTAAAAGAAATACCGTAAAGAAAGCTATGCTAATAGATCAGAGAGCTGAAATGAAATGGACAAATTCCTTTAAAAAAATCAATAATCTGAATCCTACAGGAAATAGAACACATGAATGATCCATAATGAGAAAACTGAATTTGTAATTTAAAATACTCCCACAGTGAAAATCCAAGGCCCACATGAGTCTGACGTAGGCCCTCTTCATATGTGTTATGGTTGCATAGATCAGTGTTCTTGTGGGATTTCTAACGGTGGGAGTGGGGAGACTCTGGCTCTTCTGCCTGCTTTGGGGACAGTTTCTTCCTCCTGGGCTGCCTGATCCAGCCTCACCATCAGGGTTTGTGCCCAGGCTTACCGTATCCTGTTAAGCCATGTTTGGTCGATATCCCCGGGAAGCTCTCTTCTGAAGGAAAACAGAGAAAGAGTAGATCTGGGGGGGCAGGGGAGGAGAAGCTGGGAAGAAAGGAGGGAGGGGAAGCTGTGGTCAGGATGTAATATATGAGAAAAGAAGAAAAAAATCCAAGACTCGGTTATTTTCCTAGGGACAGATTCTGCATGTACTGTTCAAAAGGAGAATAGCTTCAACTCTCCCAGAAAACAGAAGCAGAGGGAATATTTTCAAGTTATTCTGTGACAGTATTAGTGTGTACCCAAACCAAAGACATTAAAAATACACACACAGACACACAGCTTCAGAGGAGGTGGCCGTAAGGAAAAAGAAACAACTTGCATTTTGCTGTTGTTGTTCCTCATCGAAATCAACAATAGCAGAATGAACAGCAAGGTGAAACCAATAATGGACAGATTCTACCAACAGAAGTTTATTCCAGGAATGCAAGGCTGTTTTAATATCAGAATGTCGTTTAACACATACACCATTGAATAAAATGGGGTTTAAGAAGCCCACAATCATGTGGAGAGACTCAGAAAGCACTTCATTCCAAAATCCAACATCCACTTGGACTTTGAAAATAAAATGGGCTGGAAGGATGCTCAGTAGTTTAGGAGGTATGCTCTGCCAAAAGACTAGGCTATGATTCCCAGCAGACACGTGGCTGCTCAAAACCATGCCCCATTCTTCTGGCCTTTGAGGGGACCAGGCACTCCTGTGATACATAAGCATAACTGCAAACCAAACACCATCCCATGTAAAGTGCAGTTTTTAAAATATTAGGTAAGAAGAAAATTCTTCTACTTTTTTCAGAAGGCAGAAGGAAGGCCTTTCACAACCCAGCATGAAAAGCTTCAAGGGACAAGTGTCCTCAACCTGGATGGATTGTTAGGAGTCCATGATAGTGGCTGATCCATTTCTACGATGAATGAGAGAAACACACATACACACACACACACACACACACACACACACACACGAAATGAATAGAAAATCTCAGAAACATGTAAGGATTCACACAATAGTAGAATACTACATTTTTCTCCTGGTAAGACTGGGCCTAAGACAACAGTACCAGCTCTTGCCACTTCTGTTTGCTTTGCTCTGGGCAGTTTAGGGAAGACAAAAAGAGCATAGTGATGAGAAGCTTTAGTAAAACCATCTTTACAGACGTATGACCCTGTATGTGAAACTGAAGGAATGAAATTAAATGAGCACATATGTGCACATGGAGGTAGGTGCATGCACGCTCCCCGGAGCACCCCCCCCCCATACACACACATACACACACGAAACTACTAGAACTACTGAAGGAATCAATGAGGTTGCAGAATAAAATTTTGCAACACCAAAAATCGATAATATTCCAATATACTAACAATGAATAATCCAAAATGAAAACTAGAAATTGTAGGTAAAAGGTTATTGTGTAATTCAAATGCTGACTTCTGTACCCCACCCCGTATCTGTTTGCAATCCTTGATCTGAGACTCACCTGTCTCAATGTTGCATAAATACTGCTCCCCAACTGTCCCCTGATATGCTAATAAAGCAGCTTAGAGCCCATTACTGAGCATGAAAGAGAATAGGGTTGAATTTCCTGTCAGCCAGGGAAGGAGGAGTTAGAGGAGGAAGGGGGGGGGGAGAATTCAGTTGCAGGAGAGGTCCAGGTGACATTAGGAGAGGAGCTGGAGCAATAAAATCTACAAAGTGCAAGTATTTCTGGGATATACCCTGGGAGAAAACCTGATTAGCTTAGAGGGTTAAGAAGAGAGTAATAACTGCTCAGTTATTGTGTTGTGAAGCCCATTATTAAACAAATATAAAAGAGTTTCAGTTAATTGCACAATAACCAGTTTAAAGAGAGATACTGAGAAACAGTTTTATAAACATAACTTTAACAAGAAATCTATTTTTAAATGAAATATATGGCAAATCCAAACTGTAGTAGAACATATACTAAACAATAACCAACATTCATGAGCTTGCTCGGTGGATAAAAGCCTCTTGCCAACAAACCTGGAACTCACATGGAGAGAAGAGAAAATCAGCTTTTACTAGTTGATCTCTAAGCTCCATAGGCAGGCCATGGTACACATGTGTGCATGCACACACATGTAAAGAAAAGCAATCAGTTATGTATCTCAGTGGTAAATACTTACCACAAGTTCGAGGCCCCAGGACCTTTGACAAAACTCAGTTACAGAAAAACACTGAAGAGGACTTGTGGCCTGGGGTGCAACTCAGTGGTAGAGCACTTTCCTACCCTGCAGGAGACCCCAAGTTCCATCTCCAGTACCATGGGGAGTGGATGAACTATGGTAAATGACATGCAGAGAAATTGTGTCTAATTTATTTTTTTGCTCTCTTACTTAAAATTTTAGTAGTGAATGCATGTGACTTACATAGTCAGGAAATAAAAAGTTAGCATTAAATTCTTTGGGTTCATTCAAAGTATCTCACACATTACTGACTGCGTAGTAACTGAAGTTTGGCAGAGTGAATGGTTACAATACTTTCTAGCATAAGACCCAGGGAAAATGACCTAACCCCACAGCCTCCATTTCCTCATCTATGCAAGGACAGTCCCTGAAGCGCGTATGAAGATGAGTGGATGCTGCACAAAGTCGCTGATAAACTGACATTCTGCTCAACATTTAGTATGTGGTCATCCACACCTTTGTGGCTGCTCTGTTAAGGAAGTCTTGTTTTCCCAGGAGGAAATGTTTGTTTTTTTTTTTCTTGGCTGTCATTTCCTTCCTTTCCATGACTTCTTCAAACCACTGGAGTGAGGAACACACCAGCCAGAAGGGTTAGGTGAAAACAACAACAACAAAACAAAAACCAAACAGAAATCACCACTGTAGCTCTCATGGTGAGAGCAGCTCTGCACCAGAGCCCTTTTCTTCTATTCGTGACGTCAGTTCTAACGGCCACAGCTCCAGGGTCCAGGAGCATGGTGTCAGCAGGGGAGATGTGGCAGAGCTTTTACCAGAGCTGCTGTATGCGGAGAGCTGACAGCTTCCCTTGACCTTAAATGCTCGTGAGAGCTTGCAGCCAAAGGACTTGCTGAAGTAGAAAGTGTGCTGGGGTGGGCTCTGGAAGAACTGCTCATGTGCACGAGCCTTAACTTAGCGCCATGTGATCATCTCCTACATATGAGCTGGCTTGCCTGAACCATCAGCTGTAGTGCAGACTCTGAGAGGTCAGACGCTAGCAAATGACAACATGGTCAACATTCTTTAGTCACTTCGAATTCTCTGACATCACTTCCAAAGCCTTCTCATAGAACCAGAATGGTTCTGGAGGCTGTCCAAATCTCAGTGGTAACAAGGACACCACCACAAGCTTGGTAATCTTATATTCACAGTTAAAACTGAGAACCGGTAGGCTTATGTAAATAAAAAACTCTTCACCATACAACTATCTCATGAAAACACAAGAGAAAGTTTTTCCCAATAGACTTAGATTGAAAATTCTATCAACACAGCAGACAGTGACAGAAAGTTTAAAATACCGTTATAGCCAGTGGGAAAAAAATGAACCTTGACTTGAGGTTTAGTAACAAAATAAACATCTGTTAATGTTTCAAGTAGAATCGGACTGTATAATCAGTATCACCCATAGAACTCAACTTTGAAGCAAATATGTCAAGAGTATAGTCTATGTTTGCTTAGCTAGTATTTACATAGCTCCAGCTGATTATAATAATCAGTTGAAAATGTAGAATATATCTTTCCACATAATAAATTGGCTGACTTTAATTTTCAAATGGACTAAGTAGATTTGCCATTTATTTTAGTATAATTTAAAAATCAGTTTTATTATTTATTATTATTGTGAGGTATGGAAGTCAAAGAGCAACTTTCAGAGGTTGGTTTTCTCCTTCTACCATAGGTTCCAAGTTCTTGCCATCAAACTCAGGTCATCAGTTTGTGGGCAAGCCCCTTTTTCTAATTAGACTTCTCACAGGCCCTTAAATGTATATTTCTTAAAAAGTAATCAGTTATATACATACAAGTAACATTATACAGATTGAGAAGATTTATATATGCATGTAACAACGCTTAGTTAAAAAAGGTCATGAATTTAAAAGAGCAAGTAGGGTATATGAAAGGATTTAGAGAAAGGAAAGGGGAAGTGATGTAGTTATAATCTCAAAAATAAAAGAAATACTTTTTAAACATAGTCACATTTACTTAGGACTTAGGTAAATCTAGTATGTATTTTGTGAAAATGTTTGTAACCTTCCTTTAAAGTTGATAAGTAATATTTAGAACTATATATTTAAAAAATTCTTCCAACTTTTTTTTTTTTATGAAACAGCATTTCAGGCTTGGTGTAGTCTCAGCACTTGGGAGGCAAGTGATATAGAAATTAAATCTCGAAGGGCATGAACAGCAGGTTGAGTCATCAGTACAGGCCTTATCACTTACCCAGTTGGCAATACTCAAGAGGACTGGTCACCCTGACTTACCTACGTGGATCGGGTAAAACAGAATGTTATTCAGTTCCAGTTTGGGGACAGCCTTGTCCTGCAGGTAGGCTACAAGCCTGCCTCTGTCCCCCAAAGTAACCCACAAGCAAACTGGGGGTCTTAGTCAAGACTGATTCTGAATTAGAATTACAGTGTGAAATTTTGACAGAGGAAAAGACACACACAGACTTTTTTATGAAAGTAAAAGACAAGCCAAAAGAATGAACCCCTCTCCAGGGCACAGTGTGTGCCTCCTGTGACAGAACGTTAGATCCACAGACATAGGAGCTGTCCACACTGAGGAGTGTATCGTCACCCTGACCATGTACACACGCCGTTTGTTCCCCCGTCTTAGATTACAGGCAGCCTGGATCTCTTTTGAAAGAAGGAAGCTAAGCCAATCAACTAATGAAGAGAATTTAATTCTAACAGTGCAGGCAGGAAGCATCCTCCTGGCACTCCAGCATGCTTTTGTGTAATATGATTTTCTGCTGAAGGTGACCTTGCTTGGGCTTGCTTGACAGACTGATTCTTGGGACACCTTGTGAGCCTGCAAGTCATGGCCAGTTGGTTCTGGCCAGCTTTACTCCTTAAGTTTTGAAAAGTCGATAACTGGAGGTAATACATTCAGAAAACCAGCTCTCCATCAAGTTTTAAAGCCCCTTTATAAATCATCTATCTTTGTTTTGAAGGGACTTCGAATAAGGTTTTGTTTCATTTAGAAAACCAGTTAATTCAGCAACTTTACCTGTGTTAAACTGTACTTGCATACTTAATACTGTGGGAAAATGTCACTCAGACAGCAGAGATTCATTCTGAGAGAAATGCATGGCTTGCTGACGTTGTTTGAACGCCACGGAATGCACTCACTCAGCTGGCTCTCTGACACAGCCAAGACACACAATAAATAGGAGTCTGGGTGCAAGTGTGCCACAGCGCTCTTTTTATTTATAAGAAGGACACTCCAAAATAACGACAGAGTATACACGTACCAGTAGCAAGCGTTTATCATCACCTTCAGGTACTGGGCACACTCTACCTAACTGCACGCGCTATCCGTTCATATAGGCGGCTGCACCATGCCCGGCCTCATTACAGCAGAATCATCACAGGTAAGTCAGGAATGTACTGTGTTGCCACGTTACAGTGGCTATGAGATTACCAAGTGGTAGGAAGCTTTCAGCTCCATCACGCTCACATAGACTGCTAGCGACTGAACCATGCGTGTACGCTGAACGGCTACTGTTCTCAGGAATCCTTTGCATGTGCACTTTGGATCTCTAGCTTTCCGTTTTATTTTGAAAAAAAAAAAAATCACAGCAACAGAAAACTAAAACGGTACCTGTTTACTCCTCTAAGATCCTGTTACTATTTTATCACATTTCCTTGCTTCGCCTTTTCTATCCATTTTTGCTAAGCTATCTGAAGATACATTGAAGGTGCAGCAGCACTTCAATCTTTGGTGCTTCTGCAGCACTTGAAGACAGAGGAGGCTTTTTCCCACAAGCCACCATGTTATTACTTCACCCAAGAAAGTCAGCATTGAGGCAAAGAGGGTCTAGTGAGCTCACACTCAAAATTATCTAATTATCTCCCAAGAGTCTTTTAGGTTTTTAATGCAAGGAACCAATAAAATCAAGCATTGCATTTAGTTGATATATCTCTTCAGGGTCCTTCCATCTAGAACAGAACCTCCCTGCTGTTGCTTTGATGGTGTTAATGTTTTTAAATATTCACATCATCCCAGATAATGTCCCAAGGCTTAGGTTAACTTTATTTCTGCATATTACACATATTTTGACAAGAATACAAGATCTATCTGTAGGGCACTCTTGACACGACAAAGGAAAATATTAGTGTCCCATTCCTGCTAATACTGTCTGTGGCATCATGACTTTGAGGGCACTCATTAGATTTATTCCAATATAGCACATTTTCTTTGTTTTGAAATAGTGTTTGGATTTACTTATTTTATGTATACAAATGTTTTGCTTGTATGTATGTCTGTGCCCCATGTGCCTAGTACCTGCAGAGGTCAGAAGAGGGCATCAGATCTGTTTTGACTAGAATTATGCAGGATAGGAAGCTGCCATGTGGGTGGTGAAAAATCAAACCTGGGTCTTCTGCAAGAACACGATGTGCTCTTAACTGCTGAGCCATCTCTCTAGCTTCCGTTTTCTCTGTGTTTAGCTGAGGTGATGGGGAGCATGTGTTTTGTTTCCCAATGGTTTGGTATCTAATAACAAGCATGTCAGAACTGATGGTTAGAATAGACAGCTACAAAATGGCACCTTCAATATTTTCTGCCTTTTCCAGGAGAGCTTTCCCAGAACCCACCCATTCCTCTTTTACTCCTATGGATTATATATATTTTAAAACCATTAATATTATTGTAGTTAGTGCTCTTTAAAAAACAAACAAACAAAACAAAACAACTCTACTTTATTTGCAGTGTTTGAGCCTCAACGTCCCATCCAACCTCCCACACCTTTTTGTGGGAAAAAAAAAGTTAGTGGGAAGAGATGCCCCAGATGCCTTTACTTCTCCCAGCTAGTTAGGGTCAAGGGCATCTTTTAGGGCTCTGAACCAATCTCCATCAACTGCAGAAGCAGCCAGCAGTGTCCTCCATGCCACTGCGTCCTGAAGCATTTCTCTCTGTCTGCTCCAAACTGCCACACTATCTCTGTCCTCTGCCAACTGCTATACCTCACATGCCAACACTGAATGCCACACCTTCTCTTTCTCAGCTCTCATGTTTTATATTCTGAGTCCTAGACCATGCCTCGTGACACACTTGGAAGGTCGTTACCAGTCTTCTATTTGAAAAGTTATCAACTTTTCAATATATTTTAAAAAATAACATTCACATGTAATGCTATAAGTGACCTAACTGAACAGAAAATAATCTTTGAGATATACTCGTGACAATTTAAATAATGAAGGGCAGACTAAAGTACAATGATGTTGACAAATGAATCTGCTTCCTTGGCATCCAGGCTTCCCTTCCTCCTTTGTGACAGTGCTTGATGTCTTTTCTGGGGATCCTTATATTTCCGAAGAAGCTGACTCTACTTTTTTGAATCCAGAGATTGATTAAGAGTGGACACAGAACTAAAGCAAGTGGACTTTACTTCTAGTCTGCTGTTTATTCATTCGTTTATTTCACAATTGTTCATGGACATCTACCATGGGCTAAATGGGACGAACGTGCTAGCAGCTGGTGAGACATGAAGTTGAAAAAGGCCAGGCCAGTTAATTGACATTTATATCCCAGTCATGTGTGCTTTTTGGGTCACACTTATAGCCCTACTACTTGTGAATTCAAGGTCAGCCTAGCCTACATAGTGAGAACTAGTCGCAAAAAGAAAAAAAAAAAAAGAAAAAGAAAAAAAAGGTATTCAGTGGAAGAAACAACATGTTAGAGAGTCAATAGGTCAGTATCCATGAGTCATGAACAAACTTTAGAGATGGATTAGACTGGCTGTTTCGGGTAACATCTTGGCTACTTAGAGGACTTGAACATAGAGTCTTTTAAATTATGGGTATGTGTATGTCTGTGCACGCGTGTGCGCTGCCCATGAAGGACAGAGGCATCAGATCCCCTGTAGCTCCAGTCACAGGCAGTTGTCAGCCTCCTAGTGTGGGTGGTGGGAACTGAAGTCAACTCAGGTCCTCTGCAAGAGCAGTGCACATTGTTACCTGCTAAACTACCTCTGGAGACTCTAAATACATTTTTTTTTTTTTTTTTTAAATAGAGGGGATAATGTTAAGTATATCAGTCTATTCTGAACCACTTAACTCTTTGGGGTTTGGGTAAAAGTACTTGCTTTAACCCAGTTGCAAAAGGTAGGATTTAAAAGTCCCTTCCATCATTGCTAGCATCCAAATCCAAAGTACAACTTTCCCTTGAAACCAGTTTTCTTGTTGCAGAGAAATACATACTTGGATGTTAGATAGAAATAACAACATCACTCATGTCGCACTAAATGTGTACCAAGATCAGCTAAGGTCAAGACACTCTAGTACCTTGAGCCCTGAAAACGGGTTTTCATGGGCTACCTCTTCTGTTCTCCAGAGAAAGAGAACCAATAGAATAAGTTACAAGAAGAGTTATTAGATAGGCTTCTATAGTATGGGATAGGTTCAACAATGGCTGTCTACATGCTGTTGAGGCTGAGACCCTACCTGCCTCAGCATTCCCAGCTACTGGTCTTCAGTTCTCGTTAGAAGGGTTAAACTGGGCTAGGATGCCAGGGAAGCAGGCAGTGGTAGGAGCAGAGGAGATGTTCACGCCAGAGAGGGTGGTAAGGCAGGCAGGCAAGGAGAGCAGCTTTCCACTAGACCACTTTAATTGGGCCCTTGTTGGCAGATGCTGGCCTTGGGGGTTGGGGGCTCGCCACCATAGACTGAGGGTCTTCCCCTTCAGTCAGTCCATCCTCACCATTGGCTCAGAAGCATGCCTCTGACAACCAAGTTTAGCCATCACAATCCCAATATGAAATATCTGGATACAAACCCCACACTCACCATTAATATAGCCCATCTGATGTGATTACACATGAACAGAAAATTTCTGATAATTTAGAGCAGGTTTTGGCAGCCAGGTGGGAGATCACATTTCTAAAGAGCCAGTAGACTCCTCAGGGTGGTTTTCCCCAATTAAACACACTCCCATTTTGCCCTGGGCCCTCCCTTACAAGCACTGCAGCCATCCTTACTCTCGGCTCACTGTGTTCTCTCACATATCACAGGGTGGAAAAACATGGATGGTGAGAGGGCCCTGAAATGGCACACTGTGGGGATAAAATGCTCAACCCGGTGGAGGGTAACTTGAGTTAAAGTATAGTGTATGTTACTCACAATTGTTATTATCATCTGTGTTTTCTAATGCTGACCAAAGCTAGAAAAGAGAAAAATCATCAGTACAAACTGCAAATCTAATTCTGATGAAAACTCGGATTGGGTGTCGGGAGCCCATAACGATGTAGCTGTTTGATGCCAAAGAAAATGTCGAGATGTGAAACTGCAGAGCCTGGGCCACGTGTTATGAACCAGTTTGGAGGTGGAGTATTTGCTCATTACACAAGGCATCTGAGTATAGGGTATGTGTGTGTGTGTGGGGGGGGCAGTGAGGGTGGTTCTCACACTATTCTCACTTAAAGAGCTCCATCCTAAGCTCCAGACATGTGACTACAAGACTGGGCAGGAACAGTACACTCAAGGCTGACAACAAACTCATTTAATACCATTTCAGTTATACCCAAGAAGCATAAAGACCAGAAAGCTACATGACAGGATAGCTTTCACTTATTTTTGTCAGCCTGAATTCTCCATCTCCCAGTTTCATCACTGAAGCTGATTCAGGGTCCAACTCAGCGTTATCCCAAATGATAAAGCTTTGGAGTTGTGAGATAAAGACGATTGATTCTACACACTCTGCAGATGTCCCAACACTCTGAGACAGGGATAGTGTGGGCTTTGATTTTCTCACACTCCTGCTAACGTTGTGTAGTAAGAGTTCTTAATTTAAAACAGTAAGGGTTTATTAAAAACCCTACTTTTACTAACCCTTAAGAAACAAAAATCCTGATTCCCTTTACCCCCAGGGCACAAGATTTATTTACAGCCGTGGACGGACAAACAGACAAACAGCACGTCGGGAACTTTGACAGGCGCTCAAGTTCCAGCACCAGAGAGACAGAGCATGGAAAGATGGCCCTGAAAGCTCTGAGAGGAATCACCACCCCTTGATATTTTTTTTTATGGGTCTGGCTATATATATCACTGTAAGAGAGTCATTTTGGGGTTTCCAAACCTTCAAACCTTGTCAAGACAGTATCTCATTAACTTCTTTAAAATGAGTTACAGAAAATTCACACCAGCACAAGGATTCCAAATGTTCGCGGACAGGAACTAAAACGAAGCCAATAAATGATTCTTAAAAAAAACAACAACATAGATTTGGCCCAGTAGGGTGTCCTTAAAACTGAACCTTGCAAGCCAGAAACAAGCCTTAGGCCATAGCACCCCTAGCAACAGGGTCCCCACGACCTGATAGCAGACCTGGCTGCCAATCCTTGCAGCCAGCCCGAGCGTTGCGCTCGCCGCCCCAGACCACTCCGCCTCTGGACTTAACTCCGGGATCTGCGTCCCAGTGTCCACACCAATGGTCCCGGTGAAGTTTTAGAACGTGGTAATTTCCCGGGGCTGGACTTTCACCAACTCCTCCAGGCGGCGGGGCTTGGAACCGGCTCGCCTTGCTCCGGGAGGCGGCTGGCGCGAGATGGTCAGCAGCTAGGACAGGGCCAGATCTCTCAAGAAAAGCCAAGTCGGTTTCTCTTGTCCCACGTGAACCTCGCACGCTTCTCGCCGCTCCCGGTCGAGCTCACCTCGCCGTGGTCCCAAGGGCCCAAGCCCACGTCCTCGGCTCACCGGAACCTACCAAGCATTAGGACCGCGCGGGAGCCGCCAGTGCCCCGCAGGCTGCGGGAGGTGGGCGTGGCCTCGCGGAGGGGGCAGGCTCCCGGCGGGGGAGGGGGCCGGACGAGAAGCTTGCGTCACGCCGGCTCCGGACGCTGATTGGCTGGGATGCGGTGCGCGGAGCCCGCCGGTGTCTCCGCCCAGCCCCGCAGCTCCTCCTCCTCGCCAAGCCGCTCTGCCAGCACCGGCTCGAGGGGGAACCGCTCAGGCCGTCGCCGCCAGCCCAGTGCGGACGGAGAAGGAGGCGGAGGGCGGACGCGCTCGTCCGCTCGCCCCTCCCGCAGCGGACTCCCCCCGCGGCGCGGCGCCCGGGGGAGGAGCCGACGCGGGCACGCCCCGCCCCAGCCCGGGCCGCCGCCGCCGGCCGGCCGCC
>NW_026585504.1:47792748-47851909 GCF_907164565.1 Psammomys obesus | reverse complement strand
AGTGGTTCGGGCTGGTGCTGGGCTCGGCGCAGCGCCTGGAGTTCATGTGCGGGCTGCTGGACCTGTGCAACCCGCTGGAGCTGCGCTTCCTCGGCTCGTGCCTGGAGGACCTGGCGCGCAAGGACTACCACTACCTGCGGGACTCGGAGGCCAAGGCCAACGGCCTCTCGGACCCGGGGTCGCTGGCAGACTTCCGAGAGCCCGCCGTGCGCTCGCGCCTCATCGTTTACCTGGCGCTGCTGGGCTCGGAGAACCGGGAGGCCGCCGGCCGCCTGCACCGCCTCCTGCCCCAGGTGGACGCGGTGCTCCGGAGTCTGCGCGCGACTCGGGCCGAGGGCTCGCGGGGCAGCGTGGAGGACGAGCCGGGCGGCGAGGGCGAGCGGGACGCGGAGAAGGACGGCCCCGGGCCGGAAGGCGGCGGCTGTGCCGCGCTCGGGTCCGGGAGCGGGCTCGGCTTCAGGGCCCAGGAGGAACTGCTGCTGCTCTTCACCATGGCTTCGCTGCACCCGGCTTTCTCCTTCCACCAGCGGGTCACCCTGAGGGAGCACCTGGAGAAGCTCCGCAGCGCGCTCCGGGTGGAGCCCGAGGACCCGGAGGTGGAGCCTTGCAACTTTGCGGGCTCCAGAGCCCAGGTAAGGCGCTTGGGGATGCGGAAGAGCGTCGGTGCGGTTGGCAGCTCCGGCCTCGCCCTCCGGGGCTTCGGCGTGCAGCCGGGACCCCAGCCTCGTGCAGGTGTCTGGGAATAACCACACCCCAGCACTCGGCCCAGGGTAGTCCTCATCATGTTCTTGGGCGGCTCAGTTCCAGTCACCCTCGTGCACGTAGAGCAGCCACCCGCCATAACAGAATGCTCTCGAATTCTCCTCCAATGTGCACGAGTTGTCACGGAAGACGTCGAGTCCCCCTGACCCTAGACCTCGGATGAGGAGGCTCGTGGGACATTTTGGGATTTGGGCACTAGGTGCAGGGGGGAGAGCCAAGCGCTAGAGGGGCCTGTCAGCCGCAGTCTAGCCCTGGGTGGGTCAGACAGCCTGCCTAAACCGCCTTAGCCCATGGCACTCCCCTTGCCTGTGGCATTAGTGTGTGCCAGTTAAGGGGTTCGAATAGGTCTTTTGGCTTCTACTCAGAACTTTGTATTCCCTGAAGGGAAGAAAAAAAAAAAATGGAGACCTAAGAATTGGCTGATCAAAGTACTAACACCAGCCATCTGGGTAAGAGGCCTGGGATGGCCTGGCTAAGCCTTTAACAGACTGCCAAACAAGCTTTCCTGAAGGGCTTGGTTTCTGCTTCCAGATTTGGGTCTGGTGATCTCTTAGGTCTTTACTATAGGCGTTGACGTTGTTTAAAAGAGTTATTAAAACACCACGGAGTACATAGGAGTCCGCTTGTCGCAAACATTAAAGAATTTTTACAGTCCTGAAAGCAATTTAATTAGGCCCAATAAACCACTTAAGACAGTTTAAAGGAGGATAGGGCTACGTTTCAGTTGCAGTAAAAACTGTAGATTAAAGATCTTAGTTTTTTGTGAAAAGTGTTGATTTAGATGCCATGCTTTTCCACTTTAAGAAGGGGGATTTCCTTTCCTTCCTTGCTTGAAAGTTAGCATGTATCAGCAGTCATTCAGTATCCTAGACTGAGAATTATGCTTCACTAATGATTGTGTAGACTCATTACCCAAGAACCCGGGTGTTCCTGATCAGTCTCAAAGGACCTTAGACATAATGTTGGCTGAGGACATAAGGCATTTGTGAAGTGATAGTTTTTGTTCTGTTATAAATCTTACAAAACTCAGAGGTAGTAAAGCTGGAACCTTTCATTTTCTTGGTGATTGTAAAATCATACCATCTTCTAGAGACTCTACGACCAGCATCCACGTGTGTGTAATGATGGTAAAAGCTTCATTCACCCTTCAGCCTACTCACTAAGTGTGCCTGAAAAGACACCACGGAGCTGTTAAATTTAGAGAAGAGAACATGAGTTTGGAACGTGTTTTCTTGTCACAGTATAAAGATAACCTTGAATTTGGTCTGATGAAAATGTCCCACAATGGAACAATTTACATAATTCCATTCATACTATACCAACACAGGTAGATCACTGATTGCAGAATTTTAACTTTGAGGAGTCTCCTTTTCCTTCCTGTTGCTTTTAATGTATTGTGTAGCAGACTGAGGGGTAGGTATGTCCTAATGAGAGTACTGAGATTTTTATCTTGACTGCAGAGCGTGGCCTTTTCTGGCCATCAGTGAGTGCTGGGAGGAGTGGATAAAGAAGATTGGGCATCCTGCCATTAATTTCAGCACATCATCACTTCTCAGGAAGTGGGAGTGCGGAATAAATCCTGCGGATTTAAATGTGCTACACTGGGGCTATTGCTTCGCGCTTGGTATGCTGCGCATGTTTCTCCAGTAGTAGTTGATGAACCAACCATTTATGCCTGAAACACCTACGGTCCCACCTTGTGGACGGGTGTGCGTGGGGAGGAGGCTATTGTGTGGTCCCCAGGTCCTCCAGCTGACGCCCGTTTTGGCCCTGATGTTTGAGCGGATCTTGTTGCTCACAGCTGTCATTCTTGAGGCTGCTGGTGCATGTGGACTGTTTCAAGTGCGGAGTCCCGCGGTCCAGCCCAGCTGTTGCTCGGCCTTCGATGACCTAAGAGCACGCTAGGGAGGGCGCGGGCGGATTCGGCAGGGAGGAGACTAGAGCGCGCTCCGGCCGCTTGTGAAGGCGCGGGGTCCACCCGAGGGCGCTGGGGTCGTGTGCCCTCAGACAGCGGGAGTCGGGGCTGCCCCCCCCGCAAGATGGCGGCCGCGCAGCCCACGTGACCAGCGCCGGCCCGCCCTGGCCCCTCCCGGGCCCGAGCCTCCGTGTAAGGCTGGCAGTGGAGGTGGAGAACCACGTGGGCCCAGGGTTGGTGAAGGCTTAGACCTGATACAGGGGAAATTCGTGGGGTTGCACTTAATTGCCCCGGAAGTAACTTTGGCTACAGGTATGCAGCTTCTCATTGCTTACTTGTATTTATTAGTGTTCATGACTAAGAGAAGCATATACGCCCCGAATGGATAAAGAAAAACGATTATTAATTTTTTGTTAAAGTATTCTGGTTCAGAATACTGTTCCTAGTGTTGTGCCTAATAACTATAAAGCGGATTTGTTAATTAAAAAGCAAAAAAAAACAACAACCGAAGACATTTTGGGATAGAACACGTGTCACACAGTGTCAGTAGTTGGTGACAAGTCCACCAGGTATCTGGAGAGTGTGCTTTCTAGTACACGTCAGAGAAACAGGAATAAACATATACAACTGTGGTTTTACCCAGAGTTCATAGCTTTTGAAATGGGATGTGGATGATTCCGTACCCTTACATTATACTGGAACTTCAGTATTGATATTCCTTTTAGGAGACTTAAACTTAAGTCTCACTTTCTTCCCAGCTGCAGGAGACAGTTTTGCCTTGTAACTTAGGCTCGGCTCGAACTGGGGCTCCCCCTTTCCCTCCCTCAGAAGTATGGAATATAGGTATGATCTATCACATTGACTAGAAATTATTTTTAAAGTACACTAGTAGTACATAGCCTATGGTAAGCCATTGCTGGAATATATTTTACAGTGAAGTGTGATGGGACAGTAAGTGGGTTTTGCCTGAGCTTTTCTCCCTTGTTGAAGTTCTTACACTGGGTCTGCCTCCTAGGTGGTAGAAGGGAAATGGATGTGGCACAGCGTCTCCAGATGGAGGTGGGAGCAGGAATAGCCCTGTCTGCATGTACAGTGTTTATTGGCTTGGCTGCAGGAAAGAATAAAAGCATCAGCTGTGATATGAAATACTGTTGGAAGAGGCTTTTTATAATCAGGTAGTTGTTATTTTAGTTAGCAGATAATTACCAAAATAAAGTGCACGATTTCCTATGCAATGGTTTTCTCCTGGGGTATAGAAGGAAAACAAGTGCTCTTCCTCCAGCAAGCTAAGTCTGGGCTCTTACACCACGCACCTGCACTGCTTTCTGTACTTTGTGGAGATGGGTGGGAGGTTTGTGTTGTAGAGCTCTGAGAGAGAGAGCACAGGGGGCGGAGGGGCTTTATTGGGAAGGGCCTTCCATTTCTTGCTTTGAGACATTTAACCAGCCAACTTGAATCTGAGCTTTAGTGTCCTCTATAAAATAGGAAGAGTGACTTCCTTCCAGGTTGTGGTGATTGTATTAAGAGCAAGTTGCAAAAAAAATTCATACTGTTTTGAACATATTCTCAGGCTAGTGCAGTATTCTTTAACACCAAGTCATGACTTTGTTTTCAGGAAAATGTGGTCTTTTTATATTTGAGGCTTTTTGTTTTCATACTTAAAGCCCATAGGCTAGAGTGCTCTTACATTCTTATTGCTGTAATTCTAGGTAGCTAGGTTTTCAAGAAGGATACTTAGTTGAAAAGATAGTATTTGAAAGATATTTATATAGGAAAGTTACTTCTGTAATATTTACATTGTTTTTTAAAAAAAAGGCTCTTAAAACTCCCCTCATAGAAGAAGTCTCTTCAGTTACAAATAATTTTTTAGCATTGATTTTAGAACTGTAAATGGAGGGAAACACATATTTTGAATTTAAATGATCATTAACTTTGGTGCAGCTGTAATCTTACATTTTTCACCACCTTTCACATTTAACATTTAAATTTATGTGGAGTCAAGCATGGTGGTACATGCCTGCCTGTAAGCTAACAACTCAGGAGGCTCAGTCAGGCTGGCCTGTACTAAAAAAAAAAAAACCTATTTTATAGTTTGGTTAAGTTACATAATTCATTAGTTCAGAGTGGTTGGGATCCATGCCTGCCTAAGAGCATTTCTGCTTTGAAGCTGTTAGTATAACTTTTTTAGCTTGTTTAATATTTTTCCATTCTTTGAGAAATGTAAAGCTAATCTTCTTTCCTTACACTTGTAATTTTAATATTTGGGAGGCCGAACCATGAGTTTGAGGCCAGCCAGGGCTTTAATATAGAGGGAGGCGATCGAGGGTGGGATGGGGTGGGGAACGGAAGCAAGAGGTACAAGAGGTAGTCTGCTCTGAGTACATCAGTTTGTTGTGTTACAGGCTCTGTTTTTCATGATGAGCGCTGTGTGACAGTACTTTCATAGAGAATTCTCAGCTCACGTGATAATTCTGGTTTGTCTGTGTAAATAGTCAGTGTGAAAGAGAAGTGGCTTGCGGGGTGTTTATTGTAGGTGGTGGAACACCAGCCCTGGGCCCATTTCCTTTTGTTCCTGTGCCCTAGGGAATATTTGACCTTTGATTTCCTGTCTTGTGTCTCTTTAACAAGGGTTTGGGATACATTCAAGAAGTAGTTTATCTGAGGTTTTCCTGTATAGGTATGTTTTGTCTGCACGTACGTATGTGTGCCTGGAATCTTCAGAGGACAGAGAGGGCATCAGGTCCCCTGGAAATGGAGTTGCAGGTGGTTGTGAGCTGCCTTATGGGTGCTAGAAACCAAACCCCAGTCCTTTGTAAGAGCAGCAAGTGCTCTTACCACTGAGCCATCTTTCCAGTCCTTATTTAGATTTTTGAAAATGTCACTTTCCAAGCTTCACAGTGCCCAGTATAAGATGGAGGTGCCCTCCTCATCTTGATTTATATAACTATCTTAAAGATGAGTGTGAAAAGAAAATGTCTTAAACTTCAGTCACCATGGTGTGTTTGATTACCTTGACTGTCTTTCCTCTTTACCCTGACTCTGTCCTTAAGTCATGAAATACTGATGCTGTGTTCATCTGGATCTTGATTCTAGGATTCTAGACATGTACAATAATCCCATAACTAGTTCCCTTGGTTTCAGCTTGTCCATCTCACCTTTTGGGTTCTGCCACCAGATTACATCTTCCTAAATCAATCTTCAGCCATATTATATTTTCTTTCAGTGACTGAGGGACCCTAGGCCTTAATAGACCCTTAATTCAAAGTCCTTGCTGCCCATTCTTTATAAATCTTGCTTTTCATCTCACACAGGGTTCATGCTATCCCCTCACTTGTGAATGTTTGATTATCAGTCTTCTAAGTCTCGGTCAATTCAGAACCTGACTAGCACATATATTCTCAAGAGTTTGGGTACTTCTAGAATTCTTACTACAATTTAAACATATATAACTGACCTTCCTTGTTAGGTCTTTAAATTATCAGTCAGTTATTGATTGATTGATTTTTTTTTTTTCCGAGATAGGGTTTCTCTGTGTAGCCTTTGCTATCATGGACTCACTTTGTATACCAGGCTGGCCTCAAACTCACAGAGATCTGCCTGCCTTTGTCTCTCAGAGTGCTGGGATTACAGGAGTGTGCCATCGTGCTTGGCTCTTATTTTTTGATAGCATTGCATATATCATAATTGCTCAGTCATAATTTTAAACTGAGGCTTTCAAATGTAGCTCTGGAAGTATTGCTTTAAGACTGAAAGTATTGGACATTTTTTATTTTTCCTCACACGTGGTCTTATTTGTACTTCCTCCTTAAGTCTCCCTGGGGGATGCACAAATGGTACAGACCTGGAAGTGATGGTTTACTAGTTGGAGATGTCATAATTATGAACTATTGTCTTGTTGTTTGGATAATTAACTGTATAAAGAGTCTCCTCCAGTGTTTGGTCTCAAGCTTGTGATTCGTATGAGAAGTGGAGGGAGTGAGATAGGGAACAGAAAATACTTTGCTTGTGTTTAGAAAGTTAAAAACTTGACCTTGGTCACTGAAATGAGCACTCTGTAAAATTATGTGGAATTTTTGTGTTTATTAATAAGACTGTCTAAATTGGAATAGTTTCCTAGAGTAAAATTGATTTTTGTTTTAAGTGGTCCTGGAGGGGAAAGTGGTTATGTATGAACCAAAGGCTGTGGTGTTTAGAGTACTATTTGAAGAAAGAAAAACAAAAAAAAGATGTTGCATATTGCAGTGGTGGAATGAAAAGCTGTTGCTTTGTTTCCCTTGTTTGGAGGTAAGTTACTGTCCTCACAGGTGTGCATCCTAAGACAGTGTTTCCTAACTTAACAGCCTTGTATCACTATCAAGGCCCTTAAATTTATAAGCTTAAATTTCTACCTGGTTCCAAGAATGAAAAAGTAACTTTTATTCACCTGATATAATTGTCCTCTCAGAGGCTTTCTGCTGAATATGCTCACTTTTTCTAGTTCTTTCTCAACGCTGGCTACCTGGTTCAACTTGGCTGTTTTGGCTCAGACTCCAAGCTGCCTGATAGATTGTCTTTTTACCGAATTATTCTGCTTGGCCTCATACTAACTTTGGCAAGAGTTCAAATATGGCTTGTTCTGTCTTCTGTGGTTAGCTTGTTCTCTCCCTGCAGCCTGCTTCTCTCCTACTATCCCAGGAAAACTGCCTCTGAAATGCACAAACTCAGCTCCACTGCACTACCTCTCTACTGACTGACCTCTGACTGTCCTCATCTCAGCTGCCCTGACCTGCTCTCTCTTAGGTCGCCACCTCTTTCTTGTGCTATTCTCAGCAGAGTTCTCTGTTCTGTCAAATCTTTCTCTGATTAGTCACTTTGTCCGTTAGTTAGATGTCATTGTTTGAGATTAAAGGTGTGTACTCTAAGGGCTTGTCTGTGTTCTAGCTGAATCACACAGACCTAGAAGGTCTTTGGATGTGATCGGACCAGCCATATTGCTGGATTTAAATCTCTCCACACAAACTAGGAGTGGTGGCTCATACCTTTAATCCCAGCACTCAGGGAGGCAGAGGCAGGCAAATCTCTGTGAGTTTGAGGATAGCCCGGTCTACAAAGTTAGTCCGGGACAGCCAAGGCTACATAGAGAAACCCTGTCTTGAAACTCTCCCCATTCCTACCACCAAAAAAAAAAAAATCCTCTACACAAAAACTCTTCTGTACTGAAGGTGAAGCTGTGGCTCTGCTGTGGGGCTAGAAGTCTGGTGGTTCCTGGGCTGTGTCATACTCTTAGTTTGCTTTCTACCTAGGACCCTTGGTCTTGTCACTCTGCAGTCTCCTCTCATGGGGTAAGGTTGTAAAGGAGAAGAAGTGAAACATAGGTGTGGGCTAGGGAGGGGATGTGCGCAAGCCAAGGTCCTTCCGCACTCCTGGGTTTGTTCTTGTCACCTCACCCCAGCACAGGAATGCGGCGGTTCCTGGTTCTTTCCTTATTCCTTATACAGAAAGGAACTTCACTACCTGTTTGTTTCCTATGTCTTTGGAGTTTTGTATCCAGTGGAGAATTTGTTTTTCACCAGTTCACCTGCCATCCTAACTGGTGGCACTATTTAGATTGAAGCTTCAGAAGCACAGAGTTATACAAGGAAAACATCAAGGTCAATTCTTGGTAAAAACTGCTGCCCTCATTTCTTACATGCTCTCCTGTCTTCTCCGCAGTAAGCTTCTGTATCGGCAATGTTGTGCTTGAGCTTTCTTAGTAGCTCACCCTAACACATTCCGCTTCCCCAAAAGGGGATTATGTCCACAAGTTCACTTTTTAGTAGTCATACGTGCGCAGAGTGCCCGAGGCTCATAGAGAGAATTTCCCTGCCATCCTGTTCCGTCTATCCAGTCCTGCGTAGTTTGTCATTGTTCTCCCCGGTATCGGGTTGAGAAGATTGTGTGTAGAAAGAAGCTGGTGTGGTGGCTGGTCCGAGGGCTGTGGGGGCAGAGTGTAGGTAGTCCACAGCTTACCTCCCTGTACTCTTCTCATTAGTTCGTTTATTTACCCAAGCTGTCAAGTGGCCAGTTCTGCCATCCCCTTGCTGAATCATCTGAGGCTCACATTTCTATTTAAGAAGCCACCAGTAAGAGTCCATAGTCATAGCATAATTCTGCATTATGCATGCAGCTCAATTCATATACAGGAGATGATTTTCTTAATCTAGAACTTGCTTGTATCAGGTGCTGTGGGGAAATTCTCAAGACTTCGCCTTTGGTTAAGCTAACATCAGACTGGCCTCGGGTAGAACAGAAAGGTAGTAAGTATTTCTCAACTTGTCCTTGACTTATTTCTTCCACAAAGCTGGGAACCAGAACTTAATGTGAGAGGTAGATATCTTTCCTATATATTCAGTGACATCAAACAATAGTGCTCGGATTTCGTGGCCTCTCTCTTCTGCTGACTGTCATGTGTGCATGTGAAGATGTAGACAGCATAACTGATGGCCTTTCACATTTGGTACTAATAAACACCAGAATTACATTCTCTACAGCTCATGGTGAACTTTAGAAACAGCTTCTAAATTTAGTCTGAATGATTTCCACAGTATTGGTACCTACCAAGACTTGGAGATAAAAAGAAACTATTTTCAGAATTTATGGGTTGATGGACTTGGTCCTCGTTTATTAAACAGGTTCGTACATAAGCCCTGTAGCACTGAGAGCTAAACTCTTCAGTCCCGGTTCACTTCATTTTGAGGCAGTCTTGCTAAGTTGCTCAGACTGGCCTAAGAGCATTCTGCTCCATCCTCCTGTGCAGCTAGGATTACAGGAGTATACCATCACGCCTAACAATCATGTTCTTAAAAGTTAGCATCAGACTTGTGATTTTAGTTGTTAAGCGAAGTGCTTTCCCATGGTGGTTTGGATAGAATGCTGTGGAAGTAGTATGACTAATTAACTATGCTAAGATATTTCTAACAAAATTTGCTGCCTTGTTCTTTTTAGAATGTTTGGTTTGGTGGTATTGATTATACAACATCATCACAGATTATTCTTTCCCTGTTTTAGATAACCACACTGATGGTCATAAAACCATCTCATTGTGGTTTTGATTTGCATTTTCTTATGGAAATTTATTGTTGCATGTTTTTCATTTGTTTATATTTGAAAGTTTATAGCTTTACCTTAAGCCGTATTTTGACAATGTAAAAAAAAAAAAAAAAAGTCTGCCATAAGAAAAGGAGTGAGGTGGAGAGGTGGCTCCATGGCTACGGTACTACTGCTCCTTCAGAGAACCTGAGTGGCTTGTAACCCCAGCTCAGGGATATCTTATACCTCTGGCCTCCTCAAGCCTCTGTTTCATGTGCACATACCTCTACCCACTGCATTTAAAATACAATCTTAAGGAATAAAAGGGAAAAGAAATGATTGAAACTGCTTAATAAGCTCCTTTGAGGTAACAGCTATTTGAGAGGATTGCACTGCTTTGTCTCTGCTTTTGCATGTTTTTGTGGTGCTTGGGATGAAAAAGTAGGACCTTGCACATGCTAAGCAGGCCCTCTGCTAGTGAGCCATATCGCCGGCGCTGTGCTGCTTAAAGTACTTAGAACGGTGTTGAATTTCCAGTTAGTAAAATCTCTCACACAGGTGTGGGCTGTAAGGAACATTATATGAGTTAGGATAAATTTGATTTTATTGTTAAAACTTGATAACATTGCAAGTTGGTAAAGACTGAGGCTGAATGTCTTAGCTGTTGGGCACTGAAGAGATATGTGTTCTTCCTCGTCACGTGGTTCTTTGTAAACAATCCTATTACCTTGGGTTTCTAGAAGGCGGATATTAAGGCTTAGTTCCCAAGAGTATTTAATGTACTCTATTCACATAAATAGAGCTGTCATCTGGAATCCCACACTTGTTTTCAGACCAGTTTGGGTCATTAGATGGCAGGTAGGATAAAATACCTTACATGAAATCCTTGAGAAATTTAAGGTCCTCTATATGTGTCAATTCTTTCCACAATGAAAAAGTCAGTATATGTTATTTGCTATGTTTGGCTCTTGAAACAAATGACGTTGGTATTAGTGGTATTTTGAGGTTCTGGGTGAAAGAAGGTGTCAGGGTAGAGAAATGAAAGGGCTATTTTCTGTTTCTCTGCTTACCCAGAGTCCAACAATAACAACACACACATAGCACTGCTTTAATTCTGAAGAGCTCTAAGAGTGCCATGCTTTTTATTGCTGTAAATATTCCGTCTTTGAAGCACATGCTCATTGTTCACGTTTTGCTAATGGAGTATTCTGTTAGACTGTCATGAAAACTAATCAGTAACTGAACTTTGTGTAATGATTACCACACAAAGTGTGCTTACCTTGGGGAATTAACATAAAACGTACCATTGATTTCATATGTCCTTTTGATTTTGTGGTATAGAATGGACACCACTGGCAACTCTGATTTGCAACATTTGATTTTTGTGTGTTAAGATGGCTGAGAAAGTAAATATTTGGAAAGATTATTTCTGTTAAAAATAAACATTGATACTGTTGCTTGTGACTTTAACACTTGGTGTCTTTCTATCCTTAATGTTTAATCACTGGTAACTATCAAATCATTACTCAGACTAGACTGTAGGACATGACTCTCTTAAGGAGTTTCCTACTCTGATACAGACTAATATGGCATCTTTTCTTCTAGAACGATTCTACTTGTGGTGATTATATACAGAGTAATGAGACTGGTTTAGTAGAACAAGCCCAAATACCTCAAGATGGACTCACCGTGGCCCCTCACAGAGCTCAGCCAGAAGGTATGCTGTATTTGTTGTGTTTATACTGATTGATAAGTTTTTTGTTGTTGATGTTGTCGTTGCTGCTGCTGGTGTTAGATGGTTGGTTGGTTGGTTGAGACAGTGTCTCACATAGCCCAAGCTGGCCCCAGACTCACTGTATAACTAAAGCAGATCCTCCTGCCTCCATCTCCCAAGTGCTGGGATTACAGGCCTGTGCCACTGGGCCTGGTTTATGAGGTGCTAGGGAGCCAGTTTAGGACTCATACATGCTAGGTGAGCACTCTGTCAGCCGAGCTATGTCACTGGCCCCAATACTTTAATTCTTAACTCTTTTATTTTTGGTCCTGTTGGTCCCTGGCATTTGTCGAAAAGCAGTGTTCCAAATGTTCTAACTTCTGTGTCCTATGCTCTACAGCCTTGGATTTTTCTCTCGTGTGTCAGGCCTGTGTCATGGACAGTTGTCTTTTTGGCTTGCTCTTAAACCTCTGTGTATTTCTGGAGGGCAAAAACTTTATCCTATTCCTAAGTACCAAGTGTAGCATTTCATCTACAGAATGTGGTCAGTGTCTACTATAGAAAAAAGGAAAATCAACAAAGTTGGCAATAAGAGGACGAAGAAATTGTTCACATGCATTTTCCCTGCAGCCGTGCAGTAAAGAGGAATGGCACCTGGGAATGAAAGCACATCACCGTCTATAAAGAAATGGGCTTGGATCTTCCCTTTTCTTTACATTTGGGGAGGCCATAAGCCCATACGAAGAGAAAATTAGGAACAAAATGTAGGCTGCTGTGCAGGTTGTAGATGAGCTAAGGATAAATGAGACACACTCCGTCACCACTCTGAATTTGTGTCAGTATGCCTCCTCTTGGTCATCTCCCTTTAACTTGTACTTGTCTTAAGAGGAAATCTATCTCTTTAATTATTAAAAAATGTTTATCTAATGTCTCTTTAAGCTGCTCCTGGCTCTCTGAACTTAAGTTTTAACCACAAACTTATTGAACATGAGTAACTTAATGGAGAACTTGATTTTTATAATTTTTTGTTTTTATAAAAAATTTTTTAGAAAAACTTTCAAAATGATAGCAGTTAATTTTAAGGTAGTACTGTGGTTTTTCATTTTGTTAAAAAAATGTATGTAATATATATTCTTTGGTTTTAGTTTATGAGGGTTAAGACAGGTAACTGCTGGTATAACGTGAAATCCAGGATGAACTGAAGCCATATCCCCAACTCAGTAACAACATCTCCCCCCCCCCCCCCCCCTTTTTGACTTTGCTAAACAGCAAGTACTAAGGGCTGGCTCAGTTGGTAATATGCTTTGTAAGCCTGGGGACTTGAAAATTGGATCTCTAGCACCGATGCGCAGAAAGTCAGGCGCAGCAGCACATGTGCTGGGAGACAAATGCAGAAGAGCATCCCTGGAGCTCACTGACCAGCAGCCAGCCTGGCTGATTCAGTGAGCTCCAGGTCTAGTAAAATACATATTTCAGAACAAGGTGGAGAATGATTAACGAAGGCAACCAAGATCGACCTCTATCGTGTGCATGTGCGTGCACGCGCATACACACCACACACACACACACACACATACACACACACACACACACACACACACACACACACACACACACACACACATGCCAGAGGAAGAGGAGGAGGGGTGATGACCCAAGCTGGCCTTGCATTCCTAGTCTTCTGCCTGTGCTGTTTTGGGATCACACCCAGGAGTTAGTGAATTCTAGACAAGCCCTCTGTGAATGAGGCTCCATCCACAGCCCCAAGCTGCTCTGTTTGTCAACACAGATTAGTTCAGTAATGTTTTATTTGCTAGTATCATCCTGTAAATGATTCAATTATAGCAGTTTTTGGATCTTCCCATCCCTCTTTGGTCATTGTAACATTACACAAGTCTAAAAGTTACTTTACCAACAGGCATTTGAGAATTTTTTTTCCTACCTTCACTCTTAACCAACAATTTCTGAAGCACAAAATAGAGACTGGCCTGCAGCGGTCATCAGACCGTACATTTTGCAAGCTGTCACAGAGTGCTGTTACTGCTCTCTGCATTTCCTGCTGCGTTTCTGTGTTTTGTGCTTCATGCTTCCTCCTTGCTCACCTTTCACGGTGTGTAACAATCTTATTTTCACTTCTCTGCTTCTGCTCCTTTTAACTTCTTCTAAGGCAAAATGAATCCTTCCTTCCTCTTCTTTGTCATCATTCCCCTGAGTTCATCAATGATTCTCTACCCAATACCCCTGCATTCCTTTTCCAA
The DNA here is from genome assembly GCF_907164565.1 of Psammomys obesus. NCBI lineage: Eukaryota > Metazoa > Chordata > Mammalia > Rodentia > Muridae > Psammomys > Psammomys obesus. The sequence continues at coordinate 47,838,213 of NW_026585504.1, read as the reverse complement.
CCTCTTCTGCCATCATTATCAAACTCCTTACTGCCCCCTCTGATGTCTGGCCTCAGCATTAAGTATTATTCCTGGCTTACACCCCAAGCAGCAGCCTAGTTGTCTTCAGGTGCTTGTGTTGTAGTTTGTAGAGTCAGCCTTTTCAGATGGCTTTCTTCTTCTTGCTTTTTTTTTTTCAATTTGATTTATTTTTCTATAATGACAGCTTACTAAAGGAGCTGTAAAGTGAGTGGCTGGGGGCTTGGATGTTTGCTTAGTTCATGAATAGATTGCTTATCTGCATAGATAGTGTGTTTTCATGTTCACTATCACCTGTGTCCACTGTAGGAAACTATACATTCAGTTCTTTCACAGTGAGACTTTATGCTTCCTTATAGTGATCAGCTTATAGTACATTTTGCCAGTTCCAAGAGTTACAAAATCCCCTTCTGGCCTCTGGGCACCAAACATGCATGTGGCACACATACATACCTACAGGCAAAACACTGAGACGTATACAAATAAGAAACAAGAAGCTATATAGCTTCTAAGTTATTCCTTTTATATATAAAGAATTTATGGGCTGTACATATTTAGTTGATCCCAAAGAGCTACATTGTGCTATTTTGAATAAGAATTTTCATTATTATCCTTTGGAAAACAATTTTCAGTAAACTATCCTGTGATATTTTGTTTTGGTGTTGACTGCATGGTTCGGGCATTCAGCATCTGGACATACAGGATACAATTAATTCACTCATGGTTGAGTGGCATGTTGCTGTGTATCAGTTTGTTTCATGTGTTTAAGGCCATTTGTAAATGTTAAGTAAGTAGCTTAATTACTGGCATTTGTCAAGTTATAGGATTAATTAGGTAATGGAATATGTGTGAAATCTCTTAACACAAGTCAGCATGTGTCTTTTTTTCTTTCAGCTGTACACATTGAGAAGATAATGTTGAAAGGAGTCCAGAGAAAAAGGGCTGACAAATATTGGGAGTACACTTTCAAAGTAAGCTCTTCTCACCCCCCAAAGATGCCTCATTTGCCACAGTACATGATCTTTAGAAGAACTACTACCAGGTTTACTAGTCTAAACACAAAAGATAGATAGGTGATAGATGGATAAACAGATGGTAGATGATAGGTAGGTAGGGGATCAATATAGATGATTGATAGATAGGATGATGGGTAGGTGATTGATAAGTAAATAAGTATAAAAACAAGAACCTTGAACTTAGGGAGACTATTTAAAGTAGAAGGTGTAAGATGTAACTTTAAAAAGTAGAAGTAAAGTTTTCACAAGTATTTGCAGACCTTCTCTGTCTGGCATTACTTCCCTGACTGCCCTGCTTTCCCTTGTTCCTTGTGGGGTTTTTCATTCCTGCTCTGTGGCTTTGTGGTCTTGTTGGCTGTGACTTGCAGGGCCCAGTCTGATTCTGTTACTTCCCACCTGCTTACCTCTGTGCTGCAGCTTCACTGTTGAGCCCTTCTGAGGTTCGATCACACATGCTCTGAAGCTACGTGGAGTGAAGCCAGGGTTCTCTGCAGCATCGCTGCTTACCACATCTCAGCTGTCCTTTCCTGAAGACTCTTCTAACCCTCTCCTTCCTCTGCTGATTGCTACCACTGCAGCTTCCACAGATCCTTGAGTAGATCATCTCATGGAAGCAGCGGGCATCCTCATCCTCTAGTGTCTGCCTTGCTCAGTACATTGTTGAATGAATTTCAAAACTCTTAACTTCTGCTTGGAAGGAGAAAAATCCTTGACTTTGTGGTTTCTGTTTCGAATTTCCATGTGTTTCACTTTTGGAATATTGGCTCTTTGCCCTTGAAACTCAGCATGCTGGCTTCTCCTTTAGTTGTTGGAGCTCACACAGCTTTTCTCTAAGACCTTTCTCCTTACCCTGACCAAAGCACAGCTAACACGTAACTCAAACACTCCATCTCTGGAGAGCCTTCTTAACACCCAGCTACTCTTGTTTCAGTCCCTGTCCCCATCTGTGAAGTAATGATGACTGTTAGAAATTCTTAACATTTTCGTTTGGTTTTATGCAACATGAGACTGGACTCAGACTTGAGTTATCATGTCTACTCCTATATCCACCTACCTACCAAGTAGATATTTATCATTGAAGAAATGTGTACCAATCAATAAAGATGGTTGCTGGATAGAATTTTGTACGCATTTAAAGTATCTAATTGACAAAGCAAGTCCAGATCAGCCAAGGCTACACAGAGAAACCCTGTCTCAAAAAACAAACAAAGGATTTTATTGTGATATGATTAATTGCCATATCTCAAGTAGTTATTGAAGTCGAGTGCAGTAGAAACCGAAGTCCACGGAGCTGTGAGAGCGCAGGTGGCAGGCTGAGTTTCACAGCAGTGTACGGTGTTAGTCCTGTGTTTAGTTGGAGCACACTTAACTCATTTTCACCATCTGAATATGTAGGTAGTCATACTTGCCCAAGCATCTTGCTAGGACTTAAAACATCTGGGATCAAGGTGAAATCTCTTCATGGAGATAAATCTCCCTTAGCTGTGAAATGGTACCACCAGAGAGAGACAGTCTGCACTTGATGTTTATCTTGGAATTTTATGTTTAGTGAGCATCAGGAGACAGGACTCTTATCTTTTGGATCTATCCTGCCAGTATCATTTTTATACCTAACCAAAAAAGCAAGACATTTCTGAAAAATTACTTCTTAAAAAATTATTGAAACAGTTTTTAGTACTGATTTTTTAAAAAAGTGCAATTTAAAAGGAATTACTGGAAAACTTTTTGAGTAGAATGTCAATGTACAATTAAACACCTTATAGAAACTATGATAATGCTAGATGAACTTTATATTTCTAATTGCTAATCTTAAAATTTAAGGCCTTTTGTTTTACACATGGCTTTTTCCCCAGCCAGTTCCTGCCTAAAGCAATAACCATACAATATGTGTGTTTTCTTAAATCAGGTAAATTGGTCTGACCTTTCAGTCACAACAGTAACAAAAACTCACCAAGAGCTACAGGAATTTCTACTGAAGGTAAAATTACAGATTTTGTTGTTAAGATTTGTATATGATATAGAGATTCCTAAAGATTCAATGCCAAAGGAATCACCAAGAAATTAAAACACACATATGTTGACTCCAAATTCTGAATGAATATGAGTTGTAGAAAATGTTCCATTGTGTCTTCTTACCTAATATTACCTGCACAAGTGGCAGAAGAATTTGTTTTAGAAAATGAATCTCCATTCTTGGGCACTGCAGAGGTATTTCTTGGTGGGTGTTTCTAAGGGCTCTTTCCCTGAGACAGCATCTGCAACAAGATGAGGCTTATGTTCCCGTGGTACCTAATACAGTGAAGTTCTCTCTATTGGCTCCTCTTAAACCTTCCTCCTTTTCTTCCTTGGAATTCATCTTTCTCTCACCCCACCCTCAACAGTTGTCTTAATACTGTCAGGAATAAGAAGATGGAATTATCTCCTGAAGATTTGTTTTGTGCGCATTCTTACCTGTTCCTTTGAATAAAGCCTGTTAATCAGATGTAATCGAAAACAAAAGAAGTAAGGTCTATGTGATCAAAAAATTACTGTTGCTCAGTAAGCAAATATGTTATAGTTTATTCTTAACAGGGGGATAAAGCTGAAAAATCCAGAACAGGAAATATTTCTAATTCATTTACCAAGTTTTGGTGTGAATGTGTCATTACTGAGCACCTGACTTGAGAATTTTGCTGGGATTCACATAGTGTGCTTGTGTCTTCTCTTCAGATCATGTGTGTGTCTGATGATTCTTATCTCTGCAAGGGACTGATTTTCATCAGTCTGTGGGCTTCAAGCACAATGCTGGAGGCTGGTCCTCTGACACATATTTTGGCACACTGTCAAAATGTTAGTTTGTTGGATTTGCTAGTTCTATAGATTAAGTCAGTTGAATAGTGTCGTCCCCCCCCCCCCCGTGGCTTATTTTAAACTGAATCCTCTTTTTCTTCCCCTTTTATTAAAAATAGATTTTTTTTCTCATACTATATATCCTAAATACAGTTTCCCCTCCCTCTCCTCTCCCAGCTCCTCCCCAGACCCTCTCCCATCCAGATCTACTATTTTTCTGTCTCATTAGAAAACAGGCTTCTAAAAGATAATAAAACATTAACAAAGTAAAATATAATAAGATAAATAAAACTATCATATGGAATTGGACAGGGCAAATCAATAGAAGGAAAAGAGCTGAAGAGAAGAATCAGAGACCCACCTGTTCACCCGCTCAGGAGTCCCATAAATATACTAAACTAGAGGCCATAATATACAGAGGCTCTGGTACAGGCCTTGTGCTTGCTGCTTCAGTGTCTGAGATCATATGAGCTTTGCTCAGTTGACTTAGAGGGCCTTGTTCTACTGGTGTCCTCCATCTCCTTTGGCTCTCCAACTCTTCTGTCTTGTTTTCCGCAGGGTTCCCTGAGCTCTGAGGGGAGGGATCTAATGGAGAATCCCATCTAGAGCTGTTATTCTCGCTCTCTCTCGTTCTGATGATGACTGGATAAGGCACTGCTCTATGAGTATAGCAGGATGCCATTAGGGACCATTTTATTGTTTTTTGTTTTTAACCCAGTAGTATTTGGTTTTACCCTAGGTTTCTGGATTTTCTCAGTTAAGGGCTGAGAATGCCCTGACCCATTCAACTTACTGACCACCTGCATGTAAAGATGGGGGATCTTCATTCATTTTTAGTTACCAGGGTCTGTGTCCCTCCTGACAGTCCTAGACAATTTCGTGAGAGAGCAGGCAGAAGGGGTGACAGACAGTATGAGCACTGGCCTCTTTTTGCCAGACACGTGGGAACAATTGGAAAGGTGTCAGGGAAACAGTGGCTGTGACCCTGCCAGGTGCTGAGAGACAAGATGGCAGCGCAGCAGGGAAAGTAGCCCCTGGCTGCCTTCTGATGGTTGGGTCATTGGGTTGGGTCTGCTCCTCTTTCCTTTGCATACATTTGTGAATCTCTTCTGCTTATCATTAGCTTCCTTGTGTCTTAATAGGATACATGTACCAGCCTTCAATGTAAGCTAAATAAACAATTATGAGCAGCCACCATTTAGATTTGGCAGCAGGATGCTTTTGTTTCCTTCTTTCTACTGTTTTTTTTTTTTTTTTCTTTCTCTCTCCATAGCACAAATTCAGTGCTGAAGAATGAGCTCCAAGGGCTACACAGACAGGGCTAAAGGGCTAAAGTTTTTAGTGGAGCCAGACACTGTCACCTGTCAAGGCCAGATTATTTGATGCCAGCTTGTATGTGATGTTCCCACCTGTTTGTCTCTTATCAGTGAGCAACATAGACCTCGTTGCAAGGCTCTGGCCTGGCTTCTAGCAGTCTCCTTTCTTGTCTTTCTCTCCCTAGCTTCAGCAGTGGTGTCTTGACAGATTACCTTCTTCTGTCACATAGCTTTTCTAAATGTAAGTGCTGAACAGCAGCAAAAGCCCTAAATGCCTTCTCATTCTTCAGGGTCATAGTAGTAGCCCTTGGCTTAGTCAGCATTTGACTGAAGCATTTTTCTAAAACTCATGACCTGGATTAATCTGCATTGTTTTCCTAGAAATGAATTGTCTCTGGTCAAATATCCTTCAGGTTGACTGCCCCATCTTACACTGTTTGTAGAAGTCAGAGCAGCACCTGTCCTGAGCTGTGTAGTGAGGCTTTGGTGGCTGCTGTGTTGTTGAACGGCATTTCAGAAGCATGGGTTTATTTGGGGTTGCTGAGTTCTCTCATTGTGAGAACAGCAGCTTCTGCCGTCCATGTCCTGGCCCCTTCCAGTTTGTTTTTCATATTGCCACAGCAGCTCTGTGAGTTTTTCTTTCTTTTCCTTCACTGCTGTATCCACAGGTCCTGAAACAGTACCTGGGAACAGAGTAGGAGTTTGGATGCTTGCTGACTTTTAAGTGAGATGTAGTGTGTATTGTAGTGAGTTTTATAAGGGACAGAACAGAACATGATATAAATATATGACCTTCCTCAGGAACATACTGCAGCGCCCTCGAGATTGCGCTCTAAAAGCTCACTGTCTTAGCATTAGAGAGGAGCAAAGGCTGATGTACATGCAGTCTGCCAACTGTTGCTGTGTTTCTGCGGCTGTGCCACACTTTCCAGACTGGGGAAGTTTATCACACCAGACCTGCCTATTTCTGATCAAGAAGAGAAAGTCTACTTCAGAGACCCCTGAGCTGAAGCATAAGATTAACAAGGCTATATTGGCTCTAACCTACAGTGTGGCTAGGAAACCACACCAGAATGCTATGGTTCCAATGGCAGTGTTTTAGTGTTCTCTTCATAGCAGTCAAGCCCAGTGATCCCTCCAGATGTTGAGAAGTAGCAGCTTGGCTTTTAATTCAAGGTCTTGACATCACAGTTACAGTCTTTTAAAAGTCTGAAGGCAGTGGATCAGTAAGAAAGATAGGTTTGGCATTTATAGCACAATTTAAGTTGATTGGTCCCTTTTCAAAGTGAAAGACTTCTTCAATGAGGGCGTGCTTAAAGATAAACTATTATCTACGTACAGAAACCTTTCATTACTCAGGTTGTGAAGAGGCAGGACTTCGGACATGGGCAGCTGGGTCTTTTACAAGTAAGATGGAAAGAAAAAAAATCTAATAAAGTAGAATATAAGAGACATACTTTAAATTTCTGTTTTCAGCAAACAAACTTCCCTTTCAGCTGAGTGGACCCTGTAAAATGAAGAGAACAACCACATGAAAAGAAACTAGATTGTATACTAATGACTGAATGTCCCGGTAATGTGAACTATGTTATTGAATTGGTAGAGTCCTCCGTTATGTAGAGCAACTATCAGTGATTTGAAACTTGAAAGTCTTCTCTGCCAGAGCTGTTTTTCTCTGTCACGGTTTACATACTCCATAGAAATTGTGGTACTGAGGAGGCAGCTGACTTGTAAAAGTGTTGGCTGCATAAGCAAGAACACCCATGTGAAAGCTGACACGGTCAACCGTATCTGTAGCCTTGGCACTGAAGTGTTGAGGGACAGGTGGAGCCCCTGAAGTCGCCAGCCAGCCAATCTTGCCTGCCTCAAAAAATGAAGTAGAAAGCAATCAAAGAAAACACTTGGTGTCAATTTCTGCCCTCCACATGCATGTACATGTACTTGCATACATACATGTTCATACATATTTACTATATGTACACACAGTATACACACTAAATAAGAAAAACATTGTTTAAAATTAGTACTAAATACATAGTGTCAGAAATCTATATTAAAGCGCTGTTGTCAAAGTGTCATTATTGAAATTAATAGTGTTTATCTGGAAAATGTATCAGTTCAGAAGTTGTGTCTTCAGGCTGGTTGTTTGAGGACATGATTTCCTTAGTGGGCTGTGTATGGTCTTTTTGATCTCGGATTGTTTACTAGATGCTGACCAAACATCCCAGTGCCATGCTCACGGTGCTTGACATCAGCAGTGCTGCTGCCTTTGCTCAGAGGGCAGAGTTTACTAAAAGAATGTTTACTTCGCAAATCAGAGTATGTAGATTTTTTTTTTTTGTCTATGGCTCTTTAGGTTATACGACTTGACTCACAGCTATTCTTGATTTTAGTGAAAAGTGACAGAAATTCAGAAGTTAATCACAAAAGTCAAAACTGAATTCTTAAAAAACTTAGTTTTAGAACCCATTTTCTAGGAATATTTTTAGTTAAACAAGTTGAATAATGTGATAAGAGTTTTGTTTCATTTTTTTTTTTTTTTTCTGGCCATATGATTCTTTCTTAGAGATTCCAGCGCATTGCTGATAGCACATACCCATCAGGTTGATAAAAACGCTGAGGAGTGGGTTTTAGAATTTTGTTTATTATGGGCGAAGGGTGTGCAGTATATGTGTGCATGTAGAAGTCAGAGGGCGGCTCTGAAGAGTTTGTGCTCCCCTTCCATTTGCCCCTGGGCTCAAGGGATTGAACTTAAGGCTTTAGGCTTGAGCAGCAAATGCTTGTACCTGTGAGTCATCCTACCAGCTCTGATGAGTGTTTCTGGTAAATAAAACTGCAAGAATTTGGCCCAGCTTTCCTAATTTTTTTTTTTTTTTTAGTTTTGGCATTTAATTGTCTACCATTGCCTGAGATTAGACTGTGAGAAGCTGGAAGCACAGAACCGGTAACAGTCGAGGCAGAGACAACACTTTTCAGAACAGTGTTCCAGGGCTAAGGTGCCAGCCTCACTCTGCAGAATGCCCACTTTAGCTTGAAGCTGTGTATGAATGTCATTTCAGAGGGGGAGGGGCTTGAGCCTGAGATTTTCATGTTGTACAGCGAAGGGTTTCCAGTGCACTTGGGCCAGTCTCCAGAGATCTGCTTCCAATAGGACAGACCGGTACCACGTCAGCCTGGTGCCTTAGAAAGAATGCTTTGAGATGGTTAATGAGAAGGCATTTCTTTTCATTTTAATTTTAATTCCTTATATTTTTTTAGTAAGGAAGACAAACGAACAAAAATGAAAATAAACCTCAGCATTGGATATTGTGTTTTTTCCCCCCTCTGGTAGCTTCCAAAGGAGTTGTCTTCTGAGACTTTTGACAAGACCATCTTAAGAGCCCTGAGTCAGGGTTCTTTAAAAAGGGAAGAGCGGCGACACCCTGACCTGGAGCCCATCCTAAGGTAACAGCTACCAGGACCTGTGTTAGGACGGGCTGTGGAGGGAGGTCAGAGACTTTTCTCTGGAGTTTGTGAACTGGACTTTTCGGTCAGGTACTACATAGGTCTAGGCTCAGAGTAGACGGTAACAGCCCTGTTTGTCACTCTTTGCCTTCCTTCTCTCACATAGCTTTGGTTCTTTTCAACCTGAAAGTATCATGAGTTAACCTTCCCCTCTCCCCCTCCACACACACAGCATGAATTTTATTGAAGATGTCCTTGTCACTGGCTAGGCTGGGGGAGACTGAGTTGTCCAGTGAGTTGGTGGGAGGCTGGTGGGAGGAAGTAGACAGAAGTGACCCTCAAAAGCACTTGCTGACTACCATTTGCTTTCTCGGAGTCCAGTGCTGCTTACGGTCAGGTCTTTGCCTTTGCGAAGTTGTTGCACCATTAGAAATGTGTGTATTGCTTAGATGGTTAAATGTGGTGTCCTGTTTAAACGCTACCTTGTGTTCACTCCTAGAGCCTGGCTTATGCAGGGGTGGGGGATGGTACAGGGTAATGGGTGGTACAGCCTTTCTTCTGCCCCCTCAAATGCAAGAGTGTGGTATAAAAAAGTAACCTGTTTTGTGATTGGATTTGAAAGGTATATGTTATATTATCACTGATATCAGCTTCCATAAAAAGGGAGAGATTGAAGGTAAAGGATCAAATGCTAGATAGGAAGCATTTAATAAAATTCTGTAGGCAGGGTGTGGTAGCCCATGCCATTAATCACAGCGTTTCGAGCCTGGTCTATAAAGTAAGACCCTATCTTTAAAACAAAACAAAACAAAACAACCCACCATGTACCAAAAGAAGGGTAAGAGAATAACCAACTGAAGGAAACTGAGAAGCTACACAGGAAGGGGTCTATCTGAAGGTCAGGCCAGTACAATATACCAGAGGCCGTTGTCTGGCTTCTTCATGCTCTTTCCCAGATAGGCCCTAGCCCCCCCCCCAGCTCAGCTGGATGCAGTTCTCTGACTGCTGTATCAGATGCAGAGGCCTGCAACTTTTAGAAGATACAGCTTTTATTTTCCTAGAAGGCTAGCAGTTTGTGTCATCATGAAGTTTTACCCATATATCTGTTTAGATTTTTGTGACTTTCTTAGCTCTTTGAACGAAATATGAATTAACATTAACAATTTCTCTTTTGTGCTGTTTAGCTGTGATGGTTAAAATGAAATTTCAGATGTTATTTTAGCTCTGTCTTTGTTTTTGTGTCCCATCTGTCTATCTCTTTTAAGATTGGAAGTTAATTCCAGATTGTTGGTTTTAAGTTTCAAACTTAAAGTCATTAAAGAAAACTGAAGTGAAAGTATGATCACATGGCTCAGCGTCATAGGTGAGAACCCTCTGGTTTGCCTTCAGAACATGAAGCAGGCTTCCTGAGGAGAAACTGTGTCCCAGAGTGTTGTTAGGATCAAGGTGGCCCAGGACAGGGAAGGCAAGGTGGCTCACCAATAGAGATAGGCAGAAATCTGGAATGGGACCTATTGCCATTGTATCAGAAAGTCCAAAGTGACTGTGGGAGAAAATGACTAGAGTGAGAGGGAGCCCAAAATGGCTGCCCTTGTAGATATCCACATCTCCAAGTGAAACATGACTTAGGGTGGGAGAGACACTGAGGCTGGTTCCAAAACTGAATGTTAAGTGGATCTAAAAGTTGGTGGGTGACTTGCCTGGGTGTAGACTAGGTAAAATGGAGGAAGAGAGGCCAGATGGCAAGGCAAGACTTGCAGGCACATGAGTGCCAGGACAGTTGGAGGAGACAAGCACCTTCCACCAGAGCAGCTCTGAAGAATGCTGGAGCCTTGTGTTTAGTAAGAATACCAGCCATAGTTACTAACTTGTGGTGTCTCAGATGACACAGTGAAAGTGTTTAGAAGAAGAAAGTGTAGGAGGGGAGCAGAGAGCATTCTGGGTAAGAGCAAGTAAATAAAGTTACAGAATAATTGAATTCCTAGGTCCCTGAATGCTCAGACTTCAGAGAGCTTGTATCTTTTCTTGGGACCCTGTATAATAAGTGTGGGTCCTTATTCTCCATACTGGAGTGGGCAGGGGATTCTGATTCCAGCGAGCTCCAGGAGGTACTTTTGGTTCACAGAGGATCTCTGCATCTGATACAGCACTAAGAGAACTGCATCCGGCTGAGCTGTGGGGCTAGGGCCTATCTAGCAGCATGAGCCCCAGAGCCTATCTGGGAACGAGCATGAAGCAGCCAGATGACAGTCTCTGTTGTATGGATGGCCACAGAATATGACCCTTAAGTGGCCCAGAAGGTCATTGTTTACTGCTCTCTGTCCATATTGGCTTTAGTTCAGTGCTTTGAACCTAGCCAGACCAGGTAGATCCCCTGAAATCACTGGCCAGCCAGTCTAACCAATTGGTGAACTCTGGATTCAATGAGAGAGACCCTGTCTCAAAAGATGAGGTGGAAAGCAATAGTAGAAAACACTTAGTAACTAGTAGTGGACAAAAGGTCTACTGCTGTGCTTCTCAGTGAAGACGGATGTGGTTGCATTATTTATTCAGTATATCTTAATGCAGTAGTGCTCAATGAACAGTGATTGTTTGGGTAGTTGTTTGGGTCGTTGTGTGGTTTCCATAATAAATCTACCACGAGGAAATTCAGAAGAGAAAGAAAAGATCTCTCTTGACCGATAATTTTTGTTAATTATCTTTTGTTAATTATTTTCTTTGCCTATAATTACAGATCTACAGTTAAGTTGCCTCTCAAGTTAAAAATTTAGTCCATGATACAGACTTACCATGCTTTATGGTGTGGTGGTGGTCTGTTACTGTGTTGTCTGTTTTCCAAAACTCTAAACTTTTCAAACTTCTCAGCCTCTCCCCAAGTGTGAGATGGTCCCTTGATAGAACAGCCAGATGACGAACAGTGTCACACATGAGAAAGAGGGAAGGCTTTGCAGGACTTTTCTGAGTAAAAGCAGCTTTGGGATTATCTTCGCAAACTACTGAAATGATAACTTGTTTGTTTGTTTGGTCAGGTTGAAACTTTCCCATTAAAAAATTAATCTTTTTAGTAGGTTCTTGCAAAAAGGTTTTGTTAAAGTTTTCCCGGTCCTGCAGAAATTTATAAGAAAATAGTGCTTTCTTGGGGGAAAGGTTTGGCTTACACCCCTCCCCTCCGCCACCCTTTCTTGAATGCAGCACGCACGTAGGCTGGCTGTTAAACCGAACTGAGACTCTACAGATGCACATTGGCCGTTAATATAACTCTTCCTCTTCTGCAGGCAGCTATTCTCGACTTCATCCCAGGCTTTTCTTCAGAGTCAGAAAGTACGCAGCTTTTTTCGGTCAATATCATCGGAGTCTCAACACAGTGTCAGTAAGTGCCCTCTGTTCCTCTGTAGAAATCTGGGAAGTGTTTTTGTTTGTTCAGTTTTGTGCTTTTTTTTTTTTTTTTTTTTTAATGGGGTTTGTTTGTTGCTTGTTTTTCCTGTCTTTCTGTGCCAAACTGTTGTTCAAACATTAAGAATTTTAGACAAAAGTTAAGGAATAGAGACATGCAATTAAGAAATATTTGGCCTCGTCATTGAACTTTACACTGAACCTTTAAAGATCATGATATAGAAAGTATAATAGAACCAAGCAGAGTGGTTACCGTAGAAAGGAGGCCCTTCAGTTCCTTGCAGAGCTGGTTTACGGAGCCCAAGAGGTTGCCTGCGCTGGGGCAGGATGTGTGTTGTCTCTTTCTCCTGGAGTACCATCCTGTGCTGACTTTTACATCCCCTTAGCCCATATGCATCTCATGTGTCCTTTGCCCCATCAGCATCTAAAGACCAGCCTATGTTAGACAAAGGATGCTGTCCTTTTTTGTCCTTTTCCATCCTTTCTGTTGTGAACTTCCTTTGGATCTTTTAGGCTGCGGCTGCTTGAAAGCTCGGCTCTTCTTAGAGCCTTATAGCTTACTGTTCTGGTGTCCTTGTGTCCATTACTGTCACTGCCCCTTAAGAGCACACCTGTTCAGTAGCAAACTGAACAGCACCTCTTCAGGAAATTTTCTCAGTCTTGCTTCCATGTGTTGTTTTGTCTTCGTGTTTCAGTGTTCACCTTTTCTGTCTCATGTTCAGTATTCCACAAATTCTCTTCAGCCTGACTTTCAAACAAATATTTTGCCAATAATGCTGATATGTCCCATAGGTAATTTCTCTGCACTTTAAGCACAGCCAGTATTTTCCAGAACACTTTTTCTTTCCATCTGTTTTCAATTGTCATTTTTTTATACTTAAAGGAAAAAAGAAAATACATGCCTCCTCAGTTTGAGGTATGCAAAAAAGAGATGAAAAATATAATTGACTACTCAACGTGTATTAGCTTTTAAAGTTTAACTGCTGGTGTGGCACATTTGGTATCTGTGTGCATGCCTTAAATGTTTGGAACCTAGTTAGCAGGTAGGACCAAAAGTACAATTGCAAGACCAGCTAACTGAAGTAAGATGCACTGCTCCATGGCTTGGAGGCTGAATTTGTCTGAATAGGGGCAGAACTTCTTAAAGTCATAGCTGTTCTAGAGCTCTGCAGGCTTCTTAACAGTCAGCACCTTTCCCCAAGCCAAAGTGTAAGCATTTTTAATGGTTTCTACCAGTAGCATCTGGTTCATCTTAAAACGGTGTTGAAACAAAGTTAAGCTTCTTCCCAGATTATCAGCCTGCTCAGAAAAGCTGCCCACATGGGATGTATGCATATACATAAGCAGAGTCTCGTGAGGGCTTGGCAAGGTTTTAAATTTGCAAGCAATGCTAAGGAGCCTGGCAGGTTTTATCTGGAGTGAACATGTAAAATACTGTTGAATGTATACGTGTTAGATTGTGGAGAAACTTGTCAGCAGTCTACATGTGTGAGTTGTTTTGCTGAAGAATAACACAGTGTTGTCAGGTTCATTTGCACACTTAAAACAAACAAACAAAAACCTATCTTTTGTTCCCCTGGGTCAGAGAACAGTGTTCCGTATGCTAACAGATAACTCTTGTGCAAACAGTGTTATACTCTTGAATCTACTGCTCTCAAAATATTTTCAACGGGTCAGTGCTTATCCATAATTACTGCTTTGTAACAAACAAATTGGGTTTTATAGCATTTCAGTATTGCCACAGGGTTTTAAAAAAGTAACAGTGTACAACAAACTGGAATTTTTCAAAAGTTTAGACAGTAGATAGTAGAGGTACACTCCCCCATTTGGTCCTTTGGTGAGTGAGGATGCTGTGACTGACAGGTGTGGGGTGACCTGCTCCACCCAGGCGGTGCCTGAGGGAACAGCTGGCTCCAGGACTCCACTCAGATAGTCCTGTGCATTCTTGAAGGTCCTTCCCTGGAGAAAGGTTCTTTCACTAGTAACTCTTCCCTCTCCTCTCCTTGGGGCAGAGGGATAATCATAATACTTATTTTCTTTATCTCACTACTATAATTTTCCCAGAGTTAGTAGTATTGAATTATTTCCTGCAGATAACTTACAGTCCTCTCTGAAGACTTCTAAGATATTAGAACACTTAAAAGAAGACAGCTCAGAAGCTTCAAGTCAAGAAGAAGGTAATTGTAGACTCACTAGACTAAGTCTGCATACACTGACACAGGGTCAGAACAGAGTAAAGAGAGCCCACATTCAGACAGGGGTGTTGGGGTGTGTCAGACACGGCATTAGACAACAGAGCAGTGGGCAGAGAAGAGGTTGCTCACTTCATGGTGTTGGCACAGCTGGCTTTTATTTTTAGTGAGTATTTATCAGATCCCACCATATGTCATGCATGAAGCTTTCAAGGGAATAACAAGTGTTTGTAAATTGTAAAGTTTAAAGATTTATGTGAAAGCCTGGAGAAAGGCGGCTTTTGTTGAATAAGGTGGATCATGACCACAAATTTGACTAAGCAAGAACTTAATATATGACCAAAGAGCCCAGATACTTAGAAAACAGTCTACTGACGAGATACCAGCAGGGGTTGACAGAGAGAGGAGTAATTGCTTGCAATAGAAGGCTCCTTCTACCTTGGATCAGTGAAATCATCATCGTGATATCAATCAGTGAGATATTCCTTTCAACAGATATGTGAGTTTATGGATGATGAAACCTCTACCTAATAGGCACACAGCCTCATAGGTAATTGAGAAATTAAAGGAGAGGACAGTGAGAAACTATTGCTTATTCATCAGAACAGTGAACCATTTTCAAGTCTGATGCCCCAAGCACAGTGGCAGTGGGAACTCAGACGTTACGGCTAAGATGTAAATTGGTAAACATGTTTGCACAGACCACATTTGACATGATGCAGTGAAGCTGGAGATCATGGCTGCTGCCTGCTGCTGATTCGGCATCTGTGAAACTTGGCTGTGTGCTGCCTGCAGCATGGTTTGTAGCAACAAATACCAGGGAGTTGCCTGAATGTTTCAACTAAATAGTGCTATCACTGCTAGGCAGCAGTTAAGGAAAAAGGTATTTGTAGCATATTCAACATGCCACAGCCCTGTATGAGTTTATGAATGTACTCACATGTACGGGTAGTTAAAATGGTACTTTCACTAGAGTGTCTCAACAAGTTAGCTAATAGTTAACCTCTGTAGAGGGAGAGTGGAGTGAAGGGTGACCCTTAGTCTTACCTCATATGTTATTTCTTTTTCTGAGTAACTAGAGAGTGATTTTGTACATGGGTGTATGTGTTTCTTACAGACTTTTAAAAGTACTGAAACTTTAACGGAAATAGTTTTACCTGAAGTAAATACAATTTGAAGTAACATGTTCACATTACATTTGCATGGCTTTGAATAAGATTGTTTTGCACATTTGAGGTGATTCAGTAGTGTATTTTTTTTTTAATTTTTTATTTAACTTTTATTAATTACACTTTATTCATTTTGTATCCCCCCATAAGCCCCTCCCTCCTCCCCTCCCGGTCCCACCCTCCCCCCCTTTCTGCATGCATGCCCCTCCCCAAGTCCACTGAGAGGGGAGGTCCTCCTCTCCTTTCTGATCTTAGTCTATCAGTTCTCATCAGAAGTGGCTGCATTGTCAGGGTTCTAGATTGATTCAATAGTGTATTACATAACTGAAGATGTGGCACGGTCTCTTCTGTAAGCTTGGTGTGGTGGCACACACCTGGAATCCTAGCACCCAGGAGGCTTAGGCAGGAGTTCAAATTTGAGGTCAACCTGGACTATGTAGGGAGACCCTGTCTCACAGAAACAAGTGGACACTCCCCTTATGCTGGGAACTGTGCTCAGCAGGGGCCACCACTGTTTAGATACATCAGTTAGTATATCATCTGCTTTGTGTTTTGCTACAGCATATAGTATCAAAGATTAATTCTGCTTTTTTTTTCTACCCTAGATGTGTTACAGCATACCATAATCCACAAGAAACATGCTGGGAAAAGTCCTTCTGTGAAGTAGGTATCTCACTTGTAAAGTGTGAATGCCTTTATACACCTTACAGTCAGCCAACATTTAGTTAAATCCCTGATATTTTGGTTGTCTGTGATTCTACCATTTTGCTCTGTTTCTTTCAGTTGTCTTACCTGCCGTTCTCCTTTTGTCTCTTTCCTCGTTGTCTTTTGAAGTTCTTCTCTTGTGGCAGCCTTCACTATATTTTGTTCTTCTGGTGGTTACCCCAAAAATTGCAGTGTGTCTTTTTACCTCTTAAAGTCTAATGTAAATTTGTGCTTGCAGCATTTCTCAAGTAATCTGAGGAGCTTGAATCACTATAACATTTCTTTTTTCTGAGTTATAAATAATAATCATTCTGCATTTTCATTCTCTTCATAGTTTTAAGTTTTGATACCCTTTTTCAGTGTTCATTTAGGTTCTTTTTTGCTCAAGCATCCACCTATGATGGATTCTCTTTTAAATGAAAGCACTGTTCCCTGCAATACATCTGTGTCGATAAATGCAGTTACGGTGTGTGCGCTTTGTATTACTAGGTCTTGGACATGGATCTTCACAAATGCTAGGCTAGCCCTCTGCGTCTGAGCTACATTTAACCATGAGTGCAGGGGGGGTTGTTTTGTTTTGAGACAGGATTTCTCTGTACAGCACTGGCTGTCCTGGACTCACTTTGTAGACCAAGCTGGCCTCACAACTCACAGCGATCTGCCTGCCTCTTGCCTCCCTGAGTGCTGGGATTAAAGGTGTGCGCCACCACACCTGGCTGCAGTTTTAAGTTTTTATCTAGAGGAAAAAAGTACAGTTTGCCTTAATTTTTAAAAGCCTTTTTGCGTGCTGTGTGATTCTTGGTCGGTAGTTTCTTTCTGTTAGCTCTTTGAAGCTATAATTGACCACCTTCTTCTAACTGTATAGTTTTCACCTGATGTGTATAATCCCCTTCTGCCACCTGATGTCTCTGGCAAATCACATGAAATCATTTATGTCATTTCCGGTTTATGTAGCAGTGGTCCTGCCCCCTCACTCAGGTGCCACAGGACCCTTGCTGACTCTGTGGGCACCTGCTCGCTTGTCTCTGTCCATGTGCGTGGAGCCTCTTTGCTTATGGCAGTCATTGTTCTCCTTTCTGGGAGCCCCTCTCACTTTAGACGGCTCTTGGGGTGGAAGCCACCATCCCTACTGTTGAGTCAGTCTTGGTACTGTTGTTTCCTTAGTTCTCTCTCCTGGTGCTTTTGGGTTTTGCTCAGTTGTCTGTGATAGACTTTGTAGCTGGTTTGCAGCAGTTATGCTTCTAAAATCTTTGTATCTTTTGATTTTAGAAAATTCGTAGGTCACGTCTGCAGACATTCCTCTTATTTCGTCCTCTTGGGCCATCTTGTCACAAGGTCCTTATGCGTGCACACACCTTACTTGTCTTTTACATTTTTATGTTAGGTCTTTTTCTTCTTCTCATCAGTTCCTTTTATCATGTTCCCATCCATTGAATTCTTAATCTGGTTTGAGAGAGAATACTTTACGTTTGATTCTTTCAAGTGAATTTGCAGACTCCTCGGTCTTCCTGTATTCATTAACAGTGTTAAACACCCAGTCTATACCCAGTAACTTCTCTGGATTCCTTAGGCCTGTTCCTGTTGTCTGTGTTTTGAAGGGTTGCCGATCACTTTATGCTGATCCTTCAGGTGCCTCTTCATGCATTTCCTCACGTAGCAGGTTTTGCAGCCTCTCTGTTGAGCTGACTGGCAGTGGAGCATAAATTAGACTTTTATTATTTTTTAAGAGTATCCACTTTTCGATATACCTGTCACTGTACACTCCGAAACAACAGAAGCTAAGAGGTTGGCGAAAGTTTTCTTGTACCTTCTTCATTGAGATGGTAGAGTAGGTTAAGGATGGGGACAGACTTCACACTGTCATATGCTTTCTTTTTATAAGCAGTGTTGGTACAAGCTGTTCTCCATTGGATGGGCTTACCATGCAGTATGCAGAACAGAATGGAATTGTGGATTGGAGGAACCAAGGCTGTGCCGCCATTCAGCACTCAGAACACTGTGTGACCTCAGCTGACCAAGTATGTGGCGGGTTGGCTTTGGTGCCATGTGGTTAAAGCATTGCCACTCTGTGTTTCCTAAGAACTGAATGCTGTAAGCTCAGTGTCAGATGGCTTATCTATTAAGTGAGGGAACGTTTCAGCACCAGACTTTATCCTTAGATGTGATTGAATTCTTCTGAGGTCTGGAAAGTTCTATCTAGATAACTGGCTGTTTGTGTAGGAATTACAATTTATTAGGACACCAACGATCTTTATTCTAGTTCTAGGGGTTCATTAAATTATTCAGTTTATTTACATAGTAGTAGTAGTAGTAGCCTTAAAAAGATTATTTTATGTCACTGTCTTGATATGACAAGGTTTTTCAAGCAGTAAATGAATGTTTGCTTTCTCGTGAACTGCTGTGGTGAGAGGAGAATGCTGTGGTGCCCTTAGTAAAATGTGCCCCCACATACTGGAGCAGAGAACTCATGCTGTAAGTGCAGTCTGTTTCTCTGGTAGACTGATTTGTGAACTTTATTGTTTTTGACCAATACACAGATCCATGTGTGTTTTTGTGGACCAGAGCTTATTTTGAGAAATTGTAACTTGTCACTGTTTCTCTATTCCAGTGTCTATGTCCTGTCTTAAATTTGACAAATAGGCCAGTTTTATTGACCCAAACATCAAATGAAGACCCATAGCGAATGCGATCACTCGATCCCAGTCTATTTTAGACAGTAGTCTTCCTTGCCCACAGCAGTAGCGTAGCCAGAACTCGGCAAGCAGAGTACCTGAAAACCAAGTGGTATCAGATACTGTGTGCGTTTTCCTGTGCAGACGTGCAAAGTTATGATAGGCTTTGAGCTGGGCCCAGCGTGAGGTTAACAGTACCACTGTAATAAAGTAAGCTGTAACAGTATACTTTCCTAACTTCGGTGGTTGTGTTGAGGTGCTTAGTTGTTCTCAGGCAAGTAGTGAGTATGTCCTGAAGGGTGGAACAAAGTGAGGTTTCACCAGTTCGCTCAAATGGAAATTTAAGACATGCACCATGTCTACTTCTGGAGTTATCCTGAGTATGTTTTTGACTGGTTGACTTTGGAAAGTGAAAGTGGAAGTAAAGAAACCTTATTGACTTGAGATCCGATTTAAAATAGCAATTTTCCCATGATTTGTGTTACGTATTCGTCATAGAATATGTATGCTTTCCTGCTTCTGTAGGTAACATCAGAAGTGGCTGGAAATCAAAATGTGTTAGTCTGTGATGGGGAACATTGTCATTTTAGGATACCTTTAGCAGTGTGGTGTAGCTGAGGTCTATTTCTTTTTTATTTCTACTAGCACTCTGCTGAAAAACGAAGCTTATCTTCAGTAAATAAGAAGAAAGGAAAGCCACAAATAGAAAAGTAGGTTCAATTTAATGTTAATGTTTCCAGTAATAATAATTAGGAAGGACAAGCATGCAGTATTTGGCTATGGGTGTATTTAGTTTTTGTATATATATAAATATATATAACTATATATATATATAAACATATATAACTAAATAAAATAACTATATAGTACATAATTCTCTCTCTCTCTCTCTCTCTATATATATATATATATAGTTATATAGTTATATTCCAACGGTTTTACTTTTTAGTTTTGGGATTGACATTTGTAGTTGAAATTATCAACATGAAAGCGACAGAAGTAAAACCGTTATCAAAGGATGTGTTTAGTATGGAAGGGCTTTTCTTTTTTACGGTTTTTAATTATACAAGTGTCAGGAGGATTTTAGTACTACTGTATTTAATGTTTTTGATAGAGGACCTTAACAAAAGTATTGATAATATTAATATATTTGGTTTAGGGAGAAAATTAAGAAAACGGAGAACAGATTGAACAATAGAATAAATGGCATTAGACTCTCTGCTCCCCAGAATGCTCATGGCGGTACTGTGAAAGGTAAGAAAGGTCTTTGCTCCGGTGCTTCTTAGTCTGTTAGTGTAGCCTCAGCTTGGTGGACACTGAGCTGTTGTGTCAGTCCCCTGCCTGCTGTGTACGAGAGTTCCCAGTTTGACAGGCCCGAGTCTATACTGCAGAGCTGGCTGGTTCTGAAGCCATGGAGGTCTTTTCTGCAGCTCTATGGACCACCCTCAGGGAAATGGACACATACTGTCAACTTTAGAATGTTACTGATACTTTTTAGAATTTGATGGCTGTTCTTTGTAGAGCTTTGTTAGACAAGGTTATTTAGTCTGCATCTACCTAACATCTCTGAGGTAGAGACCATAGTCCCTCTGTTGAGAGTAGATTCATCTGAAAAGCCCCCTTCTACTAGTCACCAGTTGTTTTGTTGTGTTTCACCAGCCTGCACTATTGTAAAGATAGAAAAAGAGTAAAAAGCCATAGATCTCTAGGAACATATTCTGTGTTTATGCCACTAACCCACTGATTCCAGAAATAACTTTTTTTTTTTTAAGTCTTAATGTCCTGGTGTAGTGCATTAATTTGTGATACAACAAAAGTAACAAGAATTTATTTTTTATATATATTTTAATGTACATTGTTATTTTGTCTGCATATATGTCTGTGTAAGGGTGTTGGATCCTGGAGTTACAGACAGTTGTGAGTTGTCATGTGGTTGCTGGGAATTGAACCCAGGTCCTCTGGAAAAGCAGTCAGTGCTCTTAACTGCTAAGCTATCTCTCCAGCCCCATTATCATTTACTTTTAAATTTTAAATTTTAACTTCTCCTTTGCCTAATAGTACATTCATATAGCTAAGAACTATGAAAGAGAACAAAGTAAAGGTCTCTCACTGCTCCCTTCTCTGTCCTCTGCTTCCAGGAAGCAATCTGTGCTTAGTCATCTCTGTAAGCAGTGTGTTTTGGAAACCTGTGATATCTCAGTGCTAGGGAGGGTGGCACACTCGGGAAGGCCCAGGCTTTGGAGGCTGAAGCAGGAAGATTACCAGTTCAGTTCAAAGCCAGACTAGACTACTCAGTAAAATCATGTTTTGTTTTGTTTTTTTTAATTGCATTATCACTATTCTAAACAGGCATATGCAGCACCACACAGCGATCACTTAGAACTTGCTGCTGTGGGGTCTGGAGAGATGGCTCAGGGCTCAAGAGCACTTTACGCTGCACATTCATGAGGACTTGCGTCTTACACAGCACCACAAAATGAGTTGGATATGATCTGACAGGAGCCTTTAACCCTGGAGCTAGGGGTGGTGATTGCTGAGCCTGCTAGCCTTAGCCTAATGGAAAATGTGTGCCCTGGGTTCAGGGAGAAGCCATCTCAGAGTCATAGGTGAGAAGTGATAAAAGACACATGCACCTTCCTTTGTTCTCTGCATATGTGCACACAGGCAAGTGCACATGCACATACGAACACAAATATACCCCAAAATATTCAAACAGTAAAAAGAACTTGATGTTCACCTTAGCGTGCCAGCGTTTCTTTCTTCCCACTTTCCATGTTTCTGATTGCTGCACCACAGAGTTTAAAAGGAAATCAGATCCTCTTGAGATTTCTTTTTTGGTACAATTTTTACTCTTCTATAAGCCTGCTACCACTTTCCTTACAGCTTCTTGAGTTTTTGTGCAGTTTTTCCTTGGCAACTTGGTGTTAACCAAAAGGACCCAGCGATATATACATTCTTAATGCCTATATTGTTCATAATTCATTTAACATTTGTGTGGCTATGGCAGGCTAGATCAATCCTTAACCATCTTTACATTGTTAGACCTTTATTCCCTTCTTAAAGCACTGGCTAAATCAACTAAATTTGCTTATTCTACAAATATGTCTCCTCTGGTACATATTTTGCCAGGGTGATTAACAGTTGTTGCCTTTTATTGGTCGACCTTGTTGCCATGGAAATAATTAGCTTGCCAGTGCATCTTAAGAATGCCCTAGAATTGTTTATATGGATTTGTACAGTAAACACATGTTAGATGCTGGTCGTGTAACAAAACCGGTGTTAGGCTTAGAGAAATGAATAGGATGGGTCTGAGCTGTGTCTGGGCTGCTGTATGAGTGACTAGACATACGACTATTCTGTCCTAGTACCCACAGCGGATGTAGCTAATTGATCTGTGTACACTGCAGTCATTCCTACTATGTCTTGGCATACAAGTGGCCTCTGGGTAGAAATTAAATGGCTACTTAATCTGCTTGGTTAAAAACATGTTGCTTTTAATACACTAACATGGCTTTGACAGAACGAGTATTATGATAGACCACCCACCCTTGGAGGATTTCTTTAGCAAGTCCTAGGGAGAGAGACTCTGTTGATTTAGAACGCAGCTCGAAGTGGTGATACTGTACTGACACTACAAGAAGCTGATTCTGATATAGCAAAATAGACTTGTTCTGTGCCTTTGTTTTAAATATGTGTTTATCAGCTACTTAACAATGAATTTTAATATAGATCAAAGACAGTTTTTAGGTGTTGTAAGAAAACAAATCATTTATAGCTACAACTAATTTCTAATTCCATTTGAAAATTAACATAACTATTTAACATAACTTGTAGAGTTGTTATTTTTAGATATGAATTTGGACATTGGATCTGGACATGACACATGTGGAGAAACATCTTCAGAGAGTTACAGTTCTCCGTCTAGTCCACGACATGATGGAAGAGAAAGTTTTGAAAGTGAAGAAGAAAAGGACAGAGGTTTGCTTTTAGGAAAGGGGATTGAAAGAGGTGGGGGTGGATGAAACTGTTTTCTCTTAAGCAAACTCAGTCACAGAAAAAAACTCTTTATTGACTTAGAATGTGTATAAAAGTTATTTAAATGTCATTCACTGTATATGAAACCAAAAAGAAAGCAAAGGGGACTTTTTTGCATTTAAATTTTTTTAACTTTTTTTTTCAATTTATTCATTATATATCCCAATTGAGGACCCCTTCCTTAACTCCTCCTAGTCCACTCCTCCCAATCCACTAAAAGGGAGAGTTCTCCTCTACCATCTGCTCATAGTTTATCAAGTGTCATCAGGACTGCCTGGATCCTCTTCCTTGTGGCCTGACAAGGCTATATTGCCAGGGGCAAGTGAGCAAAGAGCAGGCAATCGAGTTCATGACAAAGGCATGTCACTGTTCCCCTTACTAGGGACCCGAACAGAGACTTGAGCTGCTGATCAGCTATATCTGAGCACGGGGTCTAGGTCTTTTTCATGTATAGTGCTTGGTTGGTGCATCAGTCTCTGCAGGACCCCCTGAACTCAGGATTTTTAGCTTTGTTGGTCTCCTTGTAGAGCGTCTACCCCTATTTCTGTCCTTCTGTCCCCTGCTTCTTTCATAAAACTCCTTGCACTCTGCCCAAACTTTGGCCTTGAGTCTCAGCATCTACTTAAATTCCCTGTTCGGTAGAACCTGTCAGAGGGTCCTCTATAGTAGGTTCCCATCCTGTTCTCTCTCTTCCACTGCTTCTGGTGTCTATGCTGTTTACCATTCTGAATGAGATTTAAGCAGTCTCCCTAGGATTCTCCTCCTTGTTTAGCTTCTTTAGGTCCATAGATTTTAGTATGGCTATCCTATATTATACGGCTAATATCCACCTATAAGCGAGTGTATACCATGCATGTCTGTTTCTGGGTTACCTCATTCAGGATGATCTTTTTTAGTTGCCTGTAAATTTCATGATTTCCTTGTTTTTAATAGCTGAGTAGTATTCATTGTATAAATGTTCCACAATTTCTGTACCCATTCCTCCGTTGAGGAACATCTAGGTTGTTTCCAGATTCTGGGTATTACAAATAAAGCTGTTATGAACATAGTTGAGCAAATGTCATAGTTGTTGAATGGTGGGGCATCTTTTGGGTATATGCCCAGGAGTGGTATAACTGGATCTTGAGGTGGTACTATTCCCAATTTTCTGAGAAACTGCCAGATCGATTTCCAAAATGGTTGTACAAGTTTGTACTTCCACCAGCAATGGAGGAGGGTTCCCCTTTCTCCACATTCTCTCCAGCATGTGTTGTCACTTGAGTTTTTGATCTTAGCCATTCTGATAGGTATAAGATGGAATCTCAGAGTCGTTTTGATTTGCATTTTGCTGATGACTAAGGATATTGAGCATTTCTTTAAGTGGTTCTCTGCCATTTGATATTCCTCAGTTGAGAATTCTCTGCTTAGCTCTGTACCCCATTTTTAAATTGGATTATTTGGTTTGTTGGTGTCTAATTTCTTGAGTTCTTTGTATTTTCTGCATATTAGCCTTCTATCAGATATAGAGTTGGTGAAGATCTTTTCGCAGTCTGTAGGCTGTCATTTTGTTCTGTTGACACTGTCCTTTGCTTTACAGAAGCTTTTCAGTTTCAAGGGGTCTCATTTATTAATTGTTGATCTTAGAGCCTGAGCTGTTAGTGTTCTGTTCAGGAAGTTGTTTCCTGTACCAATGAGATCTAGGCTCTTCTCCACTCTTTCTTTCAACAGATTGAGTGTGTCTGGTTTTATGTTCAGGTCTTTGATTCACTTGGACTTTTAATTTTGTGCAGGGTGATAGGTATGGGCCTATTTGCATTTTTTTTTTTTTTTTTACATGTGGACATCCAGTTAGACCAGCACCATTTGTTGAATATGCTTTTTTTTTTTTTTTTCCATTGTATGGTTTTGCCATCTTTGTCAAAAATCAGATGTCCGTAGGTGTGTGGGTTTATTTCTGGGTGTTCAGTTTGATTCCATTGATCCAGCAGTCTGTTTTTATGCCAGTACCATGCAGTTTTTATTATTGTTGCTCTATAGTACAGTTTAAGATAAGGGATGGAGATACCTCCAGACGATCTGTTATCGTAGAGGATTGTTTTAGCTATTCTGGGCTTTTTGTTATTCCATATGAAGTTGAGAATTTTTCTTTTCAGGTCTGTAAAGAATTATGTTGGTGTTTTGATGGGAATTGCATTAAATCTGTAGATTGCTTTTGGTTGGATGGCTATTTTTACTATGTTAATCCTACCAATCCATGAGCATGTGAGATCTTTCTATCTTCTGATATCTTCTTCAATTTCTTTCTTCAGAGACTTGAAGTTTTTTTCAAGTCTTTCACTTACTTGGTTAGAGTTACACCAAGGTACTTTTTGTGTGTGGCTATTGTGAAGGGTGTTGTTTCCTTAATTTCTTTCTTAGCCCATTTGTCTTTGGTATACAGGAGAGCTACTGATTTTTTTTTTTTTTTTGAGTTAATTTTGTATCCAGCCACTTTGCTGAAGGTGTTTATCAGCTGTAGGGATTCCTTGGTTGAATTTTTGGGGTCACTCAGGTATACTATCATATCATCTGCAAATAGTGATACTTTGACTTCTTCCTTTCCAATTTGAATCTCCTTGATCTCCTTTACTTGTCTTATTGCTCTAGCAAGGACTTCAAGTACTATGTTGAAGAGATACGGAGAGGGTGGCAGCCTTGTCTTGTTCCTGATTTTAGGAAAGGAGATTATAACAAAATCATTTCATTGTGGATAAGAGACTTATCAGAGTGAGCACAGCAACCACTCAGCTGACACCGTGACAGGTTTTGTGGGAACTTCAGATCTAACTTTTTTTTTTTCCAGTGACTTCTACCAGTTTTCAAAGCTATTGTCATTGAGATAGTGTTACTGTATGGACTGGAAAGGAAATAGGTGGATAAGGGTAGGTAGGGTAAGGGAAAAGGTCATAAGGGTCTCTGTTCTTAGAAGATACACCTGTTTTTCTTAAGCATTCCTCTGATTGCCCTTGACCTTTAGTTAATTTCCACCTTTCTAAGAAAGTTGATTTTGACATTGGAAAGCCTTACTGTCACTCTGGTGTGACAGTAAGAGCCTCCTGGATAGCCTATGTTTAATGAGGATTGTGTCCTTCATATGTGCCTACCACAGCTGATGGTTAAAATCATGGCGATGAAGGTACCATGCTGATCACAGATTCAAACAGTTTCTCTGTGAAAATGTGGTTTCTTGTTGCACAGTTTTCAGCTCCATGGGACCTTAGCCTCTGTACTTAGGGCATGTCTCAGGATACTACTACTTTGCAGATGGTTGAAATCAGTCTTTACCTTGTGGTTGTTTCATAGTCACGTCAAACGAAGACTGGTTATTTAGTGCTACTAATCTGAGGCCACAGTGCACTTATGCACAGAATTTTCTCAAGAAGGAAGTGAAGTAACCTCTCAGAGCTATGGGGCATTGGTAGAATCTTTTGCTTTAACTGAACAGACTGCTCTAATGCACACTGTACTTAACCTCTGTGAGCTGTGCAGGTAATTCTGACTGTTGAGCAGATTGCAGCAGGTTGTCAGGTCTGTGGTAACTTTGTAGCATTCCTGTTTTGGTCTCAGATCTTTTAGATGATAGGCCTCATAGAGGATATGGCCCTTTATCGGCATAGGCTTACCTAAAGACAGAGTCCATTAGGATGCTTCCCGGCCACACACCGGGATTGAGAGCTTTGAATGTTTCCCAGGTTTTGAGAACACACAAAGGCTTTCAGAAGTGCATGGCTTTGTTGTTTGTCATAAAAATGCTGACACTTTATGCTTTCGAAAGTCAGTACAAAACAATCCTTCTATCTGATCCCTATAGTGCTTCAAAAATTATAGGATTATCTACTGTGACTTAAGACTTAAAGTTTTAATTTAAATTTAACTGACCATTTGAAACATGGTTTCTTTTTCTCTTTTTGATCTTGATTTTTGTTCTTCACTCTGCACTGATGGATGGTATAGATCCAGTGCCTTGAAGAGGTTGTTAATTTAGGGATACTATCCTTATACAGTTTAGTAAAAAGTAGTGAGTGATTTATCTGTTAGGGGACATATTTGCTATAACCATTCATTCATTAATTGAAGCTACCCTCTAATAAATTGAGACAGTTCAGTTAAATACTAGATATTCTGTGTCATTAAGTGGGTTCTATTTAGCCTTTCATTGGGAAGATTAATTTTTGACACTCTTATTTCAAGAATGTTTATCATTGTCAGCTGCATATAAACAGTCTTGCCTTAGTGAATATAAACACTTTTTATATAATCCAGCTTAATTTATGAGAAGAAAGATTTTTACACTACACACATGGTCTAACTGAGCTGTGTAGACTACAGTGCAGCCTTTTCCATTTTGAAACACTGCATCAGGTACTACCTTGGCTCCTCTCTGTCCTGACTGGAAGCTGGAGTGACTTTGGTGTGTACCATGATGTGGTTCAGGGTTCAACACCAACATAGAACAGTTTTGTGTGTGCCATGTGTGGATGTGGAAATGGCAGTGCGGTTCTTCCTCTTGTATTCCAACAGTGTGTTCATTGTGAGACTAATATAGTCACTTTTATATTTTCCCTGTTTGAATATACTGGTACAAATACTAATTCCATTTCCCACCTTAAGGATTTGAGGTAAATATTGCCTTGATCAAACTCCTAAATTGAATCATTTATGAGATAAATTTAAAATCAAATTTCATGGTACTGAATTGAGAAGAGTACCTAACTGATTATTTAATGCTTATCTCAGTAATAAGGTAGTGGTGCGTGCATATCTCTCATGTTTTCTATTCCATTGACCTTTGTTATTGTTGTTTTGCTCATAGCTCCATTTTTTTAGAGATAAAGCCAAAGATCAAAAGAAGTTAGCTTGGGCGTTGGGAAATGTGATAAAGGGACGCATTTCAGACTTGAGATTAATTTTGGATGTACCTAAATTTTAGAATAACAGGAAAAATAGAATTCAGCCTGGTTTACTCTGTGTTTGCATTGTTTGTTTTTTTCTGCAGACACAGACAGCAATTCTGAAGATTCTGGGAATCCATCATCAGCCAGGTTTACAGGTTATGGCTCTGTCAACCAGACTGTCACTGTCAAGCCACCTGTTCAGATCGTCTCACTGGGAAATGAGAACGGAAACCTTTTGGAAGCTCCGTTGACCTCACACAAGTACCCACATATTCCCTTTATGCCAGCTCTACACTGTGTCATGCACAATGGTGCCCAGAAGTCGGAAATGGTCATTCCTTCACCCAAATCTGCAGATGGCAAAGCAGTGGGGATGCTTGTCCCTAACCCCGTGGCTCTCTCCACAGTGATGGAGTCCACAAACTCAACCCCTGTTGGAATCCTAGGTCCAGCTGCTTCCGGAGAGTCGGAGAAACACCTGGAATTGTTGGCGTCCCCTCTACCCATTCCATCAACCTTCCTTCCACACGGTAGTACTCCTGCTTTGCAGCTAACATTGCAGAGGCTAAAATTGCCACCACCACAGGGATCTTCTGAGAGTTGCACAGTTAATATTCCACAACAACCAACCGGAAGTTTGAGCATCGGATCACCAAACACTGCCTTTATTCCTGTCCATAACCCAGGTAGTTTCCCAGGATCTCCTGTGGCTACCACAGACCCCATCACAAAATCTGCACCCCAAGTGGTAGGACTCAATCAAATGGTGCCTCAGATTGAGGGAAGCACAGGGACCGTCCCTCAGCCGACTAATGTGAAGGTAGTTCTTCCAGCAGCTGGCCTCTCAGCTGCACAGCCACCAGCTTCCTACACCTTTCCAGGCTCACCCCTCGCTGCCAGTGTGCTCCCCACCCAGAATTCCAGTGTGCTCAACACAGCCACTTCTGCCCAGCCAGCCAGTACAGGCATCAGTCAAGCCCAGTCCACAGTTCCTCCTGCTGTTCCTACCCACACCCCAGGTCCTGCCCC
Source organism: Psammomys obesus (assembly GCF_907164565.1). Lineage (NCBI taxonomy): Eukaryota > Metazoa > Chordata > Mammalia > Rodentia > Muridae > Psammomys > Psammomys obesus. Next base: position 47,809,482 of record NW_026585504.1, on the reverse strand, counting down.
AAGCCCCAGCCCTGCCTTGACACATAGTACTGCACAGAGTGACAGCACATCTTACATCAGTGCTGTGGGGAACACGAACGCTAATGGGACCATAGTGCCACCACAGCAGATGGGCCCCTGTGGTTCTTGTGGGCGAAGGTGCAGCTGTGGGACCAATGGAAACCTTCAGCTAAATAGTTACTATTATCCCAATCCAATGCCTGGACCAATGTACCGAGTCCCATCATTCTTCACTCTGCCATCCATTTGCAATGGCAGCTACCTCAACCAAGCACATCAGAGCAATGGAAACCAACTTCCTTTTTTTCTGCCTCAGACTCCATATGCAAATGGACTGGTACATGACCCAGTTATGGGGAGCCAAGCCAACTATGGCATGCAGCAGATGGCAGGATTTGGGAGATTGTATCCTGTATATCCAGCACCTAATGTAGTTGCCAACACCAGTGGTTCTGGGCCCAAGAAGAATGGGAATGTCTCATGTTACAATTGTGGTGTAAGCGGGCACTATGCACAAGACTGTAAGCAGTCGTCCATGGAGGCCAATCAACAAGGTAATCCCACTAACCCCCAGAGGACTTGTTTTTGAGTTCCCGCTTCTTCTCGATTATGTGATTCTGTCTTAGCGGAAAGATCGTTTGTGTGTTTGTTTACAGAGGTTGTCTTTTCAGTGACAAATCAAAATGCAGCCAGAGAAACCCAGGTGTAGACCCAGGTCATGGAGCACGAGGAAGGCCCAAAATGAGCCAGAGAGACCCAGTGTAGACCCAGGTCACGGAGCATGAGGAGGTCTGAGGATGTCTAGTTTGTCGCTAAGGAGTGACATCAGAGGTCCTTCTCAAGGCTCAAGAGAGAGCATGGAAATCTATATTCTGTAATGTTAAGACCCTTGCTTGCAGCGCTGTATTTCAAGAGTTACAATTCTCTTTCAGAGTATGAAAACTTTCAAAGCTTTTAAATACTGAGAACTAGGATACAAGCTAATTATCTGGCATACAGGGTTTTTAGTCTGGTTAGAGCCTCAGTGCAACTGGCTGGCTCACATATGTGCTCATGTTGCACTTTGACTCAGTACACATAAGAAACATTCAAGAGTCCACTGAAATTTTATAGGAACAGAGTTATTTGAATACCAGTTTAGGAATTAAGAAACAAGAATGACTTTGAATAGTGCTAACACCAGAAAGAAGAAAATGCACTTTAATAGATGTGGGTAAGGGACCAGAGTCAGTTCTGGTCACCCTTCTCTCTCTCTTGCATCTGGCCTTTGTCATTGTGCCAGATCTTACCTAGAGAAGGTCTTCAATCAGGAATATGTTAATTAGGCATCCTCAAAGCAAAATCTAGCTAAGTAGCTTTAGGTTATACTTAAAGCACATGCTTACCATTGCGTTTGAGAGAGTAACTTTCTTGCTGTTTTGGACAGGAGTTAGTGCTGAGGAAGGGCCTTTGAAAGCATGCCCGTTTGCAGTCTTGTGTAGTGGTTTATGATGCGTTTAGTCATAAGCGGTGACTTAGCCGTTCTGTCTTTCCTGTTTTAGGCACTTACAGACTGAGATACGCACCTCCCCTACCCCCTTCTAATGATACGTTGGATTCTGCAGACTGAACGAGTAAAGCTTGCCTTCTTAATGCACTCAAGTGTGGGGAGTCATGGGGTGTGGAGGGGAGGAAAGGAAAGGTATTTTGTTTCTTTGTCTGTACATTTCCTAAATTTGTATGCAGTTGGGCGTTTTCATTTCTTTTTTACCTATGTCCAAGATAAGAAAGAATGCGATGCTCTTGAGCCGCTGGTCTCCTGGTTCAACAGCAGGCTTATGTGTATGATACGTGTAACTTACCTTCAGACAAACTCTTGGACAGAGAACCTTGATGTGTGCTTTCTACACTGAATACTTGCTGTGTGCAATGTTTACTGAATCTTTAAACTGTGTATTGACCAATTTGTTTTCACAACACTGGTAACAGTAATATGGTTTTGAAAAAAAGCAGCTTTGCTTCTTCCTGGCTTTTCTCACTTTGACCCTAAACTACACGTTTCTTGCCAGCTACCCTCTTCCCCTGGCCTACAGCAGGAGTGCTCAGCAGTCCTTGTCTAATGTAACCTGCTCTGTGTAGGAACCAAGGGCAACATGTTTCACCGTGCATTTTAGAAGTCAGATTCCCAAGAAGTATGTGTATATGTCATGAAAGCATCACATAAATACATATATGCAGCACTTACGCAAGTAACATGAAAACAAGTGGTGGAAGTCCTACTTCAGGAAGCCGAAAATGTGAAATGGACAAACAGGTCTTCCGTGAGAGCAAACAGCTTTTCCTTCCACCACGCTTTGTAGCTTGTTGCTTCAGAGAGACACAGAGTGAACACACTGGTGTGGATGCTTGTGTCTGTGAGGACAGTCAGCAGCCAGTCTTGCTTGTTGTCTTACCACATGATCTGACCAGACACCAGCTGTGACAGTGTTACATTGTGTTGACAGTGTGTGCTTTGTTGTATCTGAACAGAATCTGTGGGTTTCTATAGAAGTCAGGGATCTGCTCCCTAAGCTGTGTCTCTTAAGCAGTGTCACTTTTATAACTGTTTACCACTATGCTTGATTTACAATGTGAAAGACTGAATTCTGCGTGTGTCGAGATGGTATTAATCATGTCAGTGTCATGTCACTAAGTTTAATGCTGCTGGGTATTTTTTTTTTAAGCCAATCTATGTACTAAATTGCTTCCAGGTAATTTTTTGATTTCCTGAAGTGCACTGAGGTTATCTGGGAGGTTGGATGATCTTCAGTGACTGCTGCATTCAACAGCAATGAACAAGTACCACTGTATATTGTAAGCCTACGGGGTAGGAGGGCTTTTCCATTCCTTGGTACAGAGTAGAAATGGTTGACTTTTGTTGTGGGGAATATAGTTGGTGTGTGGCAGAGGCACTGAAACGTTAGGTCTGGGTTCTGAAACTTGACATTGTGAGAAAAAAAAAAAAGAAAAGAAAAAAAGGAAAAAAAGAAACTTGAAGAAAAAGAAGCTAGTTCAACACTTCAGAAGTAGCATTTATATTTATAGCACCAATGTACATTCTGAAACTTTCAGGGGTAGGAGCTATGGGAGAGAAGGGGGAGTGTGATAGGGTAGACGAAAGCTTTAATTTAGAAAGAAAAAGTTCAAGTAAAGGAAATTATTTTGATTAAATATATTTTATTTGACCTGGGTATTTTTGGACCACATTATTAACTTGTTAAGCTGCAGTTGAGTTGTTGAGGGGAGAGTATTGATAAGCCTTGTACAGGTGCGCTGTGACTCACTCACCAGGTGTACTTTATGGAGCTTATTTTATGATTTCAAATACTGTACTGTACATAGGAGGTATGTTACCTTCTCCTTATTTGTATGTTTACCATATACTTTGATATTTGAAATGTTATGTACTGGAAAGGCCACTTATATTTCTAGAACAGATTGGATTTTATGCAACCTTTTTCCTTGAATTAACAGCAATAAAAAAAAAAGAAAAAAGAAAAACAGCCCAAGAATTGTGCCTTATTTCAAGTTTTATAACCGTGAAAGCGGGTTTCATGGTGATTTTTCTTTTAAAGAATCAGTTCATTTCCCTCTTCATCTGGGCAGTGTCTCCCAACGTGATTTACTGCCTGGATGTTCTAAAGTCTTTTCTCTGGTTTACCTGTGCAGCTTCTAATGGAAGGGAAGGCAGTGGCGTCTTAAACAGATCAGTCCTGTCCTTAGAAACTAGACATCTCCTTACCAACAGCACGAAGGACCCAGTGTATCCATTTTGTTGTTTTCTATTGACTGTGAGAAGCACGTAACTATTGTGGTTCAGTATTAAGTTTTTGCATTTGTTCTTTTTTCTGTAATCCAGTCTCAAGTCTAAGTCTTTAGGCTGTCAGGCATTTTTAAACATTGGAGGTCAGTGTGCCTGTTGTGCTGTTGAAGTCTTTCCGAAGTGCCTCTCTCTACTCTTGGCACTCACATAGGCAGGACACTGTGAAGGGCAAACCCAAGGCTGTTAGACTATTCCCTGACCACTATCCATGTGTGTTTGGTTGTTCTGTGGACACTGTTTCTGTTGCTGTGATAAAACACCATGACCAGGGCAACTGATAGAAGAAAAGTTTGTTTGGATTTACGGTTCCAGAGGATTAGAATCCACAATGGTAGCGCATAGGCGTGGAGGCTGGAATAGCATGCTGATTGATGGCTTGTGTCTTAAACTGCAAGCACAAAGCAGAGAGCAAACTGGGAGACCTTAGTGACACACTTTTCCATCAAGGCCACACTTTGTAAGCCTCCCCAAATTGTCACCAGTCACCAATAGGGGACTAAGTATTTGATGCTTGAGACTAAGGGTGAGGGGAAGCATTTATCATCCAGACCACCACAGACACCAGCTTGCCCATTGGCTCGTCAATAATGCACATCGAGGAAGTGGTGAGCTTACCTCTGCATTGGCCCAGTGTCCGCCTCCCCCCGCCCGTCAGCATGTGTGCTTTCACCCAGCCCACCAGTTTACCCCACCAGGTACAAGTTTTTGTTTGCTCGCCTGTTTAGCTGCAGTAAAAGCATCAGCTTTGAGCTTCTTTTGAACTGAGTGAGGGGGGAGCCCACACAGTCCCCTGGGGCTGTGTCTGCTCATGTGGCCTGTGCCCCTGATGCTGCGTTCCTGACACTCATTCTTACGTCTTGAAATATTTTTCATAAGGATGAGTATAGCTAAATGGATCCATTGTTCTGTCAGTGACACCTGGGGTAGGTAGCTTCTTCTTTTCTTTTCAACTTAGGATCAGGGATGTCAGAAACATTCTCTGCTGCCCTGGTTTGAGTGTGAGTTTATTTAGGACATGTCACCAGGCTTGCTTTATCCTCGTAAGTGCGGATAATACGGCTTTCCGGGATTCACCCCACCTTTTTCCTAGTGATAGACACATTCCCACAGCGTAGTAGGGGCCCCTGAAACGCTCTCCTGACATTCTCCCAAGATGCTGCTGCAGAAGAAGAGGCTGCGGTTCCAGGGGGAGTTGTAGGCCTGTGAGAGAGGTGAGTTGATGAAGGTTCATGATCACTGCGTGAAGAACGGGAAGCTTGTGGCAAGAAACTGGACAGATAGGGCAGTGGTGTATGGTCAGGAAGGAAGGGAGACCAAGGTGAGTGGTAAAGGGTGTGCAAGCAGGAGAATGGGGGTGGATTAGAAAGCTGGAAGTTGTCAGGCTTCCAGCAGGAAAGACTTTGGTGTCAGAAAAGTGTTACGTGGTTGAGGAGGTAGAGCCAGGACATTGAGAACCTGCGGAGGGCCTGGACTAAGTGGTGGGCTGTGACTAAGGCCGTCGGTCTAGAGTGAAAACCACCTTACTCAAGCCAGCTTAACAGAAGAGTCAAGAAGAGAGGGGCGGCGCGAAACGATGTTTGGAAAGATTAAATGAAGAAAGATAAGGCCCTGCGTGACAACACTGAGGGGGACTACTCAGGTGGTAACAGAAGGCTAGGAATGAAGGGGACCTAGAAAGCTGTTGAAGGAGTGGTTAAGTCTGCCTCGTGTGCTAACGAAGTGTGCCTACGCTTGAAGAGCTTGTCTTTTTGGAAACCCCCAGTTAATGGCAGATACGGGCAGTTTGTGCACAGCCAAGGTGGACATCTCAGTTACTCCATCAGGACTCCATGAAACAAGTCCAGTTAGGTGAATTCAGCGTTTAGTTTTCTTAGGTAAGTACTAAAAATATGGTGTGCGTTTGTTTCTGAAGAGGTTCCCGATTTAAAAGGTTTCAAGTTTTAATAGTGTCTGTCAAGAGCCACATCCACTCATGCTTAGGAGATGTCTTTATTCAGTTCTGTATTTTGATGAAAGCATTCAAAGGTTAGGGCAACGAAGCCACAGAGAGGCAGTCTGTGACAATAATCCACCCCCCTAACCTATTTGTAATTTGTTCTCGAGATAACACAAATGAATGTGCATGCACAACACACACCCATTCATTTTCAGAACAGAGTGAGTTTTGAGACACTGGAGGGATAAAATTGACCTCTTGGCCTTGAAGAGTGGCCCTGCAGATCTGCTCTTCCCTTTCTTCAGGGGTCAAGGACACCTACAGTGAGGAGGGCTTTGGGGTCCCAAAGAGCTGAAGAGCTGCACCCTTGACTTTAAATATGAGATGGAGCAGAGAGAACAGGCCATCCTTTCTGGACTACCCCTGTTATTGGTTGACATAGACTGGTTGACATAGCTTAGACTCCTGTAACACCATTTCTCTTTGTTATTATTGTGTATAAACCACAGCTACTATGCCCATTCATATAACATAATTTCTTTGTCAACTCTGAGAGAGAAGTGTATAATTTTGAAATGCCACCCTGTTGAAAATCACGGGCTTTACAGGGTGGGGGCGCCTGGAAGCATCAGGCTCTTCTGTGAAGTGCTGTGTACTGGCCTGTCTCCAAAGTTCCTTCCCTCAAAGTCACAAGAGCAGCTACTGGCCTTTGCCACCTGAAGTTCTTTAAAGCCTGTTTCAGTGTTTGCAGTGTGCTTTGGGCGGTGAAGTGGGGTCGGGTGTGGGGTGATGGGAGGGTGGGTGAGGTGCTTTGTTAACTGTTTCTTTTTCCTCCTGGAGCTCCGATTGTGAGCCACTGTGAAACGGGGTCCAGGGCACCTCTCGCCAGGAGGGGGGAAAGTCTCCCTGGAAAGCAATGCTGCTGCCTGATGGAGGACAAAAACAGTGCAAGCAAACATGTAATTTCTTCCTGACCCAATTTAGAGAAAATTGAACGTAATAGAGAACATTTGTTTTCGTTAGCCTATGCCCAGAGCCTAAGTGAATGCAGGCATGTGGCCATGAGGTGATGCGAGCCGGCGCCTCTTTCAGTCCTGTGTTTGAGTCAGGGCGTAGCTGGCAATGCCGCTTCCCTCTCCTGCGTTCACCCGGTGCCGACTTGGAAAGAGTGGGATCTTCCTGTGTGAGGCTTGGAAACTTGAGGTTCAGGGACAGGAAGTTCTGCAAACATCGGTGACGAAGACCAGGCCCCTCCTTGAGATCAGCGCCCACCTGCATGCACCATTGCCTGCCCCCACGGCAACACTGCACAAACAAGACTGGCACAAATCTGTAGGGAGCTCCCTGGAAGGGGGCTGGGCCGGGCAGTAGCAGACCTGCACGGGTCAGCCCCTAGTCAACCGTGTCCATCGGGTCTCCTGTGCTGAAGGAGCGGATGTCGTGCACCGTAAGCATTAAGTGAATATTCCAGTAAGACTTAAGAAATTATAAAAGTGAGGTCTGCTGTGCCTGCACACTTGCCGTCCTAGGACTCAGGAGGCAGTGGCAGAGGATCAGGTTCAAGACCTGTCAGGTCTGCTTCCCAGGGCCACATAGCAAGACCCTGCTTCAAAGAAGCAAAATACTGAAAAGTGAAGCAGCGGCACAAGCAGGATGAACAAACAGTGCATCTCCCGAAGCCTGAGAAATGGGGATGCAACCACCCCACCCCACCCCATCGCCACAGGCTTGCCAAATGGCAAGGGTGCCACCAGGTGGCTTACTCTCGTAACTACAGTTACGTAGCTCATTCTTGCTCGTTGAAGCTAGATCCTATTGTTTGGAACTTAACTGTGCCATGACTACAAAGTCTGCTTGTGCTAGAGGCAGTACAAGTCATGGTTTTGTTCTGGATGCCCACCTGCCCCACACGTGACCCTCAGGCTGATTGACAGGATGGTGGATGGGAGTGGCAGCACTCTGTAGACAGGTTGCAAGGAGTCAGTCTGACGCACCGTAGCCTCTCAGCCTGTGCTCACCTGAATGCTCAGTATAGATGAGGCTATCAGGCACACAACGCTTCCGGGCAGGAATGTGCTTCCACTTTGATAGAAATGGAGTCACCAAGGGCGAGAATCCACAAGCAAAGAGCAGTCAGGTGACCGCCCCGACAGTGAGGTACCAGGGATGCTGTCCCAGTCATCACCTGTGTCCGAGTTGTAGATGGATTACTGATGGTATGAGGCCATCTTACGCACCAGTGCTCATGCAGTCCTTTCTCCGTTAGACTGGGACCCAGGTCTCACACTCATGTGCACCGCCGCACTTGGCTTTTCTCCTCCTAATGCCAGGGAGGGAACACGGGGCCTCGTACTATTAGACCAGCACACTCCTGCTGAGCCACTCACTCATCTCCAATGACTGCTGAAAGCAAGCTGGGAACCCAGCCGTGCCATCTCCGGCGTCCTTTTGGCTTCAGTGTTGTGGCACTTGAAGCCGCCTTCTACTTTTAGTGAGTTGGTGTGGTTTGTAATTTTTATTCCCGTTTTTGTTTTTGGTTCAGTGACTTCTTCGCACTGCTTTGGGGTGATGCACTGTGAGGGTGGACAGATGCCGAGGAGGGTGGGGCTTTGAGGAGGGAAGCATGGCATTAGGAAGGACAGCCAGTAGATGGCAGGACAGACTGCAAACTGCGCTAGTCACAGTTTCTAGGTTTTGCTGTATTTGGAAGTGTCGTTTTCATAGGGAGGAGAGCTGATAGCTAAAGGTTAGTGCTGACAGCATAAGCCTTGTGCTAAGGGTGTGGAATTAACTGTGGTCTGAGGGTCTACAGCAAAGGCCAACATCAGGAAACTGTGGCTCTGAACTAAGGTGCTTTAACCTCTTTAAAAAGATGAAAAAGAAATGCTGATGCAGGTGGATTTCGTTTAAGGACAGCCTGGGCTACAGAGTGAGAGCTGGTCTACAAAAAATTTTGATGGGGCGTGAAATACTATTCCAGTGTCCACGATGAGATGTGTTGGAGCAGACATTCATTTGTTTACGTTGCCTGCCTGCTGTCCACTTACGATAGTCAAGCTGAGTCATTGTCACTCACCCTAAGGCCCTTTAAGATAAAGCAATTACTGCGTATTTCCTCACAAAGTAAGCTCACTGAGCTGCACATACAATCTACTAATTTTCTTTTGTGAAATAAAGATGTGTTCATTTCCATTGTCTGGAGCAGGAGTTTGTGCCCTCCTCTAATCGGTGCTTGCACACCTTCCATCTTCAGCAGACCCTGGCAGGGGGCTTCTGTGCAGTGATGGGCACACTCAGTACTACAGTAAATGGGCCAGCTTCTCCAGCACCACCAGAAGATGAGCACTAAATTGGGAAAGGTTCACAGTGGGCACATTGTAATTGGATTGGGAAGGAGGAAGGGAGGGTTTCCTAGTGGAGTTTCAGAAGATGACCAAGAATGGACTACTCAGCGCTGGATTTCCAGAGGCCCTGGGAAGTCTTGAGTGGGGAAGATGAGAATCTGGAAACACAGGGCCGGATGCAGGCCCAAGGATAACCTTGGGGTAGAAAGGATAACCTCACAGCTTTGAAAGAGATGGGTTCCTTTATTCTGCCAAGTTTGTGGCTCTTGAGTAGCATCTGTTAGGGCTATTTCTCAAAGTGTGGTGCTTGGGTCTCCTGCAACACAATCCCCAGGACCACCCCACCCCACCCCACTCCACCCACCAAGAGACATTCCTAACAGGAAGGAAATTTCTAGAAAGTGGGTGATCAAAGAAGACTGAAAATAAGAATTCAGACACTGGAGAACAAGAGACTGTGCCCTGAAGACAAAAATGCATACATAAATAAATGGTTCAAGAATGAAGTAACACCACTGTGGACAGTGGGGTTAAGATGTTATGCTGTGAGGTCAATGGTGATAGGAGACAGTCACTGGACCTAAAAGGTAGGGTCACTGGGAAGAGCTCTAGGCAGAACTGGAGGAAGCCTGTAAACCACTGTGCACACAGCTCTGGTGCTGTGAATGCGGGGGGGGGGGGGGGGGATGACCGGATGGCCTCTTGTTCCTGTTGAAGTAGGGGGAGGTGGCACGGTGCAGAATTAGCTGCCCAGAAGCAGCAAGAAGGAAACACACCCCACCCCACCCTTACCCCCAGAGCTGACTGGTGTGACCAATCATATGGGACACTTTAAGAATTTTGGTTTTTGTTTTTCTCTTTAATGATGTAGGAAACTGGGTTTAAGGTTAAGGGTAGAGATTTGTGGATTCCTTGCACAGTTTGTGTTGATTTTGCTCTTCCAGGCGCCCGACCTGTCACTCTCAAATGTTTCCCTCCTTTACCTCCCAGAATGCCCCACTAAAGTTGGCCTGTTTATGCCCTCACTGGTGCTGAGCCCGTCTCTTCCCTGCAGCCACCAAGGCCTGTTCGCCCTACACCCCTGTTCTCTGCACACAGTAAGATCTGTAGCTTGCTGGGCTTGTCCCAGGATCCCGCTGTCTCCACCTCTGCAGGCTTCACTCTCCCTAGGTCTGCTTCCTGTCCAAGCTTCCAGGGCGTTGTCCACAACCTGCGTGGGCAAGAGCCTCACCTCAGGAGACCAAACCTTGCCCACTAGTTAGTGATAAGTCTCTGTCAATCCAAATCAGTCAAAGAAACCTTGGGCTAGAGAATGGCCTTGGCTCTTCAGGGTTATCTATGTATGGACAAACCATGTGTACGCATTAGGCAGCCCACTAAACCTGATACGTGTCCAACAGAGTTCATTTGAACTTCGCTATATGGACTACGGAGGTGTGGAAAGCTGAGTGGATGGAATTCATCTGCCGTCAGGAGGTGTGGGACAGCAAGTGAGCCACTAAACATGGAGCTGACAGTCTAATTCTGGGGAACGTGTGAATGCCCAGGACAAGCTACTTCCCAAGTGCATGTTAACTAACGAATGAGCAATAAATAGTATGTAGGGTTATTGGTGTGAGGGACTTTAAAAAGCTGCTCCAAAATACACCTCCTCTTCGGCATATGTTGAGAAGCAGAAGCGGGCCCTTCCTGCTTGTGACCCACACCGGGGAAGTGAGTGCTGCATATGGGCTTCAGGGCCTCTTGCCTTTTCTGATTCTGAGGAAGTGCGTGAGGACCCCCTGCGCTAGGATGGCCATGGAGCATCCTGCCACCTGTTCTGAGGGCACTCTTCTGAGAGACTGCATAGTAAGAGCCTGCTCACAAGCGCCTGGCCTCCGTGCCCCTCTCATAGGCCTCCACCCTCTTCCATCCCACACCCCTGTTCTTCTCTGCACATGGTAAGATCTGCTGGCCTTGTTTGAGTCTCAGGTTTTGCTTGGCTCAAGCATGTGATCTTGCTCAAGGCAAATGGGTAGACTCAGTAGTCAGTTTAGCTCATTGGCTCAAGTACCAAACCACAGGAAAGAAATGCTGGCGTATTTTTAAAGTTATTTTAATAGGCTCTTCTACCTCTACCTCCCTTCCAACCCTGTTCCTTCCAACCCACCACACTAGGTAAGAGAAAGAAGGTTAGAGGGCAAAGGGGATGTAGATCTATTTAGACTACTTGCTGCTGATCAGGGACTTCGAGTTCTTGGGAGGCAGGGTTGATCTTTGATCTTTGTTTTGTTTGTTTTTTTTTAACTACATAGTTTTGCCTTTCCAGAACATCATATACACATATGTTCCTCTACTTATCATAAGGTTACATCTTGGTAAACACATAATAAATCAAAAATCTACCGAACACCACAGGTTAGCACCATGCCATGCTACGAACCATCAACTGTTTGCTGGTGGACGGGTGGCCAGCCGGGAGCCTCAAACTGCTGCCACTGCCCAGCGTTGTCAAGAGACTTATCCTGCACGTCATTAGCCTGGTCAAGTAGGAACTCAACGTGTGGCTCCTACTGAACATATGCCATTTTACCACGAAGAAAAGCAAAGGGGAACCGTCATAGCCTAAGGACGGCCTGCATTGCGATCATACAGATAGCTCTTCAGATTGACTTTTGCTGAGCAGTGGGCATTTATAGTTGTTCCATATGTTCTTACAGCTTTGCTGCTGTTTACAAGGAATATTCCATTGTGTAGGATTCTCAAGCTATGCCTGTGGTAGTACATCTTCATTGCTTTCAGGTTTTTGTCAGTGGTGAATAAAGTTGTCAAAAACATTGATGAGGAGATTTCTGAGTTGGCATTTAAGTTTTCAAGGTCTTTGAAAATGAACCAAAGGTTGTAACTGCTGGGTTATGTGATATGCTTGGCTCTATATGCCACTAACCCATCTTTCGAAGTAGCTGTACTGCTCTGTGTGCACACCAGAAATGGGGAGAGTCCCTGCTGGTCTGCATTCCTGGTAACACTAGATATATTTCAGTGTGGATCGTAGCCACTCTAGCAGGTATGTGATGGTCTTAATTTTTTTATTCCTCAGTACTACATCAAGTTATACATCTTTTCATCTGCTACTTTTCTGCCTTTGGTAAGGTAAACTTACCTTTCTGCTGACTTTTTAATTGGGTTGCTTTTCCCTCCCCTTTTTTCATTGTCATTACTGTACTGGGAGGCTCCAGAAGGCACACTGTCTGCTCATGCCACACTGTGTGGGTGGAGGCCAGAGGACAGGGAGGTGCTTTTCTCCTTTTACTAAGTATGTCCCACAGACCAAAGACTCGTATTGAGCACCTTTCCCCGCTCTCTCCCCTGGGAGTTGTTTACTTATTTGTGAGTTCTAACAATTCTTTGCATATTATTTTGGGTACCAGTCTTTGCAAGATACGTTTTGCAGATATTTTTTCCCCAGCCAGTGGCCTGATTCCTTTTTTTTTTTTTTTTTAATTATAGTGAAATAGAGATGTTGGGACACCACAGGTCAGAAAGCATCCAGAGACCTTTTTCTTATCACCGGAAATGTGAGCAGCCTCCACCAGGGTTACCTTATTCACGCAGCAGCTTGCCAAATGTGAGATTCCTTGAAGGTTGCCAAGTCCTTGGCCCAGAGCTGGCATGGCTCACTTGGCAAAAAGACATGGAGACTCGGGGCTTCCTCCCTGTAGAGGCAGCCATGCATTGTCAGGGCCAGAGCCAGAACTTACCTTTAATGACTCCAAAGGGACAGGGAGCCTGTGGGAACTTACCCTTCATGTTTCCTTCCTCCTGATTTTTGACACGCTAGACTGGTGTGCGTTTTAAAAGACCAATTGTGCAAGCCAGTTTCATGAAGGGCTGCAAAGCTTGCCCGTGCTGTCCTGTGTACACAGAGGTATTCCTTTTCTGAAAGGCACAGCAGATCTTGGCAGGCCTTGCTGGGACAAATGGTCTTAGACTATCTCTCTCATCTGTGGATGGAAAATCGTTCCGTGGCAGTGGGAAGGAAGCTCAGCCCATGCAAGGCTCTTCCTGTGGGTCCCCAGGACTTTCCTTCTACTCCACCCACCTCTTGGCAAATGGTTTCATGTCACAGTTTCTTATAATAGAGTCACATTTTCTCCAGAGCTCAGTTGTGATACAAATGTGTTTCTGGATGTGCTGGAAATTGTGCAGAAAGGTCTCTCTGACCCACTGAAAAGAAACTGTAGCTCCCAGTTGACTCTAAATCATAGCTGCCTCCAAAATCATTCTTTCCACCTTCTACAAAGTGGAGCTTCGAGCTGACCCCTCTCCCCCCTCCCAAAAAATGGTAGTTCTTGATTGAAAATGTCTAGAGATGAGTATGGTGGCTCACATCTCTAATCCTAGCACTGGTGAATCTTTGTAAGTTTGAGGCAGCCTGGTCTACACAGTGAGACCCTGTCTCAAAAATACATAAATAGATGATAGATACACAGAGAGATAATAGATAGATGATAGATAAAATTAATAAATAAAATTAAGTAAAATAAAAAATACAGTCACTAAGTCAACCACACTTCAATAGAAGACCATACATCCAAGAATATTTGATGGCCTTGATGGAGAAAAAGTAAAGATTATGTGTGAATATGATCAGAACACATTATACAGAATTCTCATCTAACTAATAAACAAGTAATAAATAACTAAGCCATCTTTATCAATTGGACATGAAACACACCAGGGCATTTCTATTTTCTGTTGGAGAGGTAAAGCTCAGGGCAGCCTGAGTGTAGACTTCACAAGAGCCCAGGGCACCCAGATGGACATTTCCACAAACTTACCCAAGTGTGGTGGTAACACACTTGGGAGGATGGTGAGTTTAATTACAAAATGTGCCACATAGTGAGACCTCAAAAAAAAAAAAAAAACCCAACAAACAAACTAAAACAAAACAAAGCAATGAATCAAAGCAAACCCCTGAAAACATCATAGAGCTGAGAATCTGAGTTTAAATGTGGGCCCTGCTACCTTTGGGCAAATATTTAAATGTCTTCATTCTTTTCTGTAAATGAAATGAGCATGAGAAAGCCAAGCATCACCACAGTGCACTGTGAGGGAAAAATCAACTCATGGTGGCTTCAAGATCTGAAAGGGGGAGCAAAACCTCAAAACTTCATAGAGGAAAACCTTTGTGTCTTACAGTGGCCAAGATGTTTTTAATACCATACTGAAAGCACATCCACAGGATAATGACGAAATAGGTTAGGCTTGATCACAAAGCTCTTCTTAGGTTGCAGTGTGGGAAAAATACTGACACATCATACATTCATAAATGACTTGTGTGTGGAATATATAAAGAGCTCTCAAAGCTTAGTGATTTAAAAATGCACAAATCCTAGGCATGTTGGTATATACATATAACCTAGCACTCAGGAGGCAAAGGCAGGAGCTCCAAGTTCAAAGCCAACCTGGGAAAACACTTTCCAAAAAGGTAGATAGATGAATAGATAGATAGATAGATAGATAGATAGATAGATAGATAGATAGATAGATAGATAAGAAGGAGAAGAGGGAAAGAGAAAGGCAGAGAGGGAGGAAGCTGGAGCAAAGGAAAGGAAAGATAAACCAAAGTAGAAATGGGCAAAAGATCTGAACATGTCATCAAGGAAGGAAATGCAAATGACATACAAGTAAGTGGGAAGATGATGGCATCAGTCACTAGGGACATGAGAATTAAAGGTGCAGTCAGGTACACCAGGGCAGGCTTGGCAGCACAAGGTATTTGCCAAGATATGGGCCAATTAGAATCTCTGTATTTCATGTGGAAATATAAGATGCTATGACCGCTTTTGGAGGTCCAGCGATTTCTTAAGTTAAACATATGCCCACCCATAATCCAGCCATTCTATACTTAGGAGTGAGTTTATGCAAGGGCTATGAAAAGCATCTGTACAAGAAATGTCCACCATAGCTTTACCTGTACTAGGCAGAAAGAAGAAGCAATTTAAATTTCCATTTGGAGGTAAAACTACTGTTCTGAATAATGGGTTACTACTTAACAGTGGAAAGGAATGAACTATAAAACCCACAATAACATGAGTGAATCTGAGAGGAATTTTACTTGTAAGTAAAATAAAGGCTTGTAAGTACTGTGGAACACATTTGGGAGGAAAGTGAGTTTAAGAATAAAGTTTCCCACATAGTGACATTCCTAGAGAGCTGATGATCTCAGTGGACACTGGAAGTCTAAACGAGCTGGGTTCCAATTGCAGCAAAGGATAACAGCAGCAACACAACAGGACAGACACACCTGCCAGCAAGGAGAAGGGTGGGCAGGCAAGGAGAGTCTGCTTTCCCTTTTTATACTACATTGGCACCAGAGATGCTGTCCACTATTAGGGTATTTTTTTTCTCCCAGCCCTTAGCTACTCGAATAAAGACTTATGAGACTCAAAATATATTTACAAATACCTAGGCCATATAGCTAAGCTCCTCTCTGACTAGATCATAACTTAAATAACCCTTTCTAATGTAAGTTCTGTCAGATGGCTGCTTACCTCACTCAGGTATCATGTATCTGTCTTCCTCACATCTTGCCAGATGACTCTCCTATCCCTGGCTCTATCCCCAAATCTTTTCTGTCTCCCAGATGTCCCAGTTCCTATTTCATGTCTCAGCTATAGGCTATTAGCTTTTTATTGACAGGTGATGCTTCCATACAAACACAAGAGATTTCTTCTCCATTTCCCTCTCTTAGGCCAATGAAAAGTTCTTTTTCTTTCAATAATAAACTACATACCATAATAACAATTATGAAACAGTTAAGAAAACTATTAGGAAAGACTTATAGTCATAATGTCCAATTTATATGCATTTGGCAACTTAGGAGAAAGTATTCTGTTATCTATCATGTCTTGATGAATTCAGGGTTCTGTACATAAATTATTTTCTGTCATAGCTTGTATTTAACAACCCAAAAATGCTATATAAACCTAAAACATCTTCCTAAATCCCAAACAACTTAAGCTTTACTGTACTTTAACTATCTAGTATTTAACCCCATCAAAGACTTGAGAAGGAAATAATATTACCTTAATATCTATGTAGGAAGTGCAGGCAGGCAGCTTCCAAAATATAGAAATGACAGACAGCTGACTGCCAAGACAGTGCCCAAATTTTCCTATGATGTTGAAGCATCATCTTCAGCCTTCTGGCCCAGAATATCTGATGTTCTTGTGAAGCAGGAATTATGAACGGCTTGCTTCCCTGTCTTTGTAGAGCTTGGCAGTCGACTTGGCCTATGTCCAAGTTTTGGCCATTTCAGACAGCATTCTGTCTGCAGTTGAAGCGAGGGCATTTTCTTTTCCTGATGGCTAGGTTGCCATAATTGAAGTTATCTCCTAAAGAAGATTGCTCAATGCTCATCACCTTTCAAGTTGAATGGGGTACTGACATGTTTCAATGTTTAAAAAAAAAAAAAACAACCTTAAATTAATAAAAATATTCTTAACTGCCATATTCTGTAGGTCTCTGAGGTTTTTGAAGACCACCTATCTATCTAGATACATTTATATAATATATAACCATTATCTATCTATCTATCTATCTATCTATCTATCTATCTATCTATCTAT
>NW_026585504.1:47759196-47792738 GCF_907164565.1 Psammomys obesus | reverse complement strand
TATCTATCTATCTATCTATCTATCTATCTATCTATCTATCTATCTATCTATCTATCGTGAATCTGAATAGGTGAATGTTCCTTGTTTCTAGCTATCTACCATCTATTCAACCTAGGATATATATTTCTGTAATAAACCAGACATGACCGTGAGTTTGACTGACTATTAACTTGAATCCTAAACAGTCTGTAATATCAGCTTTTAAAAGCACTGGAAATAAATCTTGTAGTTATAAATGAGTTGTATAGATCTGATACCTTATATGAGTTAAACGTGTATCAAAACTAGCTTTAAATTTGTATTGACATACAATCATATGATCCAATGTATCAAAACTAACCTTAATTTTGTACCAACATACAAAATCAACACCAATGTTAGATTATTGGCTTATAAAATGTGTCTTGGTTTATGAGTAGATTCAATAATCGACCCTGTTCTTTTATTATTCCTATATAAAACTCCTAAATATATGTGAAGAAAAGGGTGTATATATATATCAGCTCCTTCCCCCTTATCTAGGAAAGAAAGGATAAAGAAAGAGAGAAATCCCTGTTTATTAGTTTCTATACCTTGTTTTTTTTCCTGATCTAGACTATTAATAACTTGCAACCAACTCCTTTTAATGACAAGCATCCATTATCCAATAGAACAGCCAAAACCTACCCACCCCACTTTAAGGGAATGAGAAGTCATTCCTGCTGGTTTGGGGTAGAGTATTTCTTTTGGGGGGCCCACAAGAATTGGAAAATGGTTAAGAAATCTAGCTGTAACATTTGTTATCCAGTCTATAAATTCTGTGAAAAATGTTCCTGTTTGGAACAGTCTGAAAGGTTGAACCAGTTGAGCTAGCTGTATTGAAGTTGTCCTGGAATCAAGTTTTGATGAAACAGCAACTGAAGCAGCCTAGGGTTGGATCATGCAAGATGCTGGAATAAATGTGTTTTAGTGTCTCAGCATCCTGGAGGATGAGCCTTGTCAAGGCCATCTCCATTCTATTGGTGTCTGATTCTTTTCTTTTGTAAATATATAAACTCACAAATAATATAAAGTTCTGCAATTACATATGCATTGGATGTGCGAGGTGCGCAGAGCAATTAAAGGTGACATTTTTGCTTTTTATATGGACAGGTGAAAAACATCTATCTTTCTTTAAGCCAGTCTGGATTGTATACCAAACTCTATTACCATTTTTTATCTATGCCATTTAAAAGAATGGCGTAAGTCCTGAGGATTTTGTAGCTAATAAGATTTATTGGCTATGCATAGACATTTATGTCTCAGCCAGTCTCAGAGCTGTTCCCACACAGAAGGCTAGAAAGTTCAGCATATACATTACCTGTTCTCGTCTTCATTTGTTTCTTTTGTGTGTAACCAAATCTTCGGTGTTTCTCTCTCTCTCTCTCATCTGATTTTTTTTTATCAGTTTGGGTGGAATCTATAGCTCCCCGACCCCCATCAGAACAAATGTAAAATATCCTCTCCAATGCAACATACCTCCTTTTTTTCCTTTTTGGAATTAGGAGTTTTATATGCTGATCTAATTTGGCAGTCCTTTCTAAATCTAGTATATTTTTGCTACTTGTCTCATTGAGTTTTAAAAAATTCAATGTCAACAAAGCACCATTTAATCTACCCTGCGATAGTCTTCTTTATGCCCTTTCTGTTCTATGAGCATCTCTTTTAAGTTTCTGTCAGGTCTCCCCATAATTGCTTGTACTGCAGGACTATCTGTAACAGATTAGTCTGCATAAGGGTTTGTCTATCTTATTGATTTTTCTCAAATGCCACAGACCAGCCCAGCTGGGTTCCCTGCGTCCGAGGGAGAATCAGGGTATTTGGATATCAGGAAGGCAGTTTCGGCGAATGACAGTCAGAGACCACACTGGAGAGTAATTCTACTGCTGTGATTTTACTGAAGTCAGGCTAATAATTTTATAGTGATTTCATAAGGAAGCACCTTAAAGTTGGCGTGCTTTCCAAAACATTCAAACTTTTGCCAAGGATACAAAGTTTATGTTTTAACTCAAAAGTGTAGCCAAGCGTAAAGCAGTGCCCACAAGCAATCTTGGCCTAGTAACTTTCTGATCAACGCAAACAAGAAACAAAATCCTCAAACTGTGGTTTCATTATCACTGACTAGTGAAGGGGAAAGTCAGGAGCTGTAATAGTCCTCTGAGCCAAGTCGAATACCTGCCAAAGTCTTTTTCTACATTAAAGTCTAAATACACCTTGGTCAACCATCCTCCCATATGCCTTGCTAAAGATTTATAACCTTCCTTAGAAACAAGACACTAAAGGGAGGCATGCTCTAGCCTGCTGAACTTGCTTATGCTATTTTTTCCTAAGAAGAAGCCCATTATTTTTTCACTATTCTTGTAATGCTTTCTAATACTAAATCTGATTCATTACTTATTTTTCTTTTACTCTATTCTTGCTAAAGCTTTTAATAATCTATCAAAAATATATTTCCTTGAATAGTTAGTTGTGCTGTTTCAGGAATCATAAAGAAAGATCAAAAAACTCATTAATCCAGCCCCACAAACGCAACCGAAAAAGCGTAGAAATCTCAGAACTCGTCTCTTTGCCAGGTGGGGGGGTCTGCCAGGGACCTCCAGAGAGCATAATCCCGAAGGACACATATCTCTTAGTCTGAGTAGCCCTATCTACTGACATGCTACACCAGACGCTGGAGTAGATGTGTCACTCAAAGAAGCAACTCTTTGTTTTATTGATTCCAAGAAATTCATAGGAGGCCTGAACAGAGGTCGGGGAAGCTGCAGCTGGTGTTCTGTTGCAGGGTCAGGGTGACCCTGAGAAATTGGGTCTGGGGTAGCAGAGAGTTGAGAGTTAAGTAGAGCAAAAGCTAAGCAGTCCTGGGCCATGTAGTTCTTCCAATCATTGGTTCATCATTTTCTGGGCTTGTCTGCCCTACAAGGTGGTCAAATACATTGTCAGAATCTCTTCCTGGGGTTATGGAGGTGGAGACAAATTCCTCCTCTGGCTGGTGGCACGCTTCAGCATTTTTCTTCTCCCAGGATGTTGTGTATTTGGTGAAATTTGCATTCTTTGGGTTCCATTGTTTCAGTAGTCTAACAGTCAAGGCCACAGTTGTTTTTAGAATGTTCTCATTCCTGCCAGTTCAATCGCAATAGCTATAGTTCTCTGTGAGCTGTCCGCCTCAAGTACCCTACGTCTGTTTTCTGCACACCCTTGGTTTCTTTCTGGAAGCCCTTCCTGGGATGGGTTTCTCCTTAGCATATTCTAGGTGTGTGAACTTCCTTCCTGAGTATTCAAAAGTTCATGTTAAGTCTGCCTCAGTCAAAACTTTAAGAAGGATGAGGTCAGCTTCATGACTTCTCAAACAATAATTTTCACAGAAATGTAGTAAGTTTCTTCACGTTTGTTTCTGGCCAGGGTCTGTGCCTCTAGCCACATTCAAACCATTCCCTAGAGGCTGGAGAGACAGCTCAGTGGTTAAGGGTACTTGCTGTTCTAGAGGATCCAACTTTGATTGCCAGCACTCATATTAGGTGGCCCGCAAGCACTCCAGCTCCAAGAGAGCTAATGACTTCTGGCCTCTACAGGCACCCAGACAACATAATATAAATTAAAAACAAAACAAAACAAAACTTCTCTAGATGTGGAGTCTACACTGCTTTATTTTTTCCCTTGAACATCACCTGCTCACATTATAGTACAATACCTTGGGCTAATAAAAAGTGGTTTTCTATCTCCTCTCTTGCTCTGTTTTTTGTTTGTTTCAAGTCGGGGTTTCTCGGGATAGCTCTGGCTGTTCTGGAACTCAATCTGTAGACCAGGCAGGCCTCCAACTCAGAGATCCACCTGCCTCTAGCTTTTAAGTGCTGGGATTAAAGGTGTGTACCATCACCACCTGGCTAGGTTGTTCATTTTTAAAGACAGGATCTCATGTATCCCACACTGGCCCCCAAACTCCCTATGTAGCTGAGTATGACCTTGAACTCCTGATCACCCTGTCACCACCTAACTGGTGCTGTGCTTACAGATATGTGCACCAAGAAGTTGTGGTGCTGGGGATCCAGTGTTAGGCTCCAAGCATACCAAGCAAGCATTCTACTGACTTGGCAGCATGTCCAATCCAGAAAGACCTCTTCAATCAGATCTTGTCCCCAGGGCTTAACATCAGTGCCCAATCAAGGTGTCCTCCTAAACTTTGCCATTTAAAATTATTTTTAGACACAGCTTTTCCTTCTTTTTATACTTAGTGTCGAAGGTAGAGCTCAGGGCCTTGCACGTGGTAAGTGCGTGCTCCTGCCACTGAGCCAAGCCCTAGGCCCAATAAAACTCATTTTAATCTCCTTTCCTAGCACTTTGGATAGAGAAGCAGGAGACTTTTCCAGGCTTGCTAATATCATAGCTCTGACTCCCTCCATCCTGTTCTTCCTATTTCTGTTTATAAACGGGCTCATCCTTCCTGGGCTTGCTCTTATAACAGCTGGTCAAATATTGCCACAACAGTCAAGACACATTGTTCATTTTTAATTTCTTCCCTCATTTTCACCACGCTGACCCACAGCTCGGCAGGCCTATAGTCCACCCCTGGGGTAACCACAGAAAACAGCGTCACCAAGGTTTTGCTACCTTTAAAAGGGTTTGTCATCTTTGGGGCCTTTGATGTCAACACCTGCCTCCTCTCCTCTGTGGACTGTCACCACTGCCGAAGGGACACAGACTTCAGCCAGTGACAAGAGAGTTCCCAGTTCACACACTGCATTCCCTCTCAGGGCGTGGGGAAAAGAGCAGCAAAGCAATTCAGAGCCAGTTCCCCAGTGGAGCAGGATGTGACCTGACTGTGCTCTGAGCAGTCCCTCCTTAGTGCTCCTCAAAGCGCACCTTTCTTCCTGCCCATATATAGGTCACCTGGCCTGCTAACAAGCCCTTGAGAAGTGAGTCATCAATCCAGTCATTTAGCCCTGTCTCAGAAGCTCCTATGCGCTCCTCTTCTGTAGACTCCTAACATAAGTCCTAAAATCCAAGTCTGGTCTGGGATGGATCCGGTATTTCTACCCTGCCCCAACTCATAGAATGCCCATAGCAGGGGCGCCTTCGCTCTTTTCAATTCTTCACATGAACCAACAGCTCTAAATACAAGTGCTTTCTTGAGTCTGTTAATAGAGAAGACAGGAAGTGGTCTAAGTGAACCAGAGCTCCAAGGGTAATCATCCACCGTGATGGCAAAAGGCAGTTGCCGTTAGTGACTCCATCTTGCTTTTCTCCTGTTCTCTTTCTCATTCCCAAAGCATATGGCATTCTACACACATTCTGGAGCACCTCACCCTTAAAAATAGGTGTCATTAGGGTTTATCACCTCAGCTCTGGGCCAAAACACTAGACCACACAACTTGAGCTCCTGGGAAACTCGGACCTCTTCATATCACCCCTCATTCCTAACCTTGCCAAAGACCTGAAACTGGGAACTGGAGGCACCAGACTGCCTCCTTTCCAGACTAGCATCTGAACACTCTACCTCCTTCCTCTGCAGCACTCTGGCCCTGGGGTTGCTGTGTAGTGGGGTATAACACAGGGAGGATGAGCAGTTCTAGGAGGTTCTCTGGAAAGTCTTGTATCAAATGTCCCTTGGAGTTATCAGAGCCCTGACTTTGCTTCAGCAAAGGTGCCCTTTGTTAGGCTCACAGGAGCCTGGCATTGCCTTTTAATTCTACGCCAGGGAGGTCCAGCCTTCGTTTTCAGCTTTGTTCTTTGACTGAGAAGGAAACACACCTTGTCTCTCTTCCTTCTCATCTGCCTCCCCTTCACCTCAGAAACTTGGAAAGTTCCTTTATAGAAGCCACAATAAAAGTGTTCCTAATCTTCCTCATAGTAACATCACTAAGGAGTATTCAAGTCAATCCTTGTGCAGTCAGCAGTGTGTCCTGGACTGATATGCCAAGAATCTATGACACTTCTAACAGCACAGAAAGGCCCCATTCCTGGGCAGTGTCCATCTCGCTAGACTCCTGTTCTCATGCACATCATTATCATTTTCTACACCAATTTAGTCAGAATTATTAACTCTAGTTACCCTCTTTCAAAGTCAACATCTTTTTTGGGGGACGGGATCTCTTACATCCCAGGCTGGTCTTGAACTGACTATGTCATCAAGGATGACATTAATCGTCCTGCCCCACTTTCCCAAGTGTGGAGATTACGGTAGCGTGTGCTGCCATTTCCAGCTCTTGCAGTACTTAACTACACTGAGCCCAGAGCTTGGTGTGTGCTAGGCAAGCGTGCTATCAAGTAAACTACATCCTCAGTTCATGTCAGCTCACTCCAGAACGGCAGGTGGCTTTTGAGGATCCCAGGGTGACCGACCACCTCGGGAGCAGCACACAGTCAGGTCTCGCTGAGGCTTCCGTAGACTGCTTGGCGGCCATGTTCCCTTGAGTCCTCCAGGAGGACCTGGCCTCTTTATCTGCTGCTCTCCAGACCTCAGCATGCCACACCCTCCCAGCTTCTCCTTCCTCCTGGGTCCTCTTCATTCCCACGGCATTTCCTTGTGCCTCTAGCTAGGCAGCATTCCACTCACAGGATGAGTTAAACAAAAGAAGCATGTTGTTCCTGAGCTTTAGAGGCTGGAAAACACAAAGTCAAAGTGGCAGTAGGGTGGGGGTGGGGGGCTCTGTGGGAGATTCCATCCTGGGCCTCTTTCCTAGTTTTTTCCTAGTTTTTGTCAATTTGTCTTCGATCTTACCCCCATCCTTTGATTGTAAATCTAAACGCCTGACTTCATCCCATGCAATTGCCCCTCTGTCTCTGGTTGCAAGTTGAAATTTCTTTCTTTCTTTCTTTCTTTCTTTCTTTCTTTCTTTCTTTCTTTCTTTCTTTCTTTCTTTCTTTCTTAATAAGGACTGTATTGATATTACATCTGTAATAATCCTGCTTCCAAATACGGCCATATTTGAGGTCCTGGAGGTTATCATTTCTACACAGGAACTTTTGGGATACAGTTTAACTCGTAACCATTCTCATTCAGCTTCTGGAAACAGCTCGTTCACTGGGGTGACTGTGTTCATTCCTCAGGGCTGCTAGAACAAATGGCTACACTCAGTGGCCTAAAGCTCGCTAGAACGTCCCCCAGTTTTGGAGGCTGTTGGTCCAGGATGAAGGGTCACCTGGGACAAACTCCCTTTGAAATCTGTAGGGGAATTTCCCCAGTTTTCAGATGAAGTCTCACTCACAGATTTATGGATTATAGTTTCAGCGTGGGGTGGGGGTGACATTACAAGGCCACACATCCCAGCGGCCATCTTGTCTGCTGTCTGGAGCGGAGTGGGTCAATTCTGTTCCGGCCAGCTGTTCTAATCCACTGTCAGGAAGATGTTCCATGGATGAGGTGCCCCAGTCAAATGTGGCGACAGCCTGCTCACTCCGCAAGATTCTGGCCTGAGAGACTCCGTGGCCATGACAACTAGTACTATGCCCTTTTAAATATGCTCCCGCCGCAGGTGGAAACACAAGGCCGGAAATCTTTGTTTCCACTTTAGTTCTTACCCCGATACAGTAGAGAAGCAAGGCCATCTCAATCCACTTGCTCATCACGGAATCTTTCTCCACTTGTTGTGGTAGGGTCCCTTCTAGACGTCACTCTCCGTTCTACACTTACCCACTAAGGGCTGATATGACCACGGCCCAAACAGATTATCTACAGTTGCAGCGAAAACAAATCTCTGCCTGCGCAGAAAAGACCAGCAAATCCCGGTGACGGCAGGGACGGCAGTGTTCCTGTTGTTGGCTTGCCGCCAGCTAGGTCTGACTCCTGCAGACACTGCCCTAGGCTCCTAGTGCGATTGCCACCGTTATTGGCCTTCCTGCCCGTAGGTCACGGCGGAGTTTTGAAGTCCATGCACCCGGGCTCCGTGTTCTGCTGACTTCTGCAGCTTCCACTTGCTGTCGAGTTGTGCCATGTGTCAACTTGTGCCCAGTTCACAGGGAGAGCAGCGTGGCTTTCCAGCTCTGTTCAGGTTTGGTCAGTAACTGAAAGACCAAGTGTCCCTGCAGCCTCTGACTGGTGTGACCTAGCCTTTTCCATTAGGCTGTAGACTTTAATGATGAGGTAGCCTCAACAGGAACTCCGTCAGCTCCCACCCTCATGTCTCCTGGCCGCATGCCTCAACCTCTCTGTGTATCTGGGTTAACCTACTCTTTCAAAATACCAGCTCTTACGACAACAACTGGCCCCCAAAGGTCTAAGTCCCAAGGTCTTGACTGCCCAGCAATATAAGCTGGCCTCCGTGTTGGCAGGGCACCCTTGGGAGCTGTGGGGCTTTACTTCTCAGTCTGATACTGACCTTGTTGCTTAACTGTGGGTTTAATGGGAGCCGTTGTGAGGGGGGCAGACCCTTAGAACCCACACTGCAGACTGTCGTTGTTTTGTAGGAAATCCAATAACATTTAAAAATAAACCTGGGCACTTCGGCAAGCTGGAAAGGACTGACACTTCCAAACACGGTGACACACCTCCCATGAGGGGCTCTCTCAGGCCTCGCCCTGCTTCCTAAGCTTGATCACATTGGATCCTCAAAACAAACCTCCAGTCCAATTTCAGGGTCCTCACCCAATAACTAGGCAAACAGAGGGAGAGAAAAAAAAATAGCTCATTTGCTTAGGGTTGCGGGACAAGACTAACAGCCTTCATTTCCTAACTTTGAACTCTACTGAAGACCTCTAGTTTGATGCCTAGTACAATAGCATGTGTGTGTGTGTGTGTGTGTGTGTGTGTGTGTGTGTGTGTGTGTGTTATTTTTTCCAGGAGAGGAGGACCTTCATAAATGCCTAAGAAGGTCACCCTACTTAATCCTCGGGTTCCCTGGGCCCCTGGCTGTTTTATCTCCACCTTGTTAAATATTCCCTTTGCTTTCTTCTCTGCTCATTATGTATTGTTGTGTGGGAGTGAAGGAGTAAGGGCGGGAGAGAGATAAATAATTAACTCTAGCTTCTGCCAATCCTTTGTCTCAGACACTTCGCCCAGAAATCAAACTCCCTTATCCCCTTTTCTGTTTTCCTTTGATGCAACCTTCTGGGTCTGAGAGGATGTGCCTTTCCAGTTCTGCTCTAAAGACTTGAGGTCATTTCAGTGCCTGCTTCAGTAGAAAGGGTGAATTTAAGCAGGGGCAGCCCACCATGCTCCCTTCTTTCCTTTGGCTTGTTTATGTTTGCATAATCCGTTTTCAGCAGTAATTGTCCTATATATGAAAAGTCTGAGACCTTATTCTGACAGCTGGAAGTGCCTTTGATATTGGAAGATGTCATTTGGAGAGGGGTGAGCTGAGACAGATTGGAAGCAGCTGTTCGGGGCAGCAGCAGCCTTTGAGCGCAGCTGTGAGGCCTGAGAGTGATGGTGGGTTTGGGCTTTGCTGGGTTTCTCTGTTTCTGCTTTGTGTGTTCCCTGACCATCATTAGGCTCCAGGCACCACAACCATATAGCCATAACCAGGAGTTAAACAGGGAGGAGGCAGAACAGAGATATGAGGAGGAAAAAGAAAGACAGGAGAGGTGCTCAAACATGAGGTAACAGTGAAGTGGAAGCCGTGAACAGGCGCAGGAGAGCCAGAAAGAGAAAGACAGATGTGCTAAGAGATGGCTCAGCTGGTAATGTGCTTGAGTTTGGATCCCTGGTCACATAAAAAGCCAGACAGAGTAGTATGTGCCTGTAATCTCAGAGCTGGGGAGACAGGGACGGGAGGATACCTGGGGCTTGCCAGTCTAGCTGAATCAGTGAGCTCCAGGTTTAAAGAGAGACCTTGCCTCAAAAAACACAGGGGAGAATGGTGGAATAGAGCAACCTCTGACCTCCACACACATGCACACATGTGCATCCATATGTACAGGCACACGCACATGCACGCGTGCACACATGCGCACACACAGAAGACAGAAGACTAGGCTGTTTGGCAGAGGGGCTGACTGCCCAGGTCATGCCCTTTCTGAGATCTTCAAAATTTCCTGCCATATTTGAATTACACAGGTGACCGCTGCCTCAGAACGAGGAGTCTTGAGTTTACCCCTGTCCTAGCATACTGTAGACAGCACCCGTTTTAGCCCCTTTCATGCCAGGCTAAGCTTTCGTATATAGACCAAGGTGAGAAATGACATCCACCCTCCGGCTGGCCTGCTCTGAGGTGGCCTATCCATGTGCATACTCACGGGAAACAGGCTCTTGGTCTTCCTTGGGGTTCCAGGACATCCACTGACTGAGACTGAGGTGCTGGCCTTTCAGTAGCTGCTGACCCGGGCTATAGCTGCCCTGGCTTCATGCTCCTCCCCCAGCCATAGGCTGTGACTCCTGCTCTCCTTTGCTCTTCTACCCTCTTTCCTATTTGGGGTGCTCGGTGTCAACAGAACCACCAGGACACCCTAAACTAAATTGTTTTTGTTTTTGTTTTTTGAGACAAGGTCTAGCTGTATAGTCCAGAAGAGCCTCTGACTCATTGTGTGGCATAGACTGGTCTCCCATCAGTCTGCTTGCTTCAGCTTCCTAAGCTGGGCTCCGTCACGCCCAGCCCGGTAGGCCACCGTGCCCTGCCTCACAATCACCTAAGCCCTGCCGGGGAACCAGCACCACAGCCCGAGAGAAGCTTCTGCTCTGTCCCGTACAGGGAGAAGCCCTCAGGACAGCAGGACACGAAAGCAGACCTGGGGAACCAGGTTGTTTGCCTCTCTGCCACCATAGGCTTTGGAACTTAGGGGAGTTTGTTGGGCCCCTGCTCGTGGCTGGGGGCCTGGCCTGTTCAGGTCACAATAAACTAGGCCACTGTCAGCCAACCTCTGACCTTTGGGAAGAATCACAGCTCTGGGGCGTGGAACTGTGGGAAGGTCTAGGGGTTGGCTGCACTCCGCCGTGTGTTGCCAGAGTCTTTTTCTAAGAGAAAACCTATTTTTTAGGTTTTATGGCTAGCAAGATTAAGCAACCATGCCCTTCATCCTGGCACATATTTTCTTTTCTCCTCAGTGTCACAGACATGTAATTACTTTAAAGAAGTGTGTGTATGTGTGTGTGTGCACGCACGAGCGCTGGAGATTGAACCCGTGTGTAAGCTAAGCATTTATTTTACCACTAAACTACCACTAGTACCTAAAGAACTGTTCTACATTTGTATTTAAAGTTGTGCTTTTGGGTTAGTGGTTACAGGGCACTTCCAGCTAAGTTTGGTAACCGGAGTCTGAGCCTACGTGCTGAAAGGAGAAAGCCAGTTCCTGTTGGTTGCCCCCTGACTTCCGCGTGTGCATCATGATACACACATACCCTTCCCACTATCTCAGGGTAACTATTGCTTTGACAAAACGCCATGAACAAAATGCCTGGCTTATGCTTCCTGGACCAGGAGGCAGGGGCTGGTGCAGAGCTATGGAGGCTGCTGCTCCCTGTGGCTTGCTCTTCTTGCTGTCTGTAGGAAGCCAGGACTAGCACCACCCACAATGAGCGAGGCCCTCCCCTATTAGCACTAATTACTAGAATGCTCTACAGGCTTGCCTACAGCCCAGGCTCAGGAAGGTGTTTCTCACTGGGGTTCCCTCCTGTCAGATGATTAGCCTGGCCTCTGTCAAGTTGACATAAAATTAGCCACAGTACCCACCATAAGGAAATGATTAAACGTAAAGATTATTTTAAAAATTGAAAAATAGGGGCTGGAGAGATGCTCTTCCACTGGTCCTGAGTTCAATTCCCGGCAGCCACATGTTGTCTCACAACACTCTGTAATGGGATTCCACGCCCTCTTCTGGTATGCAGGTGCGTGTGCAGACAGAACACTCAATATTGGTGAAAAAAAGAAAGAAAGAAAGAAAAAAGAAGTGCACTTCTGATGTTATACCAAAGTGTCAAAGTCTCTTCACCAAGACGGCTTCCCTGCCTAGGTAAACCCAAAGAGGGAGGTTTCTTCAAAACTCAACTCTAGGCATCTGCTTCCTAGACACAAGTACATGGCTGGTCAAAAAAGAAGAGTGGACAGGGTGCACGCCCAGAATGCACGAGGTCCTGGCTCCATCTGCAGCATTGAGGGGGGAGAAGCAAAAATTGTGTGTGCGTGTGTAAACCTGGCCTGACACCCATCACAGTCACCATTTTAAAGGGCAGACAGTGTTGAACGTCAGCCATCTTGGGTGTATTGAGGTATGACCTCATAAGCCTTGCTCCTCAGATTCTGCAGACCAACCAACCAGACATGCCTCCTTGAGAAGCTTGCTTTACCCTGTCCCCTGTGCTAAGCGTGGTGTCTCCACATCTGACATCTGCTAAGATTGCAAACAAGTGGCCTGGTAGTCCCCATAAAGCGCACCCATCCTTTGGAGGCCGTGTACCCTCAAAGAATGGTCACAGCTATTGTGACATATTGGCCTCACACATAGCGGATGCAAGATCGTTAGGAGGAAAGACTACGTCTTATTCATCCTTCCACATCACACCATCTTTTCTGCTGACTACGCCGCTCTTTAATTACAAAATCATTTCTTCCTGCTCTTTGTTACTGAGAGTTGCTGTTCTGTAAAATGCAGACCCTAAAATAGCACTCATCACTTTTTGCTCTTCCAAACACTGTGTGTGAAAAATGGGTTCCAAAAATACAAATTTTCTTAATGTGTTATGTGGTAATATAGAAACTAGATGGAATAAAATGTCCAACAAATGATGCCTGTCAAATTAACTCTTCTGAACATTTTCTTTTCCTGCCAAAAACCAAAGGGTGGGGCTTGAAAGCCACCCATTTCCCTCCTTTCACTCAGAGCACAAGCTAAAGTTGGTGTGGCTCTGGTAGTTGTCAGAGACAAGTGTCAGTCATATAAAGAACTCCCAGTGTGATGTGAGGCACAGTGATCAAGCGATTCGAAGATGCGGAAAAAAACCAAAACATTTTAAAAGTTGTGTATCATCCCAGAATATCCACCCAGCCAACCCTACAGGTATCGGAGAACCAATTCCAGTAGATGTTTCAAATCTAAATTCTTCATATTGCGCTGACTTCATCAAAGACCCCAGTCCTAATCATTTCCCCACTGGTCCCGCCTCTTCCTTCTGTCTCTCCAAAAGCCAGCCTTGCAGGATGGAATGGCACAACTGTCAGTGAGCTAGGGGACCAGGGCATCCTCCAGCTGCAGCTCAAAATCAAGTCAAGTTCTGGCTGCTAAACCAAATGCTCTTGATGCGTGAGGGTTGCCAAATGAAGGGAGCATCTTCTTTCCAGAACAGTAGGTTTCATTTTGTCAGAACCGCTTTTCATTAACCCACTAGGAACATTTTACAATTACATTTAGTTATTTATCTGTGTGTGGGCAGTCACTTGAAGGAGTCCCCCCCACCCCCCACAAACACACCCTATGGGTCCTGGGGATGGAACTGAGGTCATCAGGCTTGGGAACAAGTGACTTAACCCAGCTAGGCATCTCACTGTCTCCATTGCGCCCCTTCTCTGCTACTAAAGAATTTGCAAATCAAATTCAGCATCAATGAGGAAGTTTCCTTTGGAAAGCAGCCATCCCTTACCAGCCTCACCTGTGGAACCCCAGGACAGCTAGTGCGAACCCTGGGCAGTGCCATTCTCTGTACCTCTTGCTTTTCACACCGGGCCCCAAGCCAGAGCTGTGCAAGTGTGGGAGAGCTGGCATTCCGGAGTTTGCTGCCACTGCTGCTGCCTGGCATCACGTATACTCTGTACCAAGAATATAGCACCACAGTTGGACAGGATACCGGCTCCAAGCCTGACACAGAGCAGAATGGAGCATCCTGGTAGCTTGTTCAGGCCATTGTTCCAGCTAAGAACTCCATTGGCATTGAAGCTGGAGGTGGGGAATATGAATTGACAAAGTCCCAGGAGGAACCCCCCCCCCCACACACACACACATGGCTAAGCCTGCAGCTGGCCATGAGCATGGAAAAAAGCAAGGTATCTGGACCAGGACCAGACAAGGTACCAGATGTCTGACCTGAGCAGATTGAAAAGGTGGGCTCTGGGACCCCCCCAGGGGGGATTTTCAAGCAGAAAGAACAGGCCTGTCTTACTTAAAATAGAAAACATTCTGAGTGAAGGAAGCCAGTCATAAAAGAACTATGTGATACTACAGACATGATGTGCCTAAAGTAGAAAATGTCATAGGGACACAGGAGTAGGAACAATTTCTGAAGAATCCTGGAACAGGGCATGGCCATGGGTGCACTGATCACCATAACCTGAAGGGGGAGCTATTGTTTCATGTTTCAGGTCGGGAGGCTTGCGATCTGGATGGTTACAGTGATGTGAATATACTCAATAGCATAGATATGTTATCCGAAGGGGAGCCAGCAGAAACTGATGCAGCAACCAAAGATCATGCATGGAGAGGACCTAGACACCCTGCACAGATGTAGACCATGGCAGCTCATGTGGGTTCCCTAGTAAGGGGAGCAGAGACTGTCTCTGACATGAATTCAGTTACCTGCTTTTTGATCACTTCCTTCCTAGTGGGGCAGCCTTACCAGCCCACAGAAGAAGAGGATCCAGGCAGTCCTGATGAGACCTGATAGACTAGGGCCAGAGAGTAGCAGAGGAGGACCTCCCCTATCAGTGGACTGGGGCGGGGGAAGGGATGGAGGATGGACCAGGAAGAGATGAGGGAGGAGGCTACCATCGGCATATAAAGTGAATAAATTATAAAATAAAATAAAATATTTTAATTAAAATAAAAATAATTCAAGTAAGTTCTTTTGAAAGCAGAATTGGGGGGGCTGAGAAAATAGTTCAGGGGTACTGAATGGGTACTGCTCTTACAGTGGTCCTGAGTTTGGTTCCTAGCACCCATATTAAGCAACTCACAGCCACCTGTAAACTCAGATGGATTGGATGCCTCTGACTTCTGGGGGCACACACACACACACACACACACACACACACACACACACACGTGTATTTTGCTATGTAGCCCTGGACACACAAGAATTCACTTTATACAGCAAGCTAGTCTCAAAATGGCAGTGATCCTTGTGACTGCCCTAAACTGGCGTGTGCCAGTTGGGTTTTGGTTTTTGAGACAGTCTCCCTCTATAGCCACCCTGGATCTAATTTCTCACTCCTGTGAAAACAAACAGAGGATAAAATTTTCTTCCTCTAGCAATTGGTCACCTACATTGTGAGAATACATATCCAGTTGTCCAGAAGCTCTGGTTCAACCACTTATGAAAATTAATGGAAATTTTATTAAAATAGTTGTTAAAAGATCTAGCTCAAAGTCAGTGTGGACCAGGACAACCCAGAAGGCTTAAATCCTAGACAGTAAGGTCTTGCCCTGGAAGTACCCACTCAGAAGGGCTGGGTGGAGCCTGGGAACCTGGTTTTTAAATTGGTACCCAGGTGATGGTGATGTTTCTGCCAGCAGTGACCCCACACACCCAGCACTCACCGAGAGCCCAGAGGCTAATTAATGCACGAAAACCTACTCATCAGAATCGGCTGGCGAAGCTTTCAGAGGCATGCACATTTTCACACAACCTTCCCAGGTTTACTGAGGTTTGTGAGCTCCTTGACTAGACTCCTAGTTCTTTAAAGGGATTCGGATAGGTCAGTGATTCCTGGAGACAGTGACATGTCCTGACCATCAACGTCAGCATTGCACAGGACACTGTTTAAAATGCCACCCATGTTTTAACAAGCCCTCCGAGGGATTCTGCAGAGTACCAAAGTTTAAGAACCTCTGGCACAGGCTAAGCTCAGAAAGGTGCCAGCTGTCCCCCCTCCGCCTGCCTCCTTCTCGCCTTGTTATGTTTTGCTCTTTCCCTGGAGAACATATTTGTTTATTCTCTGTATTTTCTAAACTTTGAGGCCTTAACATACCAGGTGGGAAAGAGAATCTGGAAAACCTCCTTTTTTAGGTCTCCCACCCTCTCTCCTTCTCTCCTTTCTCCCTCCCTCCCTCTCTCTCTTTGTCCTTCTCTCTCTGTGTCTTTCCCCCTCTCCCTCTCCCTTCTTTCCTCCCTCCCCCTCTCTCTCCCTCTCCCCAGGTGGAGAAGAGAATTTGGAAAAACTCCTTTTTTTTAGGTCTCCCTCACTCTTTCTCCCTCTCCCTCCCTCCTTCCCTGTCTCTCTTTCCCCTCTCCTTCCCTTTTTCTCTCTCCCTCCCCTTCTCTCTCCTTCCTTCCCCTCTCTCTCCCTTCCTCCCTTTTTCTCCCTCTCCTTCTCCCACCCCTCACACACACACATACACACACACACACACAGATTTTGCATATCATGATTTGTGTATCACTGGAGTGTGTCCAGGCTGGCTACAGAGTGAGACCCTGTCTCAAAACCAAAACCCAACTGGACACAACAGTTTAGGACAGAGTCATAGTATCACTGCCATTTTGAGACCAGCTTGGTGTGCATAGTAAATTCTCATCTGTCCAGGGCTACATAGCAGAACCTTGTCTCAAAAAACCAAACTAACTAACCAACCAAATAACAACAAAAGCAGAAAGCAAAAGCTGCAAAGAGAAAATTAGTAGCCCTGAGGTTCTCAAGGACACGGCAGGCATAGCTGATGGAAATGTCAAGAAGGAAAACTTTGCTTCAGCCTAAGGAATCACAAGGAATTCTTATGCGTAGCTGGAAAATGGGGTTGGGACTGAAATCAGCTGTGTTCTTTCTCAGGTAGACATTAAGTAGCAGAGAGAAGAGCACAGAGGAGACAGCATCTGGGCAGCAGGTCTCCAGCTCCCAAAGTCCCATAGACATCCATGAACACGGAGACTGCAGAGGCCGACAGTCCCCTTTCTCTTCTCTGCCACACACTAGAGCCAGGGGGACCTGAGAATGCCTCTTGTTGACTCAATGCAATGGCGGCAGGAATTCATTCCGGAAGTATTCTCTTCACCTCTTCTCGTCTGGTATTTAACGTCCACTCGTGCATATCTGTCTCATGATGGTTTGGCATTTGTTTGGATGTTGTTGAGTTAGAGCTGGGGCCTGTTATGTCTCTCCACCCTGTTACCGTAAGACACCCTTTCTGTACTCTTCAACATCTCACATAGTCTCCTTTTTCTTTTCTTCTTTCTTTCATCCCTCCCCCTCCTTCTTATACTTCCTAATTACAACCTTCTATAGCTTAACAAGCATTAAGATATATAGACCTTTTCAGTATCCCAACTTTTTTCCACCTTGATTTGTTTGTTTGTTTGTTTGTTTGTTTTTCTTTCTTGTTCAAAGTGGATCTAACACTTTTTAGGGTCTCACTACAAAGCTCTGGTTGTTCTGGAACTCACTATGCAGATCAGGCTGGCCTTGACCTCACAGAGATCTGACTGTCTCTGCCTTCCATGTGCATGAGCCAATATACTCAGTGAAGTTGATCTAATACTTAACACTGACCCTAACCCACGCTGTCTTTTCAGAGTACATGTACTTAATTTAATCCTTATGTTTACTAAGCAGTACCACAGAGATAGGTTCTCTGATTCAGCTGAGGGTACCCACAAGAAGCCAGCTAAAACTACAGCTCCCTTCATTATTATAGTATCAGTAAAACATGACCATCAAGAGGAAAATATATAAAACAGTAACATATGATTCTCTTGGTTCAAAGAGACAGAAAGTCCAATTTTTTTTAACCTATCACTGTGGGTGACTTGAGGAGCATTTTGGCTGAGCCTTTGTCCTAGGAGGACCAAGTCCCCAATTACAAAAAAATGAAAAATAAACTTCTGCTTGACATTATCCTCCTGTAGTTTGGATTTTGAGTGCTTAGAGTTAGACATCCAAGCCAAAGCCACTGAAAAGGGACGATCTTGAAGAGAAAGGGGAGCCAGGAAGGAAGCCCCTGAACAAATATAGATATGAATAGCAGTGAAGAGAATAGGAGCTGACAGGGAGCCAGGACACAAGACATCAAATCCCAGAGTAGACTCAGCGGAGACCACTACAGAACTGCCAACACAGTTATCAAGATTGTCTCCTTGTCTCCGGGTTAGTGCCACCACATTCACTGAGATTGTCCCTTCTGTCACTTGACGGTCCTTTGTCCAGTGGCGCATGTCTTTTATAGAGACAGCCAAGGGGGCAGCACATCCCTCCTTATAGGAGACTTCCCTGATTTTAGCACCGAAAGTCCTACATTCTGACACCCAAGTCAGGAAGCCCATGTTGCTCGCCTAAGAACCGGCAGACTAGAACACCGGTTAAAGGTGAGGCTCAGGTGGATCTGGGCTCCCAGAGAGACTCAAGGAAAAGAGATGACGAGAGCTGGGACCACTGATCCTGGTACAGAGAAGCTGAGGCAGGGTGGACATGGTTACTTTGGTGACAACCTTCACACACGTTCACTGGGTGTGCTCTGTCTCCTCCAGAGATCAGAGTCAGAGGAAATGGGTGTGTGAGGAGTCCAAATTTACCCACAAAGCCAAATTTCCTGACAGTGGGTATTCTTAGACACCAGAAGGAGTCACCAAGATAGATCACTCATTGTCCTTAAGGTCTTCAGCACAAGGAACTGCCAAGGGCTTCAGGGGTGTGGATGTGGTTTAGGACGGGGAAGGGGCAGACGAGAACAAAACACACTTTGGAGATTCCCTCCAACCCCAGGATTCTGTTTCTACCTACCCAGATCTTTCATTTCCTGCCCTTGTGAGAAATCTGGGAAGCTTCTCTGATGTGTGCTGGGAGGAAAGACAAGCTTCTTTCTTGCTTTTCTCTAAGGAATCTGCTTATTAAGAAAAGTTAATATGTGGCTGCCTTTTAATGACAGCCATGTTAGAAATACTGAGTGAGGTGCAGAGGAGTGCTGGATCTTACTACCATGACCCCAGCAGAGTGAGGGGTCCTACTTCTCTCCCTGCTCAGTGCCCTGAGATTTTTTTGGGGCCACACAGTTTAACCTGGGACCACATTGTGCCCTTTGAGAATCCTCGTTGTAGCAATTAGCCCTTGTTGAGTTTATTTTCCGCTGTGGGACTGCCTCTCATTCTGTGAAACCAGCTGAGCTCCAGCGAATCCCTGTGGTGAAAAGTGGTGTGTTGGTGTTAGTGTTAGTGGAGGGTGCTTGGTCTAGGGATTTCTCCCTTGGTGTCAACAGCTTTGTTGGTTGGAAACTGTAACATCTGAGATAGACTTCCTTTACACGATGTCTGTATTGTCATTGTCACAGATTCCAGGCCACACAGCCCTAGGTCAAAGGCAGAACTATTGTTTTTCAGAGCAATAAACTCTAGCTTATCTCCTCCTACTCCTTCCTATAGACTTTCCTGGATTCTGCCCTCATAGCTGCTTAGCGGAGGCCCAGTCACTGGCTTATACTGCCCCACCCGCCCAGACTCACCACACTCACACTGAATCTCTTCAGGGGCTACTCTGTTTGCTCAGCAATTCAAAGTAGCAAGACCAGACGGGGCCAGGAGAAGCCCTTAAAGAACAAATGGTTTTTGCATGAATAACTTTTTTTTAGGTAAAATTGTACACACACACACACACACACACACACACACACACACACGAAGAGTTTGGGGTTTCTATTGGTTCTTGCATGAATAGCTTTTTAAGGTATAAATAAGCACACATGTGAGGAGTTTGGGTTTTATATTTGGATACAAACCAGATGAAAGAAATTACACTTTAGTGTTATGAAGTTTGTGTCCCTGTAGAGACACTGACTTTGTATTTAAAGCAGCGATCAGTGTGCAGCAGCAAAGCAGAGAACAGAATGTGTCAAGGAAACAAGTCGGGAGGGCCACGAGCTTTTTGATGGGCAATTTAAGCAGCAAGCCCATGAGAATGGTCAATGCACAGTTTCTTCCTCTATGATGAAGAGCAGGCCGGTGGGGTTACTTGCTGTCCCAGTGGCCATCTTTTTGCTTCATGCCAACTAGGGCGGTACTAGTGGGAGAAGAGACTAGGCTTGGATGGGTAGCTAAGGGAGAATACCTTAGAAAATAGTTTTATAAGTGTGCCTTCTGCTTGCGACCTCAAGAGTCTTACTGATGAAGCTGTGATTCTAAAAGCCAAGTTAAAAAAAAAAAAAGCATGAGCAACACGAGAGCCTTCCTTATGTCACTGGAACATAAAACCTGGGTATCACCAGCTATGACGTTCACCAGCATTCCTGTCAGGTATATCTGCCACCTCCCTCCTTTCTTATTTTCTTCTCACCCTCCTCCCCACATACCAACTTAGCTCCAAATCTGTTATGTATAAATCCTTGCTTATGCCGTACTTGTAATCAGACCCAGGGCCTTATACATGCTAGGGAAGAACTCGACCAACTCAACTGTGGCCCCAGCCTGGGGCATCAAACGCACACCCTGCCAGGTGAGGTGGTGCAGACCGGTGATAGCAGCTCTTCTAGGGTGGACATAGGCTCCGGGATCCAAGATCCTCCTCTGCTACATAGTGAATTGAGGCCATCCTGGTTATGTGAAGCTCTCTCCACAAGAAAAGAAAGAAAGAAAAAAGCAACTGACTACCAGTTGTTTACAGAGGCAGTCGATGCCACTATGTATGCTCTGACCTGCACCTCTGGCTGTCTGTCATAAAGATTACCTAGATCCAAGAGTCAGTATTGCTGGACCATAGGTATACCTCTACAGGTTCTCACAGCTTCCCAAGTCTTTCTCCGGGCGGCAGAAGCATGGCTCCATTCCTGATGCAATCAGAGTCTATCCTCCACGTTATTCAACTGTTCCTTTCTTAATAGTCAAGTGGTTGTAAAGTAGCATCTTGTTTTTGTTTGAGACAAGGTTGTTCTGTGTAGCCTTGACTGTCTTGGACTCGACTGTAGATCAGGCTGGCCTCCAACTCACAGAGATCTGCCTGCCTCTGCCTCTCCCCAAGTGCTGGGGAGGTGTGCCCAGGTGTGTGCCAGCCCAGCTCTAGTATGGCATTTTTTTTTAAAACATGATTTGTGTTTCTCTGATTACAATGAGCTTGAGTCTCATCTTACACTTATTAACCACTCCACCTTTGCAGCAATGAATGTTTTATTCATACTTTCAGTTTGTTTTCTCCCTGGTTTGTAATCCTTAGGTATTTTATATTTGTGACCCTTGTCCCAGTGTTGCAAGACATCTTGTAGCTCTTCTGTTAGGGACCTGGTTAAATAAAAAGCTTTACTTCTGATGTCCTTAGATCTACCATTTTTTTTCTTTGAGATTTATTTCTTCTGTGCCCCTAGTAGAATCTAGTAGTCTTTGCTATACGATATACTAACACCAGTTCCTGGCAAGTACTATCGGGT
The DNA here is from genome assembly GCF_907164565.1 of Psammomys obesus. Lineage (NCBI taxonomy): Eukaryota > Metazoa > Chordata > Mammalia > Rodentia > Muridae > Psammomys > Psammomys obesus. The sequence goes on along the minus strand of NW_026585504.1, from coordinate 47,771,531 downwards.
GCTTCTCCTGAAACGGTCCTAATTGGCTTGCGCGGACAGTGTTGTGTGGCCTTACCTCTCTAGTAGGGCTTGATCTGGGACTGGAGGCTTTCTCACCACGTAAACTCCCACAGTGCCTCTGGGCAGCCACTTAAAGCACACTGCATTGACACACTCTTCACAAACTTCACCTCTTCACCTTTGCTGACACTTGGTGTACCTGAGCAAGCCACGAGGCTAAGCCCAAACTCCAGGAAGCCCAAAGCATCTATTTTCTGATAGCAGGATCTGCCATTGTGTGGTCAGGTGTCTGGATTTTGTTGGTTGTTTAATTCTAATTCATTGGACCATTTCAAGTTCATATTTTTTTTTCACTGAAATTCTTGGGTACAATAATCTTTTAAAAAATATTTTCAGACTCTGCATAGTATTTCTGAAGGAATGAGGGGATGGTAAGACACAGCCAAAAATGTATACCTAAAAATATATTCAATTTCTAATCAAAGATCTAAGGAAATCATGTGAAGAAAAATGTAAATTTGACCCATGTTACCTTTCATTCTAAGTGTAAAATTAATTAATTAATTAATTAATGAAAAATATTTTCATTAAAAAGGTTTTTCATACAATCATTTTGATCGTGTTTTCCCCTCTGCAACTCCCCCCAGAACTTTTCCACCTTTCTACACCCAGCTTTATTCCCTCTTTTTCTGTCTCTTTCAAAAAAACACAAACAAACAAACACAAGAAATAAAACCAAAATCAAACCAAAACAAGAAACACAAAGAAATCCTAAAATCTAAACAAGCAAGCAAAAGACCATAAGGAAAAAAAAAAGTTGAAACAAAGCAAAATGAAACAAATTGTCCTCAAGAGTATCACTGAGCTCATATTCCACTGGCCAACCACTCCTGGGCATGGGGCCTGCCCTGCAGTGGTTCATGCACCCGGTGAGACTCCATTGCAGAAGAAGGATTTTCCCTTTTCCAGCAGGCACGAATTGCAGAATACCCATGTCTTCCTCTCAGTGCTGGGACACATGTGGCTTAAATGTGTGCAGGTCTTGTGAGAGCTGCCAGTCTCTGTCAGTTCATGTGTGTATCAGTCCTGTTGTCTGGAAGATGACGTTTCTCTGGAATTATCCATACCCTCTCCTCTTACAATCAATCTTTCTGCATCTTCTTCTGAAGAGATCCCCGAGCCTTGAGAGGAGTTTGATAAACACATTCATTCCATTTACGACTAAGTGCCCACAAGCCTCTTCTTCTCCGTACGTTGCCTAGTTCTCTGTACTTGCTCCCATCTTCTACAAAAAGAAACTTCTTGGCGTAGCCATCTGCTTGTCCTTGCTGGGTGGTGGGTGATCTGCTCTTTGGTTGCTGTGGTGCACTCTGGGTCCTGGTCACGTGTGGTGGCTGTGGAGTCCCTAGTAGAAGGTATCCCTGTGGGTTGGCGGGTGAGACAAACGTGGAAATAGACTGAGAGGGAAAGTGGGGAAGAGCTAGGAGGGAGTCGGTCTGCAGAGACGGAGCACCAGGATGTGGAGGTAGGGTGGGCGGAGCGGCTGCGGCAGGACTAAAGGGAAGTCCGGAGAGACTGGGATGGAGGACAGGAGAGGGAGTGAAAATCATCTACCAGAGTCCCAGCCCAGTGTGCCCGCTAGGGGTCCATGCCTTAAAGTGGTTTTGCAGATGGGTGAGTGACAAAGGAATGGAGATGAGCTAGAAGGGAAGGCGAGAGGGTTGGAAAGGGACCCGAAGCTAATTTAGATAGCCCTGCATTTCTTTTTAGTAGCCTCGTAGTCTTATGCAGCGTTTCTTTCTTTATATCATTGTGGTTTGAATTTATTTAAATCATTCAAGACCTTAAATTCCTAATATATGAGCATACATATCACATTTATTATAGAATTACTGTAGTTACATATTCTACAATATAATTATTAAAATAAGTTAAAATGTCCATTTTGTGTGTGGGCACATGTTTGCCCGTGTTTAGGAGTGTGTACATGTGTATAGATTGCTCATCCTTTGCCGTGTCGTGCTCAGATCTCATTTTTCTGTAGACTGAGCTGAGGTTCCTAAGAGCTGCGATTGGATACACAATTACCCTCAGCTGTGACTCCAACTCTGTCACACAACAATTCCCGGTACATACATAGTTCTATTTCCTCCTCACGCTGACGTTTCTTCCTATGGTGCTGGGGATGGGACCCGGGGCCTTGCTGATGCTAGTCTGGCCGTTTCTGCTTGTGATTCATGGTACTTAGTCTCTGGAAGCTATAGTCCTGTTTTGCTTTGCTTTTGTTGGTGAATATTTATTCTTCTTAATTAGTTTTACAACTAACTTCTTGATCTGGAATCCACCTTGAGATTCTGGTGACCTCAGAGATTCTTTTCCCCCTTTTATTCAAAATAGCTTATTTTCTCGACATAACATATCCTGATTACCGTTGCCCTTCCTTCTACTCCTCCTAGTTTTTCCACACCTTTCCTCACATACAGATCCACTCCCTTTCGGCCTCTCATTAGAAGAGAGCAGGTTTCTAAGAGATAACAACCAAACACAAAAAAAATGAAATATAATAAGGTAAAGCAAAAACTATCACATCGAAGCTGGACACGACAAACAGAAGGAAAAGGACACAAGAATAAGAGACCCATTCACTCCCTGGGAATCCCATAAAAACGCTAAACTGGAACCCATACTTTATATACAAAGGACGCAGTGCAGGCCTTGTGTGTGCTGCCTAGGTCTTTGTGAGCTCATATGCGCTTTGACTATGCTGATTACAGAGCCGTGTTCCCTGGTGTCCTCTGTCTCCTCTGGTTCTTACATGCTTTCTGCCTCCTCTTACGTAGGGTTCCCTGATCTCTGTGGGGAGGGGTTTTGATGGGGATTACCCCATACAGGGCTGTGTATTCCAAGGTCTCTGACTCTCCACATAATGTCTGTCTCTGGCTCTTTGTGTTCCCATCTTCTGCAGGAAGAAGCTTCTCTGATGATGGCTGAGCAAGGCCATCTAGAAGTACAGCAGAATATCACTACGAGTCATTTTACTGCTACATTTCCATGTCCAATGAATTGTGTGAGTGTTGTCTTCAGTAATAGGGCCTTGATGTCAGTTTGTGGAGAGCAGCTTACTATCTTAGCAACCACCTTGTTGTCTGAGGGGATTCCCATGGGACCCCTTTAACCAATTAGATTTAACTCAATTAGGTGTAACCCAATTCCAGTACTGGATGCTTCATTTAGTGACAAGAGATGGCCAATTGGGACTCTGTCTTTCCCACTATTTGGCGATTTCATTTAATTTGCCTTCCTCTATGTTCACATATATTTTTAAAGTTTCTATTGTGTTTGGTTTTCATAGTACCCCTCATACAGCCTTTAATTTTAGCTGTCTCTTCACTATTCCCTCTGTCATCCCTTCACCCCTCCCCAGTTGATCTTCCCATTTCACTCCCTCCCCATCTAGCCATAACTATATAGTCTATTTTCAATGAGATCCTTCTGTTCCCTCTATCCCCTTACTCTGTACCTTCCTTCTGTGATTCTCCAGATTGTAGTGTATTTACCATTGACTGAGCAGTTTACCTCTACATAGAAGCAAACACATACCATAATTGACTTTAGAGAGTCTCTTAGGAACAAATAAACATCAATTCTGTGTTCCATTGGCCCATTCATAAAATCAGTATGTATGTTTCTGCCTACTTTCTATTTAGGTCTTCTATGTATTTTATCAGAGTGAAACTGTTTTTACTGTTTATTTTTGTCTACAGTTGAATGTGATTTGCAGGTTAACCACAGATGTTTATAGTTTGAATAAAATTTAATCACTACTATCAAACACTATTGTTTTTATCTGCTTGTATGTTATCAGACTCCAAAGGAAATGGTATGGGTGTGGCTTGGTGCGATTATTGAGATGCTAAAGTGAAATTCTGAATCTTGGCAAAAAAGCTTGTTGTCTACTGATCTTAATATTTGAGATGATATCATTTCTGTCTTCTAAACTGTAGCAAATGATTAGGTGCAAATGCAATTGGTCTGTTGAAGTATTCACCCAACAGACTTTAGTAGTTTTCTGTGCCAGCAAGTGCAGCAGGTCAGACCTAAGTAAAAAGAATAAAGGCAAAAAAAAAAAAAAAAAAAAAGGTCATGAACTACTGTCTCTGAAATATCCTTTTTTTCCTGTAGCTCCTGCACATTAGAGATAATTAATTGCTCAACTGTAAAAGCTGGGTCTCAGGGAAGTTTCAAAAAGCCAGGCAGATGGGAGAGAGTTTTGTGGGCCACGTGATCTCATACCCTAGCAACAAAAACCGGAGTGGGGGAAAGCTTGCTCTTTCACTGTCAGCACAATGCCTATAATTTTTCTTTGTTCTGGGGATAAAAACGGAGAGATGAAGGCTAAGCTTCTGTTCCTGAATTCTCATGGTGTTGGGTACCAGGGGATGTCACTGCTTGCTAAGATATGGATCATAACTGCTTGTCATTTTGCAGAGGGAAAAGAATGTAACGAACCTTTTGAGAAACATGTTTAAGCAGTTGGAGAGGGCTTTTGACTCATGGTGCATAAATGTTTCTCCGAACGATTACTTAGCCTAGAAACAAAAACCACTTTTTTTTTTTTTTTCCAAAGATTTTTCTCCTCGATTTTGCATTTCTGGTTTCTGGTTTTTATTGTTTTCAAGGTGTTTTAATTCCCTTCTCTCCCATTCTTTCCCCAATTTCTGGAACTTTGTCCATGATTTGTACACGAGGCATGGCTGAAGAGACTGAGATCCTCACTCAAATCACTGACGCTCCATCCAGCTGAAAGCAAGCCACACTCTCCCAAGCTCAGTTCACTTATCTGACAGAAGGGCTTAGATAATACCAAAGCCCTTTCTCAAATGCTAGGATTCTGAATATCTTCTTGGACTCAACTTCTGGATCATTCAGGAAGTCTTTATTAATAAAAGTGGAAGGAGGTGTGTGGAGAGGGCCGCTCTGAGGACTTGAGTCTGATTCCCCAGAACCCACATTCTTAAAAAAAGCCAAGCATGGTGGTTCGTGTGTGCACAGACAGACAGATCCCTAGGGCTCTCCAGCCAGCCAACGTAGCCAGCTTGGCTAGTCCCCAGACGAGTGAGAGACCTTACCTTAAAAAACAGTGGGGATGGCGCCTGAGGAGCAACATGGGACGTCGACCTCTGACGTGTGCACGCATGCCCACACGCAAACACACAGAGAAAATCGGCCACCTCCTTAAAGCCTTGAGAAGCTTAGTCCTGTAATCACCATGCCTCTGTAATCCCCACAGGACCGCATCTGAGACTGAAAGCTACTGGAGCACTCTTGTGAGAGCAGAGTGCTGAAAGCACAGCCTGAACAGCCTTTTCCAAAGTCCACATTTCTAGCAATTTTCTTAAATTTCCATGAGAATTGCAATGGATGAGGATTTTGGTTTGTCAACAAGATAAAGGGCTCACAGAGTGAGTCATCTGCTTTTCAGCGCAGACTAGGAAGGGTGCAGGTCTGAGGAGCTGATGTGGTGGGAGGGGCTCAGCTTGCCATAGAGAGGCTCCGATGCCCTTCTCGGCCCTGATGCTGAAATAGCAGCATCTCTCATTTGTTAAGTCAGGAACAGCTGCCAGGTGAGAGGAAAAGAGAAAGAAACCCTGGCAAACCAACCATTCCAACGTGTAATTAAGGGACTTAGGCCACCAGCCAAGCAGCCAACATCCAGGCAACCACCGATAGATCAAGAGTCGTGTGTGAACTCTTTCTTCTGGGAGCTTATGATTTTAGTTTGAGAGCCACTTTCTTTTCTTCAGGCTGAGGGACCTCAGAGCTGTCAACTCCTTCCTGAGGTTGTTCCATGCCTCTTGGAGCCACAGACAGCTCCTGGCCCACGTGTCTGCATAATTTGACATTTGATTTTCGTTTCAATCTCTTCCAGTTCCTCAGGAATCCACCCACTGTTGGCTCTTAGCTGCTTGGATCCTGACATATTTCTGGCTAGCCATTCTCCATTCTTGGAGCTGCCGTTCTGTTTGCCCTTCCAATTTTATCCTATCCTCAACCCCCTAGCTCTGCTGGTTCTGATCCCCCAAGACTCTCCAGAGCGGGTGGGTACATTGTCTATACTTTAGGTACCCCCACAAGAGCCATTGGCTGCAGCTTGTAGTCTTTGGGGACTTGTCAACAGATGACCGATGATGGTTATCAGCTCATCTACTACTGGATAAGTCCTTGTCCTGTCCCAAATGTGTCTTCCTATAGTCGGAGCAGAGACAACCAGAGCAAGAGCCGTCTCTCTCCTTCATTCTTTAAAGAACCTGCAGTTTTGGGGAACTGGCTCAGTTGGTAAAGTACCTGCTGTGCAGGCATGAGTTCTGAGTTCAATCCCAATACTCAAAGTAAGAGAGCCAAATGTGGCAGCGCACAGCTATAATCCTACTGCTGGGGAGGAGACAGGAGGTCCTTGGGACTCACCTGACAACGAACCAAGCCAGGACCATCCTGTCTCAAAAAAAAAAAAAAAAAAAAAAAAAAGGAGAGTAATTGGAGAAGACACCTGACATTGACTTCCATCCCTTACAGGCCCATGCACGCATACATGCGTGCGCTCTGCACCATCTGTGCTCCCAAGGAGGGCTCTCCATGAGAGTTTTCTTGGGTGATAGCTGTAATAGAGTCATTAGAGACAACGCGTTCCAGATGGAACAGGATCTGGCTTCCTCCAGAAGGGAACACTCTCCCGTGGAAGATGTAGTGAGAAGCAGCCACTCTCTGGTGCCTGGCAGCAAGAGGACACAGCCCCAAAGTCAGCCCTTCCGGGGTCTTGGAAGTAGAGGGTCTCTCTGAGAAACTGTCAAGTTAGACAGGGGTTCAGGGCTGAGTTGGTCTTTTCCTTCTTCATCTTCTTCCTCTTTATTGGTGATACCATTGTATAACCAGTGACTAGATCTTGTAAACCTCCTTTTTGCCTTCGTGGAAAAGACAAGCATGGGGCTGGAGAGATGGTTTATCAGTTACAAGAATTTCTGCTCACCCCCCCCCCAGAGGACCCAGGTTTCTAGCAGTTCATAGCTGCCTATAACTCCAGCTCCAGACCACCTGATGCCCTCTTCTCAACCCTGTAGGCACGCACACATGCATGTGTACACACATACCCACAAATGAAAACAATAAAAAGAAATCACTTCTTAAAAACCGTGCGGTGGGGAATATTGACTATCAGTGTTGACAGGATCCAGAACGACTTGGGAGGCAAAGCTCTGGGTTTGTCTTCTAGGATGAGTACACTGAGGTGAGAAGACCCTCCCTGAGCGTGGACGCCACAATTCCACGGGGTGAGGGCCCAGGGGTACCAACTATCAGCATCATAGCTCTCCGCTTCCTCACAGCTGTTGCAATGTGACTGTCTCACGCTTTCCCCCGCCTCACCTAGCCCAATGTAATGACCTCACATCCCAAGCCCTGGCACCACCCAGACCTTTCCTTCTCACAAAACAGTTTTCTATTTGTGCAAGAAGGGAAGGTCATGATACTCAGTACAGGAGCCAGACTAACCCACAGATTGGCCATCTCCCATCATGCACCGCCATGTACCCTCTGAAATATGGGGAAGAAAGGGCAATGGCGCTCTTACACACCTTGCAATTCTCATCCAGTTCTGTGTGTCTGACGCTGGTGACCTTAAGCATGCCATGTTTCTATATTTGTCCCGAGCTTGTGTAAAGTCTTTTGTCTGGACTTCCCTTCTGTCATCTCCCATTTCCTCTCAAGCTGACCTCATATACACCCGCTGTCCCACAGGCTGACACAATTCTCTCCTTTCGCTTTCATGGCATTTAGCATCTTTGATCTTTTACTGCACATGGTTGTTTATTATTTATTAATTATTTATTTAGGTTTTTTTTTTTTTTTTATACAGAGTTTCTCTGGGTAGCCTTTCTTGTCCTGGAACTCACTTGGTGAACCAGGCTGGCCTCAAACCCACAGAGAGCTGCCTGCCTCTTCCTTCAGAGGGCTGGGATCAAAAGTGTGTACCACTATGCCTGGCCACTTATAAATTTTTTTAAGTCCAGAGAATTACAATACTCTTTGGGTTAATTGCAGTCTTTGATAATTGTAAGGCATCTATCCAAATACATATTCAAAACCCTGGTTCCTAAACATGATTCGTAAAAGTGCATATACGTACTCTGTAGACACACCTGTATGTACAAATATTTAAACACATACAGGTACGAACATGTATGCAAATGTAAAAGTGGGCACACCTACTCTAGCACACTTGTGCACATTCATACAGTTGTATACTTACAAACACACATAAACTCACAACTCATCTTTGTGTACATGCACACATACACAATAGTGTTGGAGTGAGGTTTTTGTGCACTGTGGATTCAAATGCTGATTTTGTGCCAGTACAGATCTGATTACAGCCCAGGCTTTGGTATTCTCATTATTCTGAATGAGAATGAGGAGATGCTGTCTTAGTATTGTTCTCCATCACCTTCTGATTGGTTTTAATAAAAACCTGGTTGCCAAGAAGCTGAAACAAGGTTAGGAGGCAAGACTTCTGGCTCCAGAGAAAGGGTGTCAGGTGGGGACTGGAGTGGAGAAGTCACCATCAGGACATGGATGAAGAAGCAGGTACCAGGACAAGACTAAGATGGTAGGTAACCGGCCACATGGCAGGAAGTAGGCCAGGCCAGTGTTTTCAGGTTAGAATAGCTGAGCATCTGCCCAGCTATAGTTCCCTAAGCTTATGATAAATATAAAGGTCTCTGTGTCATTATTCAGAGCAAGCATGCTCAAGGAAAAACCATATGGTTACATTTTACACACTTGCATCACAAGACCCCCCCGAATCTGTACATGTGAACACAAATGTATTAATGCAAATTCATGCAAATGTGTACTTGAGTGCATGCACAAATGTATTCTCACATATATTCCCACTGCACATACATGCCTGTATCTGCAAAAGATTAGCTTTGCTTGTAGACTGGTGCTAGGCTGGCTTGCAGTATAAGAGAAAGGCATCCAAGTTTATCTTTGAGATCACTTCCTCCCCTCTGCTGATGGTTCCTTCAGGAGGTGGGGCCCCTGTTGACTCATCTTCCCTTCTGCTTAAAGAAGCTTGAATGTTTCAGTTGATAGAGAACAGAATCTGATTTCTTCTCTCCTCCTTAGAGCTTGCAGTAGGGCAAGCAAGGCAGGGCAGGTAGGGATTGGAGGCTGTTGTGATGCCATCAAGGGCACTCATTCTTGTGAGGTCCCTTTGCTTACAGAGATAAGCTACATCTTCAGTCTCAGTGGGACACAGGTGATCTGTAGCTTCCACTGCCATTTTCCTTGTTTTACTTCTGAGCTGGTTCATAGATCAGGAAAGAAAAGAAGTGTTATTTATCGGGCCCCTAACAAGAGCTTAACACAAGAGGGAGACTGAGCAGAGCTTGGGAAAGTCACCTGATCTCCAGCTTATCACATTTCACATACAGGGGAGAGGCTGAGAAAAACCCCTGTGCTCGTGAACTGGCGAGCACATGACTGCTGGCAGTATGTAGGACCTACAAGATACTGCCCAGCTTCCCCAAGGCTGGAAGCTTAACCAACAAAAGGCCTCATTTCTGTTCATCTCGGTTTGTTTACAGCTGCATCTGCTGGTGAGACGGGTGCCCTGTTGGTTTCATCTGCTTGGGGATCCTGTTTCAAACCCTGGGATATTGGCTTTCCTCCCTTGGGCATGACATCATTGTTGGGTATACAGAGGCAGGCATGTCATCGGGCAAGGCTGGGCTTTTTTTCATTGTAATGAGATACTTCTGAGGACACAGCACAGTGTTCCTCTTCTTTAGCAGTGGGCCTAGTATTGGGCCAGATGGCTCCTTGGTTTGTCTTATGGTTGCATCTAGTATACTTTGCTCTGATTAACTTTGAAAAATCCATAAAGAGTTGTAGATTATTCAGGGTCAAGTGGAGGCATAGGACCCAGGAGGAAAGGCTATCTAAGTATGCAAAAGCTGAGGTGCAGGTCCAGAATTGCTGAGCTTAGTATCTTGGAGGTTACTAGGGACCAACCGGTCCATCTTCACTAAAGACACATGGAGAGGAAATAGCCTGAGGACACAAGATAGCACTGAATCTCAGAATGGGTGACAAAAACTTCATGGAATTGCTTTTTTTTTTTTTTTTTTATAAACTTGGAAATTATGATAGGTCTTAGTCAGCCTGGGATGGTTGACATAGTTCTTCAGGTAGGCTGAGACACTGCCTTTCTCAGAACATCTTGCCAGACCCACTCTCAGCACAAGGAAGTTTTCTGTTTTTATTTTCATTTGGCCCTGGGGAATCTGGTCATTTATACTTTCTGCCACTTTCCTCCTGAGTCAGGAGGAAAGCAATATTATGGAGTCCTTTGGTAAAAATTTACAACTATTTCATTTCTGTTTTGAGTACTACACTTTTGTAGGCTGGTAATGGTCAGCTTGGATATAAAACATCTTTATTTTATTTTAAATTACACCTAACAGCCAGATGTGGTGGTTCATACCTGTAAGCTCAACGTTTGAGAAAGTGAGGCATGAATGAAAACCATGAGTTTGAGGCCAGTCTGGGCTACAGACTAAGACACTGTCTACAAACTAAAACAGAGGCAAAAACCACAATAAATAACTAAATAAGATTGTATCTAAATAACACAAATGTGTCTAGGATCATATGCTCTTTTTTAGAATTTAAAACTAGGCCAGAAATCTCACAATGTAAAAGATTATACAGTCTGTGGATGTGAACTATACTGTCTGGCACACATGTTGGTTCCTTTGATAGCATTCCCAGCCTGTCACTGTGTATCCTCTAGTACCCTAGGCCCTAGCCAGGGAGGTGAAACATATGTTTTGTTTTGTTTTTTAACTTTGTTTCTTCTGCTTCACACCAGCTAAGATGCTGAAAATGTGGCATGTGCCACTGGAGCATTAGTGACAGACAGGTGACCTCTTTTATTTTATTTTATTTTACTTTTATGTTTATTTATTTTGTTACACATCAGACAAAAATAATCAAAGGGTATACACTTCAAAAAGAAGTGAAGAGGTTGAGAATAAGACGAACAAAGGAACACAGCATGTGTTTGCTACTTGTCAACTAGACTGCTGAGAAAGTTTAACACAGGGAATGAGGAGAGAGGAGAAATAAGTTTGAAAAGAAAAATGTGGAGTCTGGGCTGAAGATGTAGATCAACCGTCAGAGTACTTGTCTAGCATCCCTGAAGCCCTGGGTCCTATGACATGATACCACATACATCCATGACTGACGTGGCAAGATAGGCCTATGGACACAATAGCGGCGTGGTGGTTAAGGGGAACCAACCACTTTGTAAGTGAACTTAAGGCCTGCTCCACAAGAGGTAACCATGCCTGCTCCTTCAAAGAGCCCATGGTGGAGGAATTCATAGGGCCCAAGGATAAAACTGTTGCTATTGCTTTGCTAAACAAGCAGAGTAGCAAACTTCCCTCTAAATTCATGTCTCTCTACCAACAGGTTAGCGCTGCTCTCAGATCTCAGAGATCTCACAACTGGTCAAAGTTCAGTGAATAAGTAACTGTGAGTGGCTCCTCCACAGACAAGGGGTCTATATCATACCCCTCGCTGAAGGCTCAGGACTGCAGGAAAGGGAGTACAAAGACTGTAAGAGCCTGAGATCAGGTAGGACCGGAGCAAAACAGTGTCTTCTGGAAATGGCAGGACTTCTGAGCTCACAGACTCACGGCAGCTTGCTGCCAGCACAAGACCTTGCCAGTCAACATTCCAACATAAAGGAAAAAAGGGTCCAGGAGCCCTATCCTGTACTGAGGAGCTGTGGATAGGTTATGGTTTTTTTTTTTGGGGGGGGGGGGACAGTTTTCTTTAAATCTGTGACTCCAAGTTGGCCACGCCCCCATACCTGTCCCCATACTTGGATATGTTGACAGCCCAATTGGAGTAGACAGGCTTCTAAATTAAAAATAAAAAAAGAGGACACAAAATTGAAGGGTATGGAGGTGGGGACAGATCTTGGAGTTAAGGGGAGGATTTGGGGTAAAAATGATCAAATGTATTGTATGAGATTCTTAATAATATCTATTTTTAAAATATTTATTTAAAAAGAATAAGTGTGGTGGCTCATATTTGCAATCTGAGTGAGCAACTAGATGGTAGGGGCTTAGGAAAGTTAGAAGTTCAAATTCGTCTTTGGTTCCAGAGCTAGTTCAAGACCAGCCTAGGTTACATGAGAACCCGTCTTTAAAAAAAGAAAGAAAGAGAAAGAAAGAAAGAAAGAAAGAAAGAAAGAAAGAAAGAAAGAAAGA
>NW_026585504.1:47744310-47759186 GCF_907164565.1 Psammomys obesus | reverse complement strand
AGAAAGAAAGAAAGAAAGAAAGAAAGAAAGAAAGAAAGAAAGAAAGAAAGAAAGAAAGAAAGAAAGAAAAGGTGGAGCCTGCCAAGAAGAGCCAGGAAAGCAACAGTAAATGCAGTAAACATCACGTAGCAGCAGAACATGGGCTGTGGAGGAAATAGGAAGGGTTTCTAAGGATGAGCTCTGTGGGTATGTTGGTGACTTTTGTGTTGTTGGGGGGAAATGGGATCCTGGTGATCAATGGGTTGTGGTGGCGTCACTGTCTGCTAGTGGTAGTTGCTTATCTGGAAACAGCCAAACAGGCTGATTTGTCCTGAGCTTGTTTCTGAAAGCAACTGTGGAGGAAGGCTACATAGAAAACATTTTTTTTAAACACTGGAGAGCCACCAAGGAACTGAGAAGTTGCCATACTAAGATTATTCTCCCAGCCACAGTAGAGTAAAGCTACAAATGTAATAAAAGCTAAGAAGAACAGTTTCTAAACATTTGGAAATGATGGGAAGCCTAGACTACATAGTGAGACCCTATCTCAGAAACCTAGAAAGCTGGGAGGGCAGGATTGCTCAATGGGAATGGGTAAAGACATATGCTGCCAAGCCTGATGATCTGAGTTCAATTCCTGGGACTCACACTTTGGAAAAAGACAATCAAATTATTCAAGATGTCCTCGAATCTCCATGAGCAAGCCATTATACATATGTGTCCCTTCCAGTTAAATAAATAAATGACTATAATTTTAAATTGTCTAAAAACTAATGAGAAATAAAGTAGAGTTAGCAAACAAAAGGGGAAAAATTAGAAAAGATAAGAAAATAAGTAAGATATAGACTAAATCAGCAATTGAACAAAACTACAATGCCCAAAAGACATGACAAAAGCTAATACATAGAAAACACAAAATAAAAAATTTAAAATGACACAATCATCAAATGTCCATTTAGAAAATTGTAAGGATATCATGATAACTCTTGTGCCTAAAATTTTAATAAAAAAAATGAAGTGGACAAGTTGCTTTAAAAAACTGCCTTGCAAAAACTGACAATTTTTAATTCAGACATAAACACACTAAGCCCACTAATTTTAAAATGGATGACACATTAAGAAAGAAAGAAAGCTCACAAACAAACAAACAAACAAACAAAAATCTCAAGTAATTTCACTGGAAAATTCTTCCAACAGTTGGTTCCTTCCAAAGATTAAGAAAAAAAGCCCAGAGTGGCAGAGGCAGGGGAATTGTGAGTTCAAGGCTAGCTTTGGCTGTATTGTGAGAGCCTCTGTCACACAGAATAAAGGCAAAACAAAACAGATATGGAGTGGGGAAGAAAGTTCTCAACATGTTTCATGAAAAGAGCAAGATGTTATCAAGAATTTTATTTTTTTATTGTCTTTTTCAATGAACTAACTTTTGGTTTTAACTAATTTTTTTCTTTAAAAAATTATTTTATGTGCATGAGTGTTTTGCCTGTGTGTATGCATGCATGTGAACTTTGTATGTACCCTTAGAAGTCAGAAGAAGACATCATTAGATACCCCAGAACAGGATTGATTTTGAGCCACCATGTGGGTGGTGGGAACTGAACCCAGGTCCTTTTCAAGAACAGCAGGCACTCTTAACCCCTGAGCCATCTCTCCAGCCCCTTAATGATTTTTTGATCGTTTCCTACTTATTCTTCACTCTTGTGCTTTATAATTTTTATTTCTCATTTACTTTGGGTTTTATTTATCCAATGCTAGTTTATGAGATAGATACTTAAGGTATTTTTTTCTCCCTCTCTTCCTGTCTCCCTCCCATCTTTTTTTGGAGAGGATCTGGCTATATAACCTACGTGGTTCTGGATTTCACTCTACAACTTGGGCTATGCTCTAACTTGTCTCAGCCTCCTAAAACTTAGAGTGTAGGCGCATACCATCATGCACAGCTATTTAATTTCTCTTTTTAAAGATATATTTTACATTTTTTTTTGTAATTACGTGTATATGTATGTGTGAGTGTGGGTTCTTACATGTGAGTTTGTGTGTCCACAGAGGCTATAAGCGGATGTCAGAATCCCCGATGCTGCCCAACATAGGTGCTAGGAATCGAAATGAGGTCCTTGGCAAGAGTAGTGTGTGGTTTTCACCACTGAGTAATCTTGCTAACCCTTAATCTCTAAGAAAGCATTTAATGAAAAACCCCCTCTAAGCCCTGTATTGGAATCACTCCATATATGTTGTATTTGCATTTTTATTCAGTTCATATTTTTGTTAAACTTTTCTTGAAAATTCCTTGTTGGTGCTGGATTACACTAAACCCAGAAACTCCTATACACCAAAAGATAGCATCATAGGAGTGAGACAGTAAGCCAGAGTAGAAGATGATATTTGCAAACATAAGCTTAGATTCTGGGTACAGGGAGATTCTAAATCAGTAAGGAAATGACAAGAGAAAAATAGGTAAAGAAAAAAGATGTTTCACAGGAGAGGATGAACAAATAGCCAATAAATGTATGCCCGGCATTGGCAGTCATCAGACATGCAAGTTAAGACCACAGCAAGATGCCTTAGACAAGACTCACCTGCTTAAATATCAGACTAAGAGAGGGAGAGGGTGCTGATCAGTGAGTTGCTCACATAGTGGGGCCAGGAATGTCAGCACCATGTTGGAAAACCTTCATTTCCCAAGAATTTATTAAACCTGATGTTGTATGTACCCTGTAACTTTGCAAGTCTATTCTTAGGTATATAGTCAAAAACTAGAGAATGATGTGCACCAAAAGACATGTGTATAATGCTTTGCAGTAAGCTGACTAACAGCATCCCACCCCCCACCTAGCAGCCAAGGAGACTCTCTGGAAGTGGTGATTGGGTTACTTGACAAAGTGGTCTTTGTAGCTATAAGAGAGTTAAGGGGGCTGAAATGGGAGACTGTTTTCCACTATTTAGGAATCTTAACAATGCCACAAGAGGACACAGAAAAGCCAATTACAAGTGGTGATGAAACAGATTGCATAGAGGGAAAATGATACTACAAGTCTAACTTTGCAAATAGGGAAGAGCATCCTGAGCCCAGAACTTAGTGGCCCTGGAAACCACGAAAGGCACAGCTGCGGGTTCTGCTCTGACAGCACCTTGTGTATCCCTGTGGGCCTCAGGACCATCCAATTGTTGTAACCCAAGAATAGCCTCACAAACCACTCAGACTCTGGTCTCAGTCAGATACGGATGGTTTACTGAACTCCTGTTCCCCGCTGATTGCGATCAGGGCCACAGGAAAGACTCAGGAGCCCAACTGTGAGGCCAGTCTGTTTTCAGGGCAGCCTTTTTATAGAAAAACCAAGCACGAAAGACAAGGAGGGACAATACATTTTAAGTTTGTTTTGGCCAACTAGACAAAGTATTATCAGTTAACCTTTAAGGTGATTGGTCCTCAGTGAAGTAAGTGAGGCTTAGGGTTTTCCAGAGCGAAGCCAGAGTGTGACCAAGTGTGGAGATAACAGAGCATGAGTTACGACTCATTGAGCCCCAGCAAAACATAAGGTCAGCTTGACCCTCCGGCAGGGTCTGTTAGTGTAGGTTAACTTGACCCTCCGGCAGGGTTTGTTAGTGTCAGCTATGGATAACTACTTCTGGGAAGCAGAGTTTAAGAAAATGGAACTTAATTTTACCTCATGAACAAAGATGGACCCTGAATGCAGAACGGTTTCAGCTATGATAAGAAGAGCAGGTCTCAACACAATAATGAGTCTGGGTTATTTTCTGCCATGAATGTTCACCGTAGTATAGCAATGGATAAATAGTGGCATGTTTATAATATAAGTTAAAATGAGAGCCAGTGACGGCTCATTGGTTAAGCGTACTTCCCGCTCTTTAGGGGACCTGAGTTTAGTCTCCAGCATCCATGTTAGGCAACTCACAATCACTCCAACTACAGTTCCAAGAGACCAATGCCCTCCTCTTGCCTCCACAGGCATACACACAGATAAACACAGTTTACATAAATAAAGATAAAAGCTAAATAAACAAAAAAGAATGACAAAATTATCGCAGTGAAGTGTCACAAATGTGGGCTTAGACTATACACTGCTCAGCTTCATTGGCACAAACTTAATGGTGCTATTCCATCCCTGCGCCCTCAGTGGGCATCCAGCAGGAGGAAATACTGTTTTAAGGTGCTGGGTATCTGAACTTGGATACCTTATGCCTGCATAGCAGGCACTTAATTAGTTGCGCCATTTCTATAGCCCCTTGTTTTTGTTGTTATTATTGTTTTCTCCTGGTTTCCTGAGACAGGAGCAATCATAGTCCAAGCTGGTTTCAGGCTCACTGTTAAGGGGAGTCTGATCTTGAACTCCTGATCTTCTTTCCCATACCTTCTTTCTGAGCACTGGGATTATAGGCATGTGCCACCATGCCCGGCTTCATCTCGCTTTTAAGACAAACACCAAGCTGATTGAGAAGCCGCTGTTGGTAATATTCTGATATAAGTATAATTTAAAGTATGTCACGATTACAGATATCGCATCCTTACATGCTTCAGCTTGCTGTGGACTTCTAACAAGCGGATAGATCACACACAGGGCTAAAGAGGAAAAGATCGCTATCATTTTCTTTACAAACATATTTTTTTTTTTACTTTAAGGAAGTATTTGCTGTTTAGGTAATGTGGTGTTTAAATTGCTCATTGTTTTATTGAGGACTTATAATGTCTATAATCTGGAATTGAATCATTTAATGAATCAGTGGTCATTATTGTTTGAAATCCCCATCTGCCAATTTCAAGATATTAAAACAGGGATGTAGACAACATTAGAAACCATCATTTGGTTTTTTAATGTGACTTCTGAGACGCCAGCAAAGCTTCTCTGAGCTATAAACTGTCACATGCTTACAGTTCCTTAAAGTTTCCAGTTTTGGTGCATGATATGACTTTGCTCTCAGACACAGACTCTATCAAAATGGTAGGCTGAGCAAAGAGTTGTTTACACTGTCAGGCCAGGGATGAGGATATTCTAAAAGGACATTTATATTCCTCCTTAAGGCCTTCAGACCATGAAACAAGGCATCCCAGAGAACTAGAATTTCCTCTAGGAATCTCATGCTGGGAAAAGGGAAGTCTCAGCTCTGGCATCAGACAGAGAACTTTGAGCTCCAGGCAGGGATTTCACACAGTGTGGATAACTTACCAGGCCTTCTTGTAGGAGAGACTGGAGCAGAGACAAGATAAGCAGGACTGCACCATGACCAGGCCTGTTTAGCTAGGACTAACTCCTCCCCTCTGCTTTTACCTAAACCTTGTGCTAGGACCCCGGAGATGGCCGGGCTACCTTCGCTGGATCTGTTTGTCTTTCCCAATGTGGCCACACTGAATAAATATCCCTTCCTTGCTTTTTACTATTAATTTGGCTTTTAAATTGGCTTACTGGGGACAGGGGGCTGAACCTGGCTTGCCAGGGCACAGGCTGTGATCCTAAGTCTGGTAACTATATGACTTAATTTGAGGTTCTAGCTTGAGGAGGAATTTTTGTTAGCTTTTTTGCTTGTAAATTTGTTTTATTAGATGGAATCTCTTGTAGCCCAAGCTGGCCTCAAACTATGTAGGATGATAAATAAAATAATGATGAATAAAATAATAAAATAGATATTGATAAAAGATAAATAAAGTAATAAAAATAAATATGGATGAAAGATAAAGGGTGGGAAGAAAGAGAAGCAAATGCATACACATGAACACCTTACTAACAAGCAGCTAGATCACATACATACATCACACACACACACACACACACACACTCTAACAAGTAGATATTTGATCACACTGTGAACCCCGAGATTATGTTGTTTACTGGAAAAGAAAACTGTTTCTAGTTGTGGTGTGGCTCAGCCCTAGCACACACCTTTAGTCCAAGAGCTCTCTGCTTAAATATGGTAAACAGGATTTAAATAAAGTCAGCTGCAGATCAAGAGGCAGAGCAGTTGGCAGGGAATAAAGATTAAAAAAAAAAAGAAACAGAGAGTAAGAGGAAGTCAGAAGGACAAAAAGAGAGATGCACAGAAAGTAGAACGGGCATTCAGTTTGTTTGTTTGTGTGTTTGTTTGTTTTCTCAGTTGGTGTGGGGAAGGAGCTTTTCTTCTTTTGTGGCACTGGCTCGGGAGGAAGGCCAGCTGGATGCTTTCTCTGCCTCTCTGAGCTAACAAACTTTCACCCCAGCATATGTGCTTAGCTTTTTCAAAAACCCTGCATGAGACAGCTTCTAGCTGACAAACATCACACACCTTTTCACTGGGGGGCTGTTTTCCATGGGGATATACAAAAAACATTTTTACATGTCACACTGGGATCAAAACAAAAACATGTTTGTATCCACTGTATGTTCCCCTTTGTGTTAAAAAATGGCTTTTAATAAACTATATAGAATAAAAATAATTATGAGAATTATTAGGTAACAATTATATTTACAATGTCAGTCCATTTGTACTTGACAATCTTAGAGAGAGTATTCCTCTATGTATTCTAGTCTAGTGAGTCCTATCCTAGTGTTCAAAGCTCTGTACCTAAATCACTTTCTTATTATAAGTTACATATCAACTTAAAAACATTTTACTACAATTAAGCCTAAATAATTAAGCCCAGGCTTAATTGTAGTAAAAAATATAACCATCTAGTCTTCAACCCCATCAGAGATTTCAGAAGGAAAATTACCTAAGATGGAAGAGGTGCAGGCAAGCAGCTTCCGAACAAATAGAAATTACAGAGACAGTTGACTGCCTGGAGTCAACTGGTTTCAACTGGAGTCAAAAGGTTTCTCTGTGTTCTTGGGGCATCTAATCTTCAGCCTACTGGTCCAGAATATCTGACAGACTTTCTGTAAAGCAGGAATTTTGAGGGACTGGCCTACCCAGTCTCTGCAAAGTTGGATAGTCGGTTTCCCAGGGTCACACATGTTCACAGTTTTGACAATCAGCCTGCTATCAGCAATCGAGATAAAGACAGGTTCTTTTTTTGTCCTGTGGCTATCTTGCCACATTTGTTTATTTGATGCCCATCATCTTCTTTGAAGTAGATTGAAGGTGCTGCCAGGAGAAGATGATGGTGTTATTGGATCTTCCTAAATCTCTTAATATAATTACTGATATCAATAAGCATAAAGAGTTTTTTTGCATATAGAAACTGCTGAATTTACTTCTGACAACTCAGGATTCACTTAGTTATTTATACAATTGCAAGAGGCCACCAGAAGTAGAAACTATCCATTATGTATTACTCATATTCAGCCTCATAGTGGTTTGCCAGGTCCACTGGCACAAAAAAAAAAAAAAAAAAAAAAAGAGGAAATTGATCAGTTACTAATAGGAAATGTGTTAGAAGCCTCAAAATGTCATGAAAAATATCATGTTAACAGTAAAAGTTTAAAGAAAAAATTTCTCTTTCTTTTGTCAACAAGCCAGAGAAATAACAACAACAACAAAAAGTCCTATGTGTTCTCTGGATAACTAAACTCCATTACCTGCCATAAGTAACCCTAGGGGTACCAAAAGGAATGAAATCTGACACATGGATGTGTTTCATTTTGCAAAATCTAGAAAACAAAGGTGCAGGCACCAGCCATTGATCTTACTCAGGGTTTCAGTGGGTAACTGCTTCAAGTTCTGAAAGGGCTGGTTGTGTAATTACACACTTATTGGAAATAATGGCCATTATGAAATACATTCACAAATTAAGACTGCTAATGCTCCCACACATGTATCCAGTAAAGTGAAGCAACTCTTTACATATTATAATATAGAGCGCATTACTGGTATATCACACAATCCTACAGGACAGACAGCTGTAAAAAGAGCCAATCACACCTTAAAAGAGATGCTTATTAAACAGAAAGGGAGAGTAAAGACACCCAGGAATAGACTAAATAATGCTTAGTTAACTCTAAATTTTCTTAATGTTAGTGAAGAAAGAACAACGGCAGCTAGAGACACTGGGTTACAGAAAAAAAAAAAAAACCGAGAAACTAGGCCAACCAATATACTGTAAGAATGTGTTGACATCAGAATGAAAAATTTCAATAGTTTTGAGATGTGTTTGCCACTAAACTGGCAAACACCACCCAAAGATCAGCTTCAGACTAAAAACTGCTCAGGACGTTCAAACTGCTGAATTCATATGAGACTGACATGAACATTTTACAGAACTCAAAAATATACAGGCTGGACACTGTGGAGAGCTTGGAGGAAATAGCTTCATTAGTATAGTTTTACTGTGTGGAGTTAAAATCTTTCCTTTTTATTTAGACGAAAAGGGTGAAATGTTGCAGGATATTTGATCACACTGTGAACCCCATTAGATTATGTTGTTTACTAGAAAAACCTATTTCCGGTTGTGGTGTGGCTCCGCCCTAATACACACCCTGAATCCAAGAACTTTCTGCTTAAGTATTGTAAACCGAATTAAATAAAGTCAACCACAGGTCAAAAGGTGAAGCAAACAACCAGTTGACAAGGAGTGAAGATAGAAAATACATACAGAATAAGAGGAAGTCATAGGATGGATAGAGAGATGCACAGGAAATAGAAAGGAGGGACATTCAGTTTGAGTTGTTTGTTTTTTCAGTCGCTGTGTAGAGGAGCTTTTCTTCTGTTGGGATGTTGGCTGAGAAGGAAGGTCAACTGGGTTCTCTGTCTCTCTCTCTGTGTCTGTCTCTCTCTTTCTCTCTGCCTCTCTCTCTCTCTCTTAGCTAGCAGGCTTTCACCCCAGCTTCTGGCTTCCGAGTCTTTATTGGCAAGATCAAATGATTGAGATTTTGTTAAAACCAAGTAGATTCACCACACACAGAATACACAGACAAACATATATAAACCACAGTGCACAACACACACACATAGAACAAACACACAAACAACACACATACATATATGCACAACACACACTCCATGCATGCATACACAGACACATGCACTCACAGAGATGATGCCCACCACACACACAGGCACACACACACATACACATTACACATACACCACACAAATGCAAATACACAAACCAGAGACACCACACACACATACAAACACGTAAGTAGCACACACTCACCATATGAAGACCACACACAAACACCATACACAGCACATACACTATACACACACATACGTACCATACATTGGTGCACGCCATACACAGATACTACACAGACCACACACACACGCCATACATACATATACATATACAAACACATGCACACACAGAGCCTGTGCATACCATACACACATATACACATACCATACACCCCGCACGTATACCACACATATGCAAACATATACACCACACATACACAGCACACATACTCTACGCATACATATACACACACCATGCATAACACACACCACACATACATCACACGCAACAACATGCACACTATACAGACCCCTCAAACCATACATACACCTCACACAGATACACACACACACATCACACACACACTGGTTCAAACCAAATCCAATTTTGTCTACACACTTACGAGAATGTTTTTTAGAAAGTAGATATTCACCTTTTTTTTGTTTTTTTTACTAACTTTTGAATGTTTTCTCAGGAAATCAAAGTGTCAGTTTATCTAGACTAGCCTAAAACTTTGATGTGCTAATGACCAACCAGTCATCCAAAATCTTATCTGTTTTTTCTGAGCTGACCTACATCAGCAGTTTTTTTCAGTTTCTTAATTTTAGCAGTAACGTCTTTCTTGCTTGCTTGCTGTTTGGGATATGCTAGTGATGACAGCATCCCGACGCATATTTGCCTTGAACGCTAGAGCTGTCCTTAGACTTTTCTAAGTCTCCAGGCTCATTACTGATTTTACCCCCACACCCACCGTGAAACAGCAAGAAGGATGAGAACTGGTGTCTGTTACAAAGATGGGGGGGGGGTGCAGTCTGCTCCTCCTGACACACGGTTTCCAAGGAGGAGACTGAGCTGAGACTGCACTGGTAGGATGGAGGTACCAAAATTTGCCCCCTTCTCACTTCAGACATTTCTAAAATTCAGCATCCTCCTTATCACCCAAATATACGTGTGTTTTTGAAATGAACGTGATTTAATTTTTTTTTAAAATATTTGAGAGCTTACTTTAGAATTTTTTAAATGATGTTTACTTGTTTACTATGGTCTCCAATTTCCAGTGTTTGGAGCTGGGTCCATTACATACAATTATATATCCCCTGAAAGGTCCACCTGCAAGGAAAAAAAGAGAAAAGCCCAGGGCATTTCAAAGTTGCTTGGGAACGGGTGACTCAGATTTCCATATTGTGCCCATAATGAAGCAGATCGAAAGTGGACATGAACAGAACATTGTGGGGTTTGTACATGGTTACAGCTTCCACAAAACCCTGTCAAGTGCAAGGGCTGAAGGAACCATCCATCTTTTCTTGCGGGCGCCTTGACTAACGTTTGCAAGCTGTACTTGAGCGCTTGGATCCCTAAGTCTGGAGTCCTGGTAGGCTTGGGGGTCACAATCAAGGAGGTTTTCCCCTGCACACAGTAACCCCACTCACTCCTGGGATCTGATCCTAAGGAATAATTTGCAGAGGCTGAATGTGACTAAAAGGGACACACAAATCATTTACTCAGTGGAGTTGTGTGATTGTAACTTATTATCTGGTATGTTGCAATTGAACATTGTGAGTTCAAAACAACATGTTGGTGATAAAATGCAAGCAAGAGACCACAGAATTATACATGCTCTGTGACTAAGTCTTGTGAGACTGCCCAATCCACAAGGTCCTGTTTTGCTCAGGTCTTCCTCAACCTCTGGCTCTTACAATCTTCCCACCTGCTCTTCCAAGATGGTCCTTGAGCCTGGGGAGAGGATGAGACATAGATATCCTCTTTTTGGTTGAGTCCTCTACACTCACTCATTCTCTGCACTTGGACCACGTATTTCACTGCTTTTGTGAACTCACAGCTGCTGTGGTTGCCTACATAAGAACAGTGGTCAGCGGAGTGATGAGGGTTTCATGAGTCCCCACCCTTAGCTGATGAACGTTAAGCAACTCAGAGATCCTGGGGGAGGGAGAACCAGTATTTAAGGGTGTGGCTCCTCCTTGGTTGACATGATGGATGGTCACACCCCTAAAAATATATGAATACCATAAACTGGAATGAGTGGCTTATTAATATTTTTTAAAGACATGAAGTTGGGGTGGTCCTGGAAGGAGTTGAGGGGGAGAAATTGGGGTAAATATGCTCAAAATACATTGTATAATTCTCAATGAATTATTAAAATATATGTATTTTAAAAAGCAGACAACAGGTAATGTCTGTCTTTGTGACTTAGGTGGGTTTCTTGTATGCAACAGATTGTTGGGTCTTGTTTATGCATCCATTCTGTTAGTCTGTGTCTTTTTATCAGAGAGTTGAGTCCATTAATGTTGAGAGAGGTTAATGACCAGTGACTGTTAGATCCTCTTATTTTGACGTTGGTTGTGGTAGTGTGTTTGTGTGCTTGGCTACTTTTAGTTTTGCTGTAGTGAGGTTATTTATTTCCTGTGTTTTCCCAAATGGAGTTAGCTTTCTTGGGTTGTACTTTTCTTTCTAGTATCTTCTAGTAAGGCTGGATTTGTGGGTAGGTATTGTTTAAATTTGTTTTTGTCATTGAATATCTTGTTTTCTCCATCAATGATGATTGAGAGTTTTGCTGGGTATAGTAGTCTGGGCTGACATCTGTGTTGTCTTAGGTCTGCATGATATCCATACAGGCCCTTTTGGCTTTCATAGTCTTTCTTGAGAAGTCAGGTGTGATTCTCATGGGTTTGCCATTATATGTTCTTGGCCTTTTTCCCTTGCAGCTTTTAGTATTTTAAATTTGTTTTGTATGCTTACTGTTTTATTTTGTGGCAGGAGGATTTTCTTTTCTGGTCTAATTCATTAGGTGTTCTGTAGGCCTCTTGTATGCTTATAGGCCTCTCCTTTAAATTGGGGAAATTTTCTTCTATGATTTTGTTGAAAATATTTTCTGGGCCTTGGAGACAGGAATCTTCTTTTTCTTCTATTTATATTATTCTTATGCTTTGTCTTTTCATGTTGTCTTGGATTTCTTACATGGTTTGTGTCAGGAATTTTTTAGATTTAATATTTTCTTTGACGGATACATTGATTTCTTCCATTGTATCTTCCACACCTGAGATTCTTTCTTCCATTTCTTGTAGTCTGTTGGTTATGCTTACCTCTGTAGTTCCTTTTTTCTTCCCTAAATTCTTCCTCTCCATGATTTCCTCCATTTGTATTTTCTTTAATTTTTTTCAATTCTATTTTTAGATCTTGAACCATTTTGGTGATTTCCTTCACCTATCTGACTGTATTTTCCTTCAATTTCTTCACCTGTTTGAACATTCCTCTGTTTCTTTTATTTATTTCAGTAATTTAATTATTTCCTCTCTGAAGGCCACAAAATGTTTGGCTGCATCTTCCTGTATTTCTTTACAGAAGGCCATAATCTGTTTGACTTTATCTTCCTCTATTTCTTTATATATTTTATTTGTTTCCTCCATTATCCTCATCATAAGCATAGATGTAAGG
The DNA here is from genome assembly GCF_907164565.1 of Psammomys obesus. Classification (NCBI taxonomy): domain Eukaryota; kingdom Metazoa; phylum Chordata; class Mammalia; order Rodentia; family Muridae; genus Psammomys; species Psammomys obesus. Next base: position 47,746,654 of record NW_026585504.1, on the reverse strand, counting down.
TCATCTTTGTGAATTTCACTTATGTTAGGTGTCTAGGACTAATTGCTCCTTGGTATAGACAGAATCTGGAAACAACCTAGTTGTCCCTCAACTGAGGAATGGATACAGAAATTGTGATACATTTATACAATGAAATACTACTCAGCAATTAAAAACAAGAAAATCATGAATTTTTCAGGCAAATGGTGGGAACTAGAAAAGATCATCCTGAGTAGGTATCCCAGAAGCAGAGAGACATACATGGTATATAATCACTTATAAGTGGATATTAGACATATAATATAGGTTAATCATACTAAAATCTGTATACCTAAAGAAGCTAAGCAAAAAGGAGGACCCTGGGTAAGATGCTCAATCCTCATTCAAAAAGGCAAATGGGATGGACATCAGAAGAGGGAGAGAACAGGGAACAGGACAGGAACCTATCACAGAGGGCCTCTGAAAGTCTCTACCCAGAAGGGTATCAAAGCAAATGCTGAGACTCATAGCCAAAATTTGGGCAGAGTGCTGGGAATCTTATGAAAGAAGAGGGAGATAGAAATACCTGGAGGGGACAGGAGCTCCACAAGAAGAGCAACAGAACCAAAAAATCTGGGCCCAGGTGTCTTTTCTGAGACTGATACTCCAACCAAGGACCATGCATGAAGATAACCTAGAACCCCTGCACATATGTAGCCCATGGCAGCTCTGTCTCCAAGTGGGTTTCCTAGTAATGGGATAAGGGTCTCTCTCTAACATGAACTCAGTGACTGGCTCTTTGATCACCCCCCCCCCACGAGGGGGGGGATCAGCCTTACCAGGAAGAAAATGCAGCCATTCTGGATGAGACCTGATAGTCTGGGATCAGATGGAAGGGGAGGAGGACCTCTCCTATCAGTGGACTGGGGGAGGGTCATGGGAGGGGTTAAGGGAGGGGGCTACAGCTGCGATACAAAATGAATAAACTGTAATAAATTTTAAAAAATTAAAAAGAAGACAACAAGATAATATGTAAAACTTGCTGCTGTCCAGAGAATAGAGCCTGGAAGGAAACAGAGAAAATCAGAACAGGGTTGTTTAGGTGCTAGAGTCAAAGAGTGGAAGAGTTCTAAAATCACAACACTCCCCCAATGTTATTTAATGCACTCTCTCTCTCTCTCTCTCTCTCTCTCTCTCTCGCTTTGATATAGGGTCTCCTGTTCCTCTGGCTGGCTGATTCTAAACTGACTCACCGTATCTGAGGATGACCTTGAATTTCTGATCCTCCTGGCCTCCCACCCCTCCGTGCTGTGATTACAAGCAAGCACCATTTCTCTTTGGTACTGGGGATCGATTCTAGGGCTGTGCATCTAGCCTAGCACTCCACCGACTGAGCTGCACCCCACTCCACGATCGAGACATTATAACACGTGAAAATAAAGTGCAACATTGACACTGCCAAGGAGAGGAGCAAAACAAGGTGACACACAGCGGCTATAGTCACTTTTATGACCTGAGGGACAGTGATGTGCCACTGGTTATTCGGGTTCCCCAAATCATAGCACTGGAGTGGGTAGAAGACATGGTTGCTTAATGTGGGAAGGAACTCACCAGCCGCTGATGGCTTAAATAAAGGGGTGCCACGTATCTTTCCGCTCTAGTTACATAGCTAATGGCTTGTGCTGCCTTGGAATCAAGCACAATACAACCCTGCACCACATGAGAAAGCTTCACTCCACCGCTCACGGCATACAGAATAGTGGTCCCGTAAGGTTGTATTGGAGTTGGAACACCCTGTTGCCTAGTGACATCCTAGCAGGATGCACGACTTGAGTGTTTTTGTGCAAACAAACCAGCTGTGCTGCCAGTCACAGATAAGCATCACCTGGTCAATCATCTGCAGTGTACACTTGGCAAGGACACTGAATGGCCGTATTAATGGTTTACGTGTTGCTCTGATACACCTTCTTTCGTCCTCTAGGCCGTACTCATTCCGATCTGTTTTTAAAGATGCTCAGCATGGTACATAGGCAGCAGCCTCACCCACTGGGCTCCTCGCACAGCACTGGATGGCAGTGCCCCACCATCTGTGTTTGTGCAAGTTACACTAGAGTATTCGCACATGGTGTCATAACGGTGCATCTCTTAGGATGTGGGAGGCTGCACTGTTGTGCCTTTTTGCTCCTCCAGTTACAAATCAATCCTAGAGAAAGTATATCATGTGGGAAACATCATGCTAAGCCCAGGACTCACACTTGGTCAAGAGAAGAACCCTGGGCCTGGACAGATGACCTTGCACTTAAGAAAACATACTGTTCATCCACAGGACCAGAGCTCAACATCCACATTAGCTCACAACCTTAAGTAACTCCAACTCTAGGGGATG
>NW_026585504.1:47702949-47744300 GCF_907164565.1 Psammomys obesus | reverse complement strand
GCTGGCCCTGAACTCACAGATGTCCACCTGCCTTTCCCTTCCAAGTGCGGGATTGAAGGCGTCCTGCCACCATGCCTGGTCCCTTCTATTTTCCTGTCATCTTTTTGTTGTTGTTTAAGGTCTCCATTCTACATCTGAGAGAAAATGTCCAGCACTTGTCTTTGTGAGTTGGCTCATTCTCTTGGTGTGATTTCCAGTTCTGTTACCCTGCAAATGTCCTAATTTCATTTTCTTGAGGGTTGACTAACATCCCATCGTGTATCTGTGTTACACTACTGGTTGATCCACTGATGGGCACCTATGCTGGTTCCATGACTTGGCTATTGTCGATAGTTTAATAGTAACAAGTGTGTGAGAGTTCCTTCTGAATGTTGCGTTCGTGCCTTCAGGTGTGTGTGAGAATGCTATAGAAGGTATAGCCATCGCTGCTGAGAACATGGCTGAAGTAAATAAGCACCTGACAGAGGCAGTTTGAGGGGAAAGGATTGAGTTTGGGTCACAGTTTGAGGGTACAGCCCATCACAGCGGGGAGCTCAAGGAAGCAGGGGCCTCAGGTACCTCCTCACAGGTGTCCTCAGGCAGGAAACAGAGAGATGAGCACTGATGCTCAGCCCACTTTCTCCTTTTGAAGCTGTCTGGGAGCCCAAGTGACGCCATCCACTTTCACAGTGGCTCTTCCCACCCCAGCTCACCCCTCACAGTCACACCAGGGCTGTGTTTCCGTGTCGTGCCATCGAGCACGAGCATTTCAGAATCACGGCAATTCTAGTTTCAGGTTGGCCTTTTCTTTTTTTAAATCTCAGTGTGCTTGCTTGCCATAGTGGCTGAAGTAACTCACATCCGTGCATCACTGTAAAGGCCTCTCCTGCCCCAAAGATTTCCTTTTTGGGATTACAGTCATTGTGATGAGGATGAGATGAGCTCTCAGTGTGGCTTTTTGTTTGTTACTTCCGGCAGCCCACCCCAGGCAGAGACTCCAGGGGCTGGTTCTTACTAGGTGCCTGACTTAGCTTTTCACTGTCAACTTCACACAGCCTAGAGTCATTGGAAAAAGCATTGATCTAAGAATTTTCTCCACCAGACTTTCCCGAGATATGTCTGGATTGTCCTGGTTTTTAATAGATGTAGAAGATCCCTGCCCACTGTAGGAGGCACCATCCCTTGGCAGTCAGTCCTGGGCCAGTTAAGGATGAGGCCGTGAACAAACCAGCAAGAGGCCTTTTTACATGGTTTCTATGATAAACTCCTGCTTGAAATCTTGTCCTGACTTCCACCAGCGATTTATTGTGACCTGGAAGTATAAACCAAATAGATTCTTTCTTCTTTTTGTTGCTTTTGAGCAGTGTTTTTTCAAAGAACAGAAGAAAACTAAAACCTTAGCTAAGTATTCTACCACTGAGCTAAATCCCCAAATTCAATACAGTTATGATTTGTATTTTCCTTATGGCTAAGGATTTGAACTTCTATAAAAAAAATTGTTTAATTGTTTATGTATACATATTTTTAAAATGTCTGTTCAATTCACTTGTTAATTTATTGACTTGGTTCTTTTTTTTGTTGTTTAAATGTTGAGTTCTTTATATATTCTGTATATATATATCTTTAAAATATTTGCATATCCTTCGGTATCACTCTCAAATCTCTCTTCTCATCCTAAATAATCACCAATCTACTTTTTCTTTATGGATTTATTTGCCTATTTGTGAATATCTCATCTGAGAGAATCATACAGTATATGCTCCTTTCTGTCTGCCTTCATCCATAGAACATACTGTCAAGGACCATCCATGTGATAGCATAGACCAGCATTTTATTCTTTTTAGCTGAATTCTTAGCCAAAGTCCTTGGCACAAATTATTCTGTTGTATAGATAAAACAACATCCTAGTCTTAATATCCAAAACTCCTTTCACAGTCTCTGAACTGGGTTTCTTGTACTCTACATGGGCTGGAGAGATAGTTCAGCCGTTAAAGGCTAGGCTCACAACCAAAACTATAAGATCCATGTGTCATGGGTATGGTGTGTCTTTTACCTTCTGTAGACCAGGCTGGCCTCCACCTCAGAGATCTACCTGCCTCTGCCTCCCCACTTCTGGGATTAAAGGCACGTGCACTGCCACCCAGCTCTCTATTACCCTTCTGAGGGCAGTATTCACTATTTTCCTGAAATCATCTTCCTCCTGCTCTGTCTGTTTCCCGTGGGATCCATTCAGTCTTTGACTTAAAGCCTTCCTACTAAAGGCCTTCCTCAAGTACCTGGCGAACTTTGTGCTGATCAGCGTTCAGTGTCTTCTGGGCTTGTCAGCGGATGGGCCTCACAAGATGATGTCAGAGCACCTGGCTTCTTCTCTTGAGCTCGCCAGAGCCCCCAAGAAACACTGTTCATTCTGCAGTTCCTGGGCTGGATAGTCACCACCGTTGGCTAGGCAGCCACCGCGCAGAAAAAGCGGCATGCTGGGGCACCGTCTCAGGATACAGCCTGTGCCTGGGGCTTCTAGGGGTCTTCCTGGACTCCTGGGCCACATATCCTGGATCAGAGGGTCTCTGCTTCATCTTTGGCAAAGCAAATCTCTTTCATCTGCCAGATGGTAAAATAAGAGTAGCCCATGGCTGTATGAATTGGGGGGTCATATCTGACCCCAGCTTTGTGGATGGCAAATCAAGTCTCTTGTTTTCCTCCTGTCTCTACCCTCTTTGATGAAGACATGCCTGGAGCATCCAGTTCATCAGACTTTTGAGGGTCCACCTAGGCTCGGCCTGCCTTTTGTTTGCCGTCCCCAAGGGTGGGCATTTAGCAGAGTGGAAAAGGCTGACATAAAATGTGAAATCCTTGGTACAAACACTGAGCCGCTTCCAAAATTATGCTGACACCGTTTGGGCTGCCTCGGCTTATACATAGTCTAGTCTCATTTTTCTCTGGCTGGAAAGCATAGCAGGCCTGCAAGGGAGGTAGAAACATTGGGACATATTCTATCCACAAAGTGAACAGCAGGGTTCCAGTTTTAGATGGTGAGTCAAGTCTAGGTGAGGCATTTGTCAGAGAGTGCTCAGGCTGGGAGCTACGCCAACATGTTTACCTAAAGTAAGAAAAAGGAGGGTCTGGGGAAATGGTTTGATGAGTAAAGTACTTGCTGTGCAAGATTAAGGACTTGAGTTCAGATCCAGCATGCACATAAAAAAACAAACAAACAAAACAAAACCCAGATGCAACAGTAGGCAGCATTCGGGTGAGGGTAAGAAGCATGAGGAGGCAGACCTTGGGGATTTACTAGCCAGTCAGACTAGACAAAATAGCAAGTGCTAAGTTCATTGAGAGACCCTGTTTAAGAAATAGGGTGGAGGGGCCTGTGAGGCGGCTCAGCAGGTAAAAGAGCTTTCCCTTACCTGACGACCTAAGTTAGATCCTCAATACCCACACGCTACAAGCAGAGGACACACACGCACAAATAAATACATGTAATTTAAAAAAATTTAAAGTATGGCTTCTGCTTCTACACATACACACACGTACAAATGGATGAGCATGCTGGCACGTATGCACGTTTGCACGTTTGCACACACATACACACACAACACAGAAAGAAAAGACTGTTAAGTCTTAAGACCGTTAAACCACTCCAGACTTTTATCTAGCAAATAAGTCTAAGCAAACAAATCTCTAAAGCGGCCACCAAGCTTTCTTGTCAGTAGTCAAGAAGCAGCTGCACATAAGCAACGATAAGGGACGTCCATTCGCTACATAACTGTTCTTTCTCTTACAAATATCCATACTGGTTAGGCCATTTGGCTTCTCCCAGATGCTGCTGAGGCTGGTGATGACAGCTGAGGCTGACAGCTGCGTAGCATAGAGTGTGTCCAGGCACTTTGTGTCGGCATTTCATCCTCTCACAAGCGCTTTGTATTGGTCGTCTTGCCCTCACAGCTGCCATTTCCTAAAGTTACTATTATTTCCCAAGGAGGAGAATATGTTGCAGAGCAGTCATGTAACCCACACAGGTTCATGCAGCCAGACTCAAAGGAGTGGACGCTCAATGATGCAAAATAGGATGGAGGGCTCACGTAGGGGTTGGGAGATGACCCAGGCTGGCAAGCGCTTGCTGTGCAAACCCGAGGATCTGAGTTCAGTCCTCCAGACCCCGCATGAAAAGCCAGGCATGTGATGCATATCTGTGTTCCCAGAACTGCAGGGTGTTCATGGCAGACTGACAGGCAAATCTTCAGGACTTGCTGGCCAGCCAGTATAGCCTACTTGGACAGTTTCAGGCCTGTCTCAAAACAGAAGCTGGATGACTCTTAAGGAATGACACCCAGGGTGGAATTCCAGCCTACACCCCCACCCCCTCACACACACACACACACACACACACACACACACACACACACACACACACACACATACACACATACAAAGGAAGGAAGGAAGGTTGGTTCCAGGTCAGAATCTGAACTGAGAAAACCTTTTTCTAGAGCCTCTGAGACCCTTTTCATACATATATAGGATGGACTCGGAGCATGCTCTTCCACCCCCAGCTGCCTCCCCCTTTTTTCTCTCCCTTCTCGTGAGTGCACTTTGTTTCTTACACAGTTTTACCTCTGGTTTCATGTCATGTCTACATGCTCTAGTATGCTTTTCTGCTGCTGTGTAAGATGCTTCGGTCAGGAAAGGAGTTACTTAGCTTATACTTTGAGGTCACAACCCTTCCTTGAGGGAAGAAGTCAGGGCGGTAGCTCACGTAGAAACTGAAGCAGCAACCATAGGAAGGTGGCTTCCTGACTGTCCTCGGCAATTCTGCTTAGCCAGCTTTCTTGCACAGCCCAGGCCCACCAGCAAGGAGCTGTTCCTCCCTCATCAATCAACAGAGATGGCCACAAGCCAGTCTGACTTGGGCCATTCCTCAACTGAGACTTTCTCTTCAACTACTTAAGTGCAAGTTATAAATCGTTTAAAAAAAAAATTGGAAAACATTTTCCCATAGAAATTACTTGAATCATAGTGCACAGCTGCATAGACGAGCCCACAGATGTCAAGGCATTAGTTAGCTGCACTGACTGACACCCTTCAGGGCTTGCTGTGGGCAGGAGCCAAGCAAGAAGCAGACGGTTGGTGGCCGCAGCAGCGCCGCCACCCTCATGGAGGGACAAGGCATGGGGACAAAGGGGTCTGACGGCGGGAAACATGGCAGCCTGGCTGGCCACAGTTCTTGCATGCATGGCCGTGCACAGAGCCACTTAAACACAAGGAAGTCACATTTGCCAACTAATCAAAGAGCTTTTCTGGAACAACAGACGACCTACATCTGGGGGACATGGGATCCCCACATCTTGCTTAATTAGGGTAGAGAGAGTCTAATGACCAGCCTCAAGCCAGCTGAGAGCCATTTGCAGAGCAAACACATGTCCAAGCAAGACTGATTTCCCAGAGGATCCTGCTACTTTCTCTCTAGTCATTAGGATCCTGCTCCCACTGTTAACCTCCAGACCTTGGGAGTTACAGGCTGGCTTCGTCCTGAGGTGACACATAAGAGCTTGCTATTCTGAGCGGAGGCAGCCCATTTTAATGAGGCCTTCAGAGTTTTCCATGCTTCCAAAATAGGGATCTTTCTGAAATAAAGCACTTTTCCAACTTGGTGTAGGCTAGGAGCTGGGCCTACTCCTCTTTTAGTTGGTTAATTATAATAATTACAACCGTATTAATCATCCCGTTATTCATTTATCGCCTTTGCTCATTCTGAAAATTACACAAGGGAACCAAATATGGGTTTGTTTGGGTTATCTTTGTGTCCATGAGATTCCTGGATGTCCTGAAATTGTAGCAGAGTAAAAAAAAAAAAAAAAAAAAATCTTATGTAGAGGGGTGGCATATCTTGTTATTCTTGCTCTTATTTTTATTTTAATTTTTTCTGAAAGAAACTAATCCAACCTGTTTCCTGTCTACCCTTGTTAACTGTAAGAGGATATGTCTGTGCTGAGTCTCTCCACAATGCGTAGGGCTGTGGAGCAGGACTGCTGGGCTATGTTGCCTTCTGTGAACCTTAAACAAAGAAGACCTGCTTGTAACATTACTTTTCTCATTACTGTGACAAAGTTGTCATTTGGCTCCTATCACTTGCTTCAGAGCTAGTTAAAGGGGTGGGGAGGGGGCTCTATGAACCCTCACCTCAGGACAGGTGCTAAGGTCACTTCTGTCGTGTCACCACTGTGGTCTAGGACACACATCAGTCCTCACGAAAGCAGGATTTGTCACCGTCGTATGATGGCCCAGGGGGAGAGGGTTCTTAGGGTCAGACAGCATCTTGCAGGGAGTAGGAGCAGCTGAGAAGGCTCGAACTCCTGCTGTATGTCTCCCAGAAAGTGAATTGAGCCTGCACATCTGGAAAGCCACTTCTTGGTCTCCAGAGCTGAAGGTGGGGCTCTTCCTGCAGGGCTAAAGGTAGAGTTCTGCTTGCATGGCCAAACAAATGAGAATGCGCAACAGCGCCTACTGCTGCTGTGCTAAATTAGCTCACACTTAGCAGCTTCAAACAACCTCGGTTTGTTTTATCTTGGCATTCTTGAACTCAGAAATATGAACCGGATATCGAGAGTCCCACCTTCAAAGTCCCTCAAGCCACACAACATAATCCATTAGCACGTTGGGGGTTGGGACATGGACATGATGGGTGGCCTTTAGCTTGCTCAGATGGTTTTCCAAAAAACCTGCTGTACCAGTGTTTCTCAACTTTCCCAATGCTGTGACCCTTTAATGCAGTTCCTCATGTTGTGCTGACCCCCAACCATAAAATTACTTTCATTTTGCTACTTCATAACTGTAATATTGCTGCTGTTGTGAATCATAATGTAAAGATGTATGAGGATTTTGTGACACAGGAGTTGAGAATGTAAAAGGACTTTAACATAATCCAGTACTAGCCTGCCTTTGAGCAAGTATCCTTATACCTTCACATCTTTTGGAAAGTCCAGACCATACCAAAAAAAAAAAAAAAAAAAAAAAAAAAAGAAGATTCCTTTTAATGATTGGGAAATGATTTGGGATGCAGCTTGGAGTGGAGTACTTACCTATGATGAGCAGAACCAGTTTAGTTTCTAGAATCAAATAACAACAAGATGCACAAAAGAAAACTCGTGCAAATAATTTGTTGTTTTCTACTTTAAAGGAGGCGGAGATGATTTATGAGTTAGCAGTTAGGAGCAGTTGCTGTTCTTATAAGGGACCAGAGCTGAGGTCCCAGCACCCAAGTCCAGCAGCTTACAACTGCCTGTAACTCCAGTGCTGGGGGACACCAGCTACCAGGTGTGGCCTCCTCATGTACCTGCACAGTTATGGTACACAACACAGAAAATACACAGAACTAAAAATAAAGCAATTTATCACTTTATTTAATTGGTGATGGTTAGAAGTGGGAGGCACATATGCATGCCTGCATGCCACAGTGTAAAAACGGGTGACAGAGGGCAACTTTCGGGAATCAGATCTCTCCTTCTAATGTGTGAGCTCCAGGGATACAAACCAGGTTATCAGGCTCAGTGCCAACCACCTTTAACTGCTGGTCCATCCTGCAGGTCCTTTGGTTTTTTTATGTAAAACTGACCAAATATAAAAACAGAAGATGATCTAGATGGTGACATGAATGAACATTTTGCATGGAAATGTGATAGATATTTGGAATGAGAAACATTTAAATAATTTAAGCAAAGATGGTCACAACTGTCTCCTATTCCCTCCAACAATTCAGGAACCAACCTAAGGATTCCATGCTGATGTCCTATTTGCTTGTACAAATGATCCCCATAAGTGTTTCTCTGTCATCTTGGTTATTAATCTTGCTGGAGGATTCTGGGGTAATTTAGCAGTAGGTCATCTGTACCCTCAGGAGGTGCATTCCAGCGACTCCAGGGCATGTCTAAACCTTGTTGTGGGGTCCACTTAGATCCAACATAACCCAAACACCAGGTCAAAGCAGATGACAAAAATCTATTCTAATCAAGCCTGTATTGATTGATCAGGGCCGTAGAACTGACTCAGGAGCTGAACTGAGGCCCTGAGGGACATTATATAGCATATTTAAAGGATGAAACCATAAAGCAAAGGAGAGCAGGGTGGGCCGTAGCAATGTCCTATCATATTTTGACCCCTCATGAGGAGATGAGCAAGGGAGTTTCCATCAATCAGAATAGGAGTTGGTTCCTGGGCCTGGGAACATGAGCTTAGTTTGACCCTGTCAGAAAGATGGAGTTGTCCTTGAGATGCCTGGACTCAGACAACTGTGTCCTTACAAGTTGCCTATTGGTATAATGTTCTTTTGAAATGTATACACCTTATCCTTGTTCATTCAAATGCTGATTTCTCCCCTCTCCCCCACTCTCTGGTTTCAATCTGGATATTGCATTGTGATACTTAGTCTAAGCATCCTGTCTCAACTTTGTGTAAACAGGCCAAAATAAAGCAACTAGCCACAATGTTGAGTGATGGGAGGAGCCAGAGGGCAGAAGATGAGTGGGAGGAGAAAGGGCAAGAGGAGAGCTAGGAGAGAGACAGGAGCAGAGATCTTGGGATGACGATGTAGAGAGATGGACTGGACCTAATATATCACTAAAAGCAAGTATAATGTGATGAAATCTAAATGTTAGGAAACTATGAGGGCTTGGAGGTTTAGGAGGGAGTAACTATTGCCCAGCATTGTGTTCTAGTTTAATTAAATAAACCTAGTCTATGTGTGGTGATTTGGTTATACAGCTATTTAGGACTAACAGCAGTACCAGAAGATATATCAATAGTAAATATTAATCGACACCTACAACAGTTGTCCTTGAGATGGCTGGACTCAGACAGCTGTCTGTCTCCTTACAACAGAAGCTGTTCAGCTATTAGGAAGACCTCAGCTCCCCTAGGACAGGGGACCTTGAACTTAGTCTCTCCCTATGATTAAATGGAGATGAAAATGAAAAGGTAATACTTAGAATTAAGTGTCTTTTGCTTGTTCCCAACAAGCCTGAGGACTGGATCAAGCCTGACACCCAAGCCCTGCAAAGATACACATTCTGATAAAGGAGATAGCTCTTGAGTGACTAGCAGGCTGGTGGCTCAGGACAGACCTCCTGGACAAATTGATGACTCAGAAGGGATGTAACAGAATGCCTTGAGATTTCCCTGTGCTACTCAGAATGGGGTGCCATTTAGAATATATGAAGTGCTGACTTCCAGAGTTTTCCATTTAACATTTTTGAAGCACGGTTGTTTGCACAGGTGAGGCAATTGAAACCATGGAAACAGAACTATATTAGCAATTTTTTCTAACGTTGTAACTCAGAATTTAGGAAGATTTCTCCTTTTTCACACACATATACATATATGTGTATATGTACATACATAGTTATGTACGATGTATTTTGATTGTATACACCTCAACACGCCCCTTCTCCACTTCATGTCCTCTTCCTTCTTATTTCATAAAAAACCCATTGAATTCAATTGTGCTGTCCTTATGTGCATAGGTTTGGGGCCATCCTGGAACACGGGCAACTGACTAGGGGCACATTCCTGTAGGGATTCTCCTCGCACCAGGCTGGAATGCTGACATATATCTATATATGTCCTGGTCATATATAGATAGCTAAGTTCTTGCCTGAGTTCTTGTGTGCAATGTCCCTCTCATGTGTAGAAGACACTGCACTGCAACAGGCCTCTTCAACCTCTGGTTTTTATATACTTTAAAGGAGCAGGGCCTCGTGTGTCACAAACTGAGCGAGCTAAAACAGCAGACCTTACCCTCAGCTTGATGAGGCTAAGAGTCTGAAATGAAGGCGGGCATAGAGCCATTCCATCTGAAGGCCATAAGAGAAACTCACCTCACACCTTTCCCTAGTGTTTGAAGTTTCAGGGCATATGGGGCAAAGCATCTTAGTCTTTGTCTTCACTTCGGCCTTCTTTCATGTCATAATGTTGCATATGACTGCCACCTCTTTCTTATAGGGACACCTACCATTAGATTTCTGGCCCACATTTGAGCCAAGATGACTCCATTTTTAGATTCTGGACAGGATTATACCAACAAAACCCTTATGTACAAGTAAGTTTCCAATTCATAGATGTTGAGGTTCAGTACTGGGTGGCCTCCCCTTTTCTAAAGAGAAGGGGAGCATAGTGGGGAAGTAAGGTGACAGGAATGAATTGGGGGGAGAAAAGGAAGGAGAGGCTGTGACTGGGATGTAAAATAAATCAATTGATAAATAAATAATAAATAAATAAAATTTTAATTATATATAATTAAATCATTTTTCTCTTTCTCTTCTCTTCCTCCAACTTCTACCGTAGACCTCTTCGCCTTGCTTTCACTCAATTTCATGTCCTCTGGACTCTTTCTTTCATTGTTGTTACATAAATATTTAAACTGTGTGTGTGTGTGTAGTGTGAGTGTGTGGGTGTGTAGTATGTGCGAGTGTTGTGAGTGAATGACTGAGTGTGTAGTATGTGTGTGTGTGTTATTCTAGAGTGTATATGTCATTTCAAGGCTGACCACTGGTACTGGGTAACCAGCATGGGCTCTTCCCTGGGAAAGACTAGTTCTCTGGCTTTCAGCATTCCTTAGTTGTCCATCGCTCTTTGTCTAGGGATGAGACCTGTGAGCTTTCCCTGTTCCATGTCATCATGTTTATTGGTGGAGTCCTTCTTTATATCTTGTCCTTGGGTTTGAGGGACCTCCTTTCAACCTTCTCTGTAAACCTGACAGTTTTTCCTGTTCTGCCTACATGTGTGTGTGTATGTGTGTGTATGTTATGCTGGCTCACATCTGTGCACTCGTGACTTTCTCTACTACTTTCCACTGTATTTTGTTTTTTTGAGGCAGAGTCTCTCAGTGACCCTGGAGCTCACCTGTTGGCTGCACTGACTGGCACACTCTGGGGATCCACCTGTCTCCACACTGCCGACACCAGCACCTAGATCTAGGGATCTAGAGGCAGACCTCATGTGGGTGCCCCAGGCACTTAGCCCACTGGGTCATCTCCCCATTCACCACTGCTTTCCTTTTCTGAGACAGGATCTCATGCTGTAGTACAGGCTGACCTGGAACTTACCACAATTCTCCTGCCTCCACCTCCCAAGTACTGAGCCCTCGACTGCATGCACATCCTCCAGAAAAATTCTAAGTGTTTCGGTCTGGTTTCTCACAGAAATCATTTGGTGGCAGTTTTCTAAGCCTTGGAACCAGCTCACTTGCCACTTGTCTCTCCCGGATTAAGAAACAGCTTTTCTCAAGGAGGCAGCTCTGTAAAGGAGCACATGGTGCTTTACAACCCTCGAAAATAAATTGGAGAGACTGCTCATAAGTTCCCACTTTAAAAAGGCTCCTGTAAACAGAGCGGACAGAGTGAGGACGCGGCTGAAGAAAGCCTGGGTTCCGCTGAGAACCGAAGTTGTAATGCAGAACAGAACATCTGCTCTTCTCAGGCGCCAGCCAGGGGCTGTTCAATTGGAATGCTTTCTGGGTGAAGAAAGCTAAGCGGACTCTTCTCTGATGTTAATAGATAGGCATTAAGTCTGATAGAAGAAGGATGGAGCCCTGGCTGTCCCTCTATAACCTGAAATGCTCCTTAATCTCAACAGCTCTCTTTTTCTTTATCTATAAATTGTATCTAATAATGGAACTGTTATCTAGCAAGGCTGGAGATGTAGCTCAGCTAGCAGAGTACTTGCCTCATATGCACAAGGTCCTGGGTTCAATCCCCTGTACCACAGGCGTTATCCTTTGAGGTGAGGAAGCAGGGTCAGAAGTTCGAGGTTATCCTTGGATATATATGCAGTGAGAGGCTTCCATGGGCTACGTGCTTATTACTATAGCAATGACAAATGAAATTGACTGATTTTGACCTGTGCCTTTTACCAGAACTTGGAGGTGTGCTGAGTAGCATTACTTGGGGTCTCACATGCTTGCTGCATGTTACTATTGTTTTCAAAAGCCTTTGCTCCTTTTTTACTTCCACCATGTATAGCTGACCGAAATTTTCACACCCCACCGTTACCTTGGCCTGCAGTAATAACCTGGCCACCCCCCAATACTGAAGGCTGATACCTGGTCCCACCCAAGCCCTGCCTTTATGCAAGAGATTGCCAGTACTGAGCAGATGCTCAACCAGGGGTGGGCTCACAATTCGCATATTCCCTGCCCCAGAAGCCACTTGTTGCTAAGGCCAATCTTCAGCTTAGTCTCTCCAGGAACGAGCCTGTCTGAACTCAGCCATACCCTTGACCATCCAGGTCTTTGGCCATAGCCTTCTCTCTTTCCTGACTTCTGCATTTGTTCCTTCTGTGCCTGGCTCTCAACCTTATAGAGGCCACAGTCCAGTATCTGTGCCCCTCTGGCCTCCATCAGATTCTCTATGCTCCTGCTCTCTGCCTTCCCCGCTTCCCAGAAGGACAATCCCACATCAGTAAGTCTGATGACTCTTACCTGGGAGAATCCACACAGCCATGCAAGACACGCATGCATCCTCGTAGGCACATGACTGACACTTCACTGATAACCAGGAGACGGCAGAGATGACTCCCTCCTTTTCTCCCTTTCCCGTCTCCCTTCTTACCTCCTCTTTTCTTCCTTTTCCTGAGACAAGGTTCTACAATATTACCAAGGCTAGCAGGAAACTCATGGCTATCCCACTGTCTCAGCATCTTTAGTGCTTGGATTACATGGTTATTTTTTGTTTGTTTGCTTGCCTGCCTGTTTGCTTGTTTGTTTGTTTCATAAAACTCCATGTAATATTGAACTGATCATTCTAAAGTCAATAGTTTGGTGGCACCTAGGACATTAACAACACAAGCAAGGACTGCTTTGCTCTGGTTCAAACATTTTCATCACTCTAAAATGAAAGCTTACACCTTCAAAAAGTCATTCCTTGATGATATAGTGACTCACTATAACTCACAGTGACTCACAAGTACTGTAACCTCAGTACTTGTGAGGCTAAGTTGGGAGGATTATCATGCCAGCCTTGGCTACAGAACAAGACCTGGTCTCACAAAACAAAACAAGACAGTGACATGGACACGGTTCAGCAGGTATCTGCCACTAAGCCTGACAACCTGAGTTCAGACCCAAAAAGACAACTCCTGCAAGCTGTGCTCTGACCTCCCCTACTCAGCCATGGCACGAGCATACCATTTGCAGACACACGCACGCACACACACACTACAAATGTTTGATGTTTTCTAAAGATTTATTTCATCTTTAATTGTGTGTGTGCACATGTCCCTTGACTACTAGGTAAAAACACATTCTACTTGTCCCATCTTCGTGATGATTGGTCCTTTGTGTGAAGTGCTGCTCACACCTGTGCGTGCGCCTGTGGAGGCCAGAGACCAACTCCTCATGCTTTCCTCTTTCATCCTCTATGCTAGCTTTTTCAGACAAGACCTCTCCCTGGACCTAGAGCTCACCTCTTCTGAGAGTCTGGCTGGTCAGCAAGCCCTGGTGGTCTGTGAGTGTCCCGCCACTCCACAGCACCGGGGCTCCAGATGCACAGCTCATGCCTGGTTGTTATTTGGATGCTGGGATTCCACACTCAGATCCTCATGCTTGCTCCCCTAGCATATCACCCACTGGGCCATCTCTGCAGAACCCTTTTACTTATAGATTGACTCGAGGCCTATGTTGTGGCCACCCAGTCTTCAGTGGCTGCTGCTGAATCATTTTTACTTTCAACATAATGTGTCTGTCTGTCTTTAGATCAACTGTTGGTTTCATACAGATTTCAAATACTTGCATCTTTTAATGAATAGATTTTACTCTTAGAATAGACCAGTTTTAGATTTAAGAAGAAGTAGAGAGACCCATTCTGCTTCCTCCCCTCCCCTTTGCACAGTTTTTGCTGTCGCTTTTATTTTTTAAAAAATGTTGTGTTGGTCTAGTGCATAAAAACCTTCTCTTCGAGTTGCATTATCCTGTGGGTTTAACAAGTGAGTGGTGTCTGTATCTACCATTACAGTTTCATCAGAACAATTTCGCTGCTTTTCAATTAGCACAGAATATCTGACAGAACAATTTAAGGAAAAAAGGGCTTATTGTGACTCATAGTTTGGAAAGAACACTCTATTATGGGGAAGAAAGCATGCCAGCTGAATACTCTTGGCTCACTATGGAAGGGGCATATAGGAGCTGCTTGTTGCATGGTGCCAACCAGGCAGAAGAGATCTCTACAACCCTCAAGGCCTGCCCCCGCAGTCATCCGCTTCTTCCAGCTGGACTTTACCTCCTGAAATGTTCCACAACCTTGCATCATCCGGGGACCAAGGGTTCAAACATTCAGGGACATTTCTCCTTCCCACATAACAGTGAGTGTATTACTCTTTGCTGTGATAAAAAGCAACTTAAGAACGAGTTTGTTTTGCTTTAGAGTTCTAGAGAGTCACAGTTCATAGTGGCAGGAAGGGCGTGGTGGCCAGAGCAGGAAGCTGAGGAATCACAATTTAGCCGCACTCACAGAGAGCAGAGACAGTAAACTGGAGGGTGAGCAAGGTTTCAGGCCCCCCCCCTTGATGCGCTTTCTCCAGAAAGGCTCCACCTACTAAAGGCAGCATAACCTCCCCAACTAGGGAAAAGTGTTCAAATCCATGAGCCTGTCGTGGAGAGTTCTCATTCAAACCACCACAGTCAGCTTAGCCTCTTTGGATTTAAAGCAGTGCCATTTAATATACACAGATTAATATATGCCATAAATACTAGGTGTTGGATGTATAAAGTATTTACTATATCTCTGAAACTTTTTAATTAATTTATATATATATATATTAATTACAGTATATTCACTTTGTATCCCAGCTGTAGCTCCCTCCTTCATTCCCTCCCCATCCCAACCTCCCTCATCTCCTCCCATGCCCCTCTCCAAGTCCACTGATAGGGGAGGTCCTCCTCCCCTTCCCTCTGACCCTAGCCTATCAGGTCTCATCAGGAGTGGCTTCATTATCTTCCTCTGTGGTCTGGTAAGGCTGCTCCCCCCTTAGGGGGAGGTAATCAAACAGCCAGACACTGAGTTCATGTCAGAGAGAGTTCCTGTTCCCCTTACTAGGGAACCCACTTGGACACTGAGCTGCCATGGACTACATCTGAACAGGGGTTCTAGGTAATGTTTCATTCTCTGAAACTTTTACTTCCACCATTTTGCTAGCTGTTTGCAAAATGTGGTTTCTTTTCACCTGCAGTTGCTTCAATGATGCTTTCTTTTGTGTTTGACTGACTTTTCTTGCAGTATATGGTTTTACTTTTCTCCTTCATTCCTGTTCTGTTGTATTCATGGTTATTTTTTTAAGTGGTTGCTTTGTGTGAGGAAGGATAGACAAAAGAGAAGTTGAGAGAGACACAACTGGAAATGATTGTGAGAAACACTTCAAATAGGAAATATCAGAGTGCTTTTTGGAAGTAAGAATCTGTGTGTTCTTGCTTTTTTTACTGAGGTAGGTTCCATGTAGTTCAGGTTGGCCTTGCTCTCATGCCATAGCCAAAGCTGGCCTTGAATGCTGTTTGTTCTCCTGCCTCTTTCCACCTCTTAAGTGCTGATATTACTGGTCTGTTGTTTATTATTAATATTTATTACTGAATTATCTTTTAGTTAAACAGTGGTTATTCCTAAAGCAGCTGTATACCCAAATCACCACACAGAAACTAGGATTTATTTAGTTAATCTAGAGCACAATGCTCAGCAATGATTACTCCATCCTAAACCTCCAAGCCCACATAGCTTCCTCCCATTCAGATTTCCCACCTTATACTTGCTTTTAGTCATATCCTTGATCCAGTTCATCTTTCCTGGTGGTTCCAAATCCTGTCCGCTCCATTCTCCCTTCCTGACTTCTTTCCCATTCTCTTCTTTCTCCTCCCCTCCAGATCAGGATGTCCCACCCTAGTCTCTCCATTACTCAGCATTGGCTGGTTGTTTTATTGACAATACAGAAAACAAGTGGTGGCATGTTTACACAAACTTGAGATAGGGGATGCTTAGAACAATCATCACAATGCAATGTCTGGATTGAAACCAGAGAGTGGGGTAGAGAAATCAGCATGTTAATGAACAACGGAAAATAATGTATATTCCACAAGAACATTGTATCAACACCGGTATGTGCTGCCACACCCAGAGAAAAGTCCTGACATTTAAAGCACTTAAGGGTGACATAAAAAAAAGGTAACATTTATATTTAATTTATATTTTATGTACTATTTAAATTGGAAGGGATAGCATCTTTAACGTACAATGACTGAAAAGAAAAAAAAATCTGTTTTACATAATTAAATGTTGTTTTCCCTAATGTGAATGTATTCTTTAAGTGTAAAATGTACTAATTTAAAGGGGAAAAAATAGATGGTCATTTTTCAAGAAACCTTAAGAAAAAAAAAAAAAGGCTACAAGCCAGTTGTGGTGGCACACACCTTTAACCCCAGCACTTAGGAGGTAGAGAGGAGGATCTGAAGTTTGCAGCTTGGGACACAGGAAACCCTCCGTGAACAAGCAACAACAGCAACAAAACAAAAGGAAGGGAGCTTCATATGGCCCATCCCTGACAGTGAGCTTCCGACATTTGGAGATGCTAAGCTTTCTCCTGCTTGGCACTGAAATGAGCTCAGAAGAGAAGTGCTAAGCAGGAGGCTCAGAATGTGGAGACAGTTGCCTGGTAACCCCAGGTGGTGCTCACTGTAAGCTTCCCCCAACCCACACCCTGGACAGTCAGGAGCAGGGGGCCTTTTCGTTTAAGGTACTCAGATATCTGTAACTAATCGTAATGAAGGCTTTCTTGCCTCCATCATTGAAGCTGCTTAACAAGCTGGTTAACCACGGTTTTAAATCAGACAGGTTGTGGAGATCATCTTGGTTTTCTTAAATGAGGTCTGTTTACCCAGAGCAGATATAATCACTACGTAATGTCAAACATATAAGAAGGGTTTTTACGATACAAAGGCTATAACACCACTTGTTGCTTCTTTTTTAAAAAAAATATTTATATGTTTATTTATTACAATTTATTTTGTATCCCCGCTGCAGCCCCCTCCCTCATCTCCTCCCAGTCCTACCCACCCTCTGTCTTCTCCCCCTATTCTCCTCCTCTTCCTGATAGGGGAGGCCCTCTACCCCTTCTATCAGACCCTAGCTTATCAGGTCTCATCAAGGCTGGCTGCATATCTTCTTTTGTGGCCTGGCAAGGCTGCAACCCCAAGGGGGAGGTGATCAAAGAGCTGGCCACTTAGTTAATGTCAGAGACAGCCCCTGTACCCTTACTAGGAAACCCACTTGGAAACTGAGCAGCCAACAGGCTTCCTTTGAACAATAGCCAGAACCTGGAAACAACCTAGCTGTCTCTCAGTGGAGAAATGGATACAGAAAGTGTGGTACATTTACACAATGGAATTAAATACACTCAGCAATTAAAACAAGGAAATCATGAAATTTGCAGGCAAATGGTGAGAACTAGAAAAGATCATCCTGAGTGAGATAACCAAGAAGCAGAAAGACACATATGATAAATACTCACTTATAAGTGGATATTAGCCATATAATATAGGATAAACATACTAAAATCAATAGTCCTAAAGAAGCTAAGCAACAAGAAGGTCCCTAGGGAAGATGCTTAATCTTCATTCAGAAAGGCAAACAGGATAGACATAGGAAGTAGGGAAGACAAGGAACAGGCAGGAGCCTTCCACAGAGGACCTCTGAAAGACTCTACCCAGCAGGGTATAGAAGGAGATATTAAGACTCATAGCCAAACTTTGGGCAGAGTGCCAGAATCCTTATGGAAGAAGGGGGAGATAGAAAGACCCGGAGGGGACAGGAACTCCACAAGGAGAACAACAGAGCCAAAATACCTGGGTCCAGGGCGTCCAGACACTGATATTCCAACTAAGGACCTCTTGTTGCTTCTTTAACGCTTGGGGCAGAGAAAGAGAGGAGGATTAGAGACTTCTGGCTCATTGTATTCCTTAATCTGAAGACAAGGGAAGACAGAGGTGGCTTCTACTCCCCAGACATGGTTAAGAAGGACAAACAGGGACACTAAAACCGGTAGAGAGAGAAACTGGCTTTATAGTCGCTAGGAATGAAGTACTAAGATATATAAATAATCCCTGTGTAAGCTACCCCTGTCAAAACCAGAATCTGGCCAGCGAGCAGAGGAAAGCAAGAAAATGAATAACAAATGCTGGCACACTGGCCAGAGGCCATCTAAGTGTAGGCAGTATCAGCAGGGGGAAGAAGGCTGCCAGAGTCAGAACTGTGAGGTGTAATTAAACTATTACACAGGGTAGACATGTGTAAAAATTCTAAACAACAATCTGAAGAGTTGAAAGGGTCCATGGTCTAACTAAGGTACTGATTCTTAACCAGAAGTGGTTTGCCCCACCTACGAGACATTTGTCGATGTCTAGGAAGAAGAGGAGGACAAGAAAGGTACTAGCTGCTCTCTGTGTTAGGGGAGGCATCATTCGATGTCCAGAGCGAAGAGTCATCTCGCTCTAGTGTAAGCAACGCTACCCTCGAGAGGTCCTCATGTGAACAAATGATGCAGCCTGGTACACATCTCCCAGACAGTATGACTGGGCTGAGCACAATTCCCCACACAATTTGTCTCCTGAACCTCACTGAGTAGATGTGCTTGAGCCCACACCAGCCTCTTCGCAATGTTGTTAAGCACACTGGGAGAGAATAAGAATACTACCACAATGTTTGAGCCAAATGTGAAGCAAGCCAGGACCATGGATACCCGGTCACGTTCATACACAAGATTCCCAGAGTATGGTGCCAAGTTAGATTAGTCAGGGGTTTATAAATGCAAAAGCCGTAAGACTATTTACTTGTGCTTTCATCCAGTTTGGGACCAGCATCCATCCTGATGCACTTCCTGCCTCTTAACCCCTGCCTACGTGTCATCATCTGTGTCTCTGTGCAGTTGGTGTAACCACGGTTGTTTACAGAAGTGAAAATACAAGGTTCAGTATCTTACGTGAACCCCTCCCCCCAGCATTCCAGGAAGTTAACTGTTCCCTTGAGGAAGTGGGGCTTACAGGTTAGAGGCATTTTTGTTTTATAGTTCTCTTAAGCACAGTAATTTAAACTTAAAATGTGAGTTTAGACATCACAAAGTCCTAGTCCTATTTCATGTGACTACGTTTAAAAGGCTGAGGTGGCAATATTGACACAACAGGAATTAGCAAATGTGATAAACAAGGGCTTTGTAACCTAAGGTTTCACACCCTAGAGAACTGGTTCTAAGCATTTATGGGCGCACCATGGCTAGTCAGTTACTGGAAGAATGAGATTATCTCTTCTTTCTTCCCATCCTCCCTTGGTCTGTCTTCCCTTTCTCCCTCCTCCTTCCTCATCATTCTCTTATGAAACAGCACTACTCCTGGGGTTGAGGAGATGGCTCAGTGGGTAACAATTCTTGCGTACAAGCCTATAGACCAGAGTTTGGGTCCTTTGCACCCATGCCCTATGTTTTGCAGCATATCTGAATTGTGGGACTCAGAAGGCAGAGACAGGTAATCCCCAGTGCAAGGTGCAGCAGCATGGAGGAAGACACTGGAAGTCAACCTCTGTCTTCAACATACACAACACATGCATGCGTACCTGCACCTGTGCACACACATACACACGCAAAAAGGAATAAAAGTAGTGTGTAACACTACTGTTACACACAGAGACAGATGCAAACTCCTAGCCCCTGAGCCTTCTCTTTGGAGCCAATCGTTTTTCAACCTGAGGAGAGCAAATGATCACCTAGAGGGCTCATTAGCCATAGATTGTTGGCTGACTTAGCAGGTCAGAGACGGTTCCAAGAACTTGCATTTCTCTCAAGCACCACAAGGGATATCGGTGCTGCTCCTTCTGAGGGGCACACTGCTTCTTGACTCTCTTCTTTCTTTGTTCTCCCCTGCTCCAGAAGGGAACTCCACCACCTTTTGCTTTGCTGTGTTAAACAGTTAACTGCAGCCTGGATTTTCCAGAGTCCAGATTGGCACAGGCTCAGAAAAGCACCTGAACACAGAGATAACCATGTGCTGAAGGGCTTTACCAGGCAGAGGCTTGGAGGAACAGACAGAACTCTCCACTGGGTGATTTGAGGAGAATTTCTTGGAGAGGCGAGGTAGGTCAGTGTGGTGGATAATATTAATTATTAACACAACAGGATCTGGAATCACTTAGGAGATGAGACCCCAGCCATGCCGATTAGGAACTGTGTATCCTGAACTGGTTGATTGAGGCTGCTCTAGGATTCACCTCCGTGGGATGTTTCCGTATCACTCAGCTGCATGCCCCACTGCAGCACTGCGAGTTGTTTCTCGCAGTGAACAAAAATAAAATAGCTTTTATTTCGTAGTTGTATTTCTTATCTTGGATCCTCTGAAGATAAATCATAGGATCCGTGTGCACTACGGCTGTGTGGGTTAGGTTGAAATATGCACTTGCCACAACCCAGAATCACTTGGGAAGCAAGTCTCAATTGATGAGTTGAAGCTGGCCTAGGGGCGTATCTGTGGACACCATATAAACAGCTGCTGCTTCAGGCTCCTGCCACCAAGACTCCGTGCTGCAGCGGACTGAACTCCTGAGTTATGAGCCAAAACAGACCCTTTTCTTGCCTTTGTCAGGATATTTTAATACAGCAACAGGAAAAGTAGCTGAGACAGCCAGAGTTTACGAAAAATAACTCAAGGGCTAGGAACATATTTCTGACTCTCTGCCCCACAGGAAGCACTCTAAGATGGCTTTCAGGATAGTTCTACAATGACTTCCTTGGATACTCTCCTGGCCTTAAATATGGAGGGTGCCTGCGACTCTATCTAATAAAATATAGCAGACATGAGAGGACACTAGGCCTAGGATCAAGTCTCACTAAGGACTAGAGTAAGAGAGTCTCCTATGAATCCTGAGGACATCAGCCACAAGATTGTAGGAGAGCCACAAAGCAGAGCAAATAGACACTTTTAAGAACTGGAAGTGCCCCTCAGCTGACAGCCAGAAAGAAAGTAGGGCCCTCCATATGTTCACAAGAATTCTGCCAATAACCTCCCAAGCTATGTGCTCAGAAGACAGCTACATGCTCCAGAAAGAAATGCTGTCTGGCCAACTCCTCATTACAGAGACCTTGAGCAGAAGGGTCTGCTAAACCACGTCTGGCCTCCTGACCCAGAGAAAGAATCCGGCCATCAGTGCATCTTGTTTAGTTATTGAGGTAATTTGTGATGTGGAAAAGGGCAGGCATCACATACCCTCAGGCATATCTCCAAAGCAAAGGGAGGGCATCCTTACCTTAACCACAGTAAGGAGAGCAAGCCAGGGATAGGTACTACATCTGGGAAAGCCAACCTGGGTAGCCCGAGAAGGTGCTGTTGGAGAGGGAGATCTGAACGCCACTTGCCTTGTCCCCTGGCAGCTCTCACCAGGGATACCCCAGGTGAGCCCTGGAAAAGGCTCTAAGGAGGGACCAGCTCACATGACCTCCTTCCCAGAGGAGGGTACAGAATAGATAGCAGATTTGGAGAGGCCAGTGGAAAACACATCTGGTGCTTGCATAGACAGCCATGAGAGCATCTAGCGTTTGTTCCTGCTGTTAGTTACAGAAATGGACCGTGAAAGGGAAAAACCGAGTGATAACTGAGGCTTTGGTTTCCATGGTAGACCTAAGTAAAAATACCCTAAAATGCAAATGTCTTAAAACTTGACTTTCTGCTTTGATAAGTGGGCTGATCAAAGCCCTTTCCCCCCATAATTCACTTTCTTACAGAGGCCCCTGTATTGTAATCACCTTTTGGCTCCCAGTGTGTTCTGAGGTCTAGAAGAGAAGAGGTCATGCATCAAGGCTGGTCATAACCCAGACAGCTCTGCAGTTAATGGGGAGATGAGATGGTCTCTAGAGACAGTCTTGCTATGATGTTTTTCTAGTTATTCTTTAAAAGAGACTATTTATTCCCTGTTAAGATGAAAATGGATTTGTTTAAATACCTTGTATTTTACTTTATGACCCTGGGGTTGAGGTTTTGTCTTAGGTTGCTAGGGAGCTCTAACAAAGTACCAGTAACTGGGTTAAACAACATAAATTTATTGTCTTATAGTTGTAGAGGCCAGAAGTACAAGTTCAAGGCGTTGCCAGTTGTTTTTTTTTTTTTTTTTTTTTTTTTAAGGCACAGTTATATTGGATAAGAGCCCACTCCAATGATGCTATTTTAACTGGATAGTCTACAAAGATTATTTCCAAATAAGGTCCCTTGCAAAGATATTGGGAGTTAGGACTTCAAATCTTTTTGTAAGGAACACAATACAGCCTACACCTCAGATAAAGCTATGTTGAGTAGCCAAGTTTAATAGACCTGGTGAATCCTTGATCATCACTAAAATGTAAAATGGTGCATGTACTTTGGCAAAGAGTTTGGCAGTTCCAAAAAAAAAAAAAAAAAAAAGGGCTGGAAAGGTTGCTCAGTTGCTGTGTAAGCCTGAGGACTGAGTTCAGATCCCCCGTACTCTCAGAAAGCAGCGTGCAGCAGTGTGCATCTGTAACGCTGGAACTAGAGCAGCAGAGACACTCTGTTCACTGCCTAGCCAGGCTGCATGATGTTTTAGCTCAGGTGCACTGAAAGCCTGTCTCAGAAAACAGGATAGAGAGGGATGGAGGGGGACACCAGAAGCCAACCTTTGGCATGCATGGACAAACAAACCTAAACATATGTGTGCACACACATACATAAGCTACGAACACACACACACACACACACACACACACACACACACACCACACTTCTGGTACATAGTCCATCTCACACCCCAGATTAGAAATAGCCCAAATAACTCTGTTACTTTGACTAGACAGACAACATGTGCATCATCCATGTAACAGAATATTGTCCATCCCTAAACAAGAAAAATAGCAGGCGCAAGCTGTGCCCATAAGTCTCAACACATAGTAGGTGGAAGAAGCCAGGTATGAAGATGGAAAGCAGATGCGTAGGTGCTAAGAGTTCAAGAAGGAGTGGAAACTAACTATAAACAGCAGAAAGGGTGTACCGGAATGATGGAACAGTTCAAAAGCTGGGCTCTGGGATAACACAGCACACGCCATGGGAGATGGTGGCCTTGTCTGTAATCCGGGCTCTTGTGAGGCTGAGGTAAGAAAAGCACTACAAGTTTGAGGTCAGCCTGAGCTGTGAAACCTTACATCCAAAATAAACATACTCAGGACCTACACAGGTTCGAACCAGACAAAAACCCCAGAGAGAACTGAGAAGTGAACACAAGGTCTTGTACCCTAACCAAGAAGCTATTTGCAATTGATACCTGCTGGGAGAGCAAAGCTCAGCTTTCTTCAGTGAGTGTCACTGGGTATCAACCACACTCCAGAGCAGGCTTCATGTCCAGGGGCAGTTGGCCAGTACAGAATGGACTCCATAGCTTCTGGAGTTTTTTGTTTTGTTTTGGTAACTTTTGTCTTATTAGTTTTGTGTTTTGAGGTGTGTGCGTGTGTGTGTGTGTGTGTGTGTGTGTGTGTGTGTGTATGTGTGTGTGTGTAAGAGAGAGAGAAAGAGACAGAAAGAGGAGGGGTGGGGGAACAGAGAGAGACAGAGAGATCGTGAAGTTGAGTTAGGAAGGAAGTAGGGAGGATCTTAGAGAAGTTAGGGAGGGTGATGAATGTGATCTGATTGATACTTGAAAATACATAGAATAATAAAATTGTAAATGCTTGTACCTGACAGCAAATAACTGAGGGTTTAGAATATATCAGCATAGAAATTCAGAAAATTCTTTTAATCCCTCAAAGTAATATTATTTGAAACCTCTACAGCTCTGAGAGGCTGACGAAGCCTGGGCACGTGTTCTCTGTTTGATTCACTACTGACCATTTAAAATGCTCTCCTCTCAGGTTGGGTGATGAAAACTTGGCTCAGAAACATAGCCTGTGCAGATTCAAGGCGTGGCCTTGCTTGGATGCATTTCTAAAGCCAAGCATTTCTTAGCTCCTCTCAATTCTGCTCAAGACCTCAGCGCCTGTGGTCCCAGAAAGGAATTTGCACTCCGATGATGGGAATTCACACTCCAACGGTGGGAACTCCCATCTGAGTGTCTGGCCCTTAGATTGTGGTTTAAAGAAGACTGAGCCAATAATCTCAGTGAATATTTTCAGGAACCAGGTCCAGTGGTGACTAAAACATCTCAGAAGTGGGTTTGCTGCTATTTCTGGAGGATGTGCACCTGCAGGCTGTGACACGTGTGTGAGTGTGTGTGTGTGTGTGTGTGTGTGTGTGTGTGTGTGTGTACTCGATAGTTTGCTTTCCTTTTACAGTCAGTAGAGATATAACATATGCAGAGGCTTGACATCAGGAGACTCAGAAAGAGTCCCAGTGCCCTGCTCATTTAAATCCCCCAAAAATTTCTCTCTCCAACAACTGTTGGGATGTCAAGGGACCATTTTTAAAAATCAAAAAAATACTATAGAAAACTAACTTCTCATCCTCCTGCTTCGATCTCTTTGACTGGTGTGATGGCTTGAATAGGAATGGTCCCCACAGACTCACGTGTTTGAATGCTTGGCTCATAGGGAGGGGCACTGTTAAGAGGTGTAGCCTTGTTGGAGGAAGTGTGTCACTGCAGGGACAGGTTTTGAGGTCTCACATGCTCAAGCTAGGCATAAGGTGGTCGTCTCCTGCTGCCTGAGGATCAAGATGTAAACCTCTCAGCTCTTTGTTCAACACCACGTCTGCCTGCGTACCTCTGAACTGTAAGGCAGCTAGCTCCAGTTAAATGCTTTCCTTTACAGGAGTTGCCATGGTCATGGGTATCTCTTAACAGCAATAGGAACCCTGAGAGAGCTAGCATACTACATTTTTTGTTTTTGTACCCTGCCACCTCCTTCCTTCTGGAGACCTCTGCAAGGATGTTGTTAACCTTTTCTATGTCAGGAGAAAAAAAAATATCTAGTCCAGTGATCTTTATTCCTGGCTTTAAGTTTCATCTTTAAAAGTTACTTTATTTTCAAGAGCTTCAGAAGCACACTGCATTCTGTTTTTGAAAATTTGTTGCCACTTACCTGGGCAGATGAGATGGAGGCAGGAGAATCAGAGTTCAAGACCAGCTTAGGCTACACAGTAAATCTGTGGCTGGCTTTGGCTAATGACACCCTGTCTCAAAACAAAACAGGCAAAATGGAAAGGAAAGAGAAAAAAATGGGCGGTTGGCAAGATGGCTGAGTGAGTAAACGTTCTTGCCACCCATGCTGGCAACTTGAGTTTGATTTCTGGGACTCACATGGTGGATGGGAAGAACTGACTCCCCAACCTCCACATTCACACTGTGGCATGTTCGAGCACGCACATACCTCACATGCACACACACAAAAAGTTTGTTGACACTTTGCTCCTCAACCAAGGCAGAGATGCTAGTATTTATAATATTTTTCTCTACTGTTAATTACAAATATTTTATGTGCAGCCATAGGCCTGGTGGAGGGAGGTATGTGAGAGGTATGTGTTGTCATCTTTCAGTTGGGCACAGTTATGGGAAAGGCCAGCCAGGGCTGAAGAAGAGTCCAAAACACATTGCATACTGGGTTCCTTTGGTTACTACACTGAAGGACAACAAATTTAGCAGTTTGAGATGCAAAATGCCTAATCCTACAGTTTGGGAGGTCCCAGCTGTAACAGTAGGGTGTTGGCAGGACTGCCTTCTTTTCTGGAAGCTCCTGGAAAAGCCCCTTCCTTTTCCAGCTCTAGAGAGTTGCCCAGATGCCTTGGCCCCAGGTTCCTTCCCCTTCTAAAACATTGCTGTGAACTCCAGCAAGGAATCTGAGCAAGAACTCTTGCCAAAGGACCTACAGAGCAAGTGCAGCTGCCTAGGCTGCACACAAACCACTTCCACAATCTGTCTTCACCCCAGGAGGAATCTCTAATGGTGTTCAGTTGACCTTGGAGAAGGGTCTGTTCTGTCTGCTAGTTCCAAAGCAAATCTGCTATTGATCTATCAGTGGACTCTGAAAGTTTGTGTATTTTTCAAAACTGAGCTATCACATTCTTTGAAAAACATTTTTATGGGTGTTATCAAGCATAGATAAGTAGTTGAAAATTTCTAATTAATCAGTTCTATTTCGATTGCTCCTCCATCTATCTTCAATGGCATTTCAACTATCTACTTGTTTTGCGAATGGCCCCGTGCAGGCCTATGGCCATTGTACTGTAGGTTGTCTCTGCCATGCTCAGCCCCTGGGATGTGGGACTCAGGAACTGCCTCTCTGCCGGCTAAAGACTATTCATTTTGTTTGCATTTGTTCAGAGAGAAGCCACCAAACACACTGGCACACATGGATTTGCCAGTTAGACACTTTGGGGTGCTGTTGATAGGCTTGCGTGGAGTGTTTGAATTCCAAAGCTGTGTTCTTCTTCTAACTACATTTTATCTCTGGTATGTCGAAGATCGAATTGTCTGGAAGGCAAGCAGTAAGTTACAAGGGCAGATGGGGAAATCAGCATTAAAATGTGGTAGTAAGCTTTTAAAAAAATAAGAACTAGACTGTTCTGTTCATCTCGCATCTGTTTGGAGGGTGTGAGAGAGTGTAGCACAAGCCATGTTAGGAAGCAATACAGAAAAGACTGTGGGGGGATATGAAGCAACATTTGCTCCCAATTATGCTTTTAGTCTTGACTCCAAGTCCTGAATTCAAATCAGCAATATGAATAAGGAGTCCTCCAGGAAATTCACTTTCTTTTTCAAGATGAAATTTAATATAAAATTTGATAGTTTGAATGTAGCCTCTGACTCCTCAGCAAGGAAGAGCAGCTTGGTGTTGTTTGTTTTTCTGTGCTTGTATCTTGTTTGGGGTGTCAATAGCGCAGAGCCTGTGACAGGCAGCTGATCTCTGGGGAAATGCAGCCAAAAGGAAGATCCCAGCCAAGCCAGGAACTTTAGTTCAAACAGTCATCTCAGACAGACAATGCCGATCATTGTGTGGCTAAAGAGCAGGAACGGGGCTCTGTACCAGGATAGGAATGACAAGATGCCCTAAGATTCACTTTCCTATTAATGCTGGGTTTGTGTTACTGTCCCATGAAAGACAACTGTGTATCCACTGAAAGCAGGATCTTATTCTTTGTGTGGTGTCCTGGAAAAATACACAATCATTCTAAAACCCCAAATATTTTTTTTTAAATGATATAAGGCTCAATAAGGATGGGAACTTAATTCTTATACAGAGTCTACTTAGAAATGTTTGCGTATTCTAACGCTCTGGGTCTCTTTGCTCCCATCCTCCCACCTCCATTGCCATCTCAGTCCACTTACCGAGCCATCTACTGTCCTAGGACTTCCTGACTGCTCCTTACGGGGAGCGTCCCCCCTGATACTCCAGATGACCCTTGTGAAGTGTGTGTTTCCACACCTTCTTTGGTGGTTTCTCAACGCCATGTTTTCTGCAGGGCTAACAACCTCCCGGCTTCGGTAACTGTGAAATCGTCATCAGCAACCTTGTTCCCTTCCGCTGTCTCCCTGACTGGATCACCTCAGTAGCGTGCTTCTGCAAATGAAATCTGGTTTTACAGTTCTGTTCCTGCAGCTCTTCTGTCCTACCAACTAAAAGAAAAAAAAATCCTTCTGATTTTAAAACTGTAGCTTTGTTCCATGCACTCTGCCCAACCATTCGCCATAAGTCTCAGCACCTGCTTTGATAGTCTGCAGGGCAGAGCCTTTCAGAGGCCCTTTGTGGCAGGTCCCTAGGTTGTTTCCTGTTTTTTTCTTCTTCTGATGTCTGTCCTCTTTGCCTTTCTGGATGGGGATTGAGCATTTCAGTCAGGGTCCTCTCTCTTGATTAGTTTCTTTAGATGTACAGATTTTAGTAGGTTTATCCTATGTTATATGTCTATATGAGTGAGTATATACCATGTATGTCTTTCTGCTTCTGGGACAGCTCACTCAGGATGATCCTTTCCAGGTCCCACCATTTACCTGCAAATTTCATGATTTCCTTATTTTTCATTGCTGAGTAATATTCCATTGTGTAGACCACAATTTGTGCATCCATTCTTCAGTTGAGGGGCATCTGGGCTGTTTCCAGCTTCTGGCTATTACAAATAAAGCTGCTACAAACATGGTTTTTATGTTAGCAATGGGAAATAGTAAGATCTGGAGAGGACAGGAACTCCACAAGGAGAGCAACAGAACCAGAAATTTGAACACAGGGGTCTTCCCAGAGACTCATACTCCAACCAAGTACCAGGCATGGAGATAACCTAGAACCCCTGCACAGATGTAGCCCATGGCAGTTTAGTGTCCAAGTGGGTTACATAGTAATGGGAAGAGGGACTGCCTCTGACATAATCTGATTGGTCTGCTCTTTGATCATCTCTCCCTGAGGGGGGAGCAGCCTTACCAGGCCACAGAAGATGACAATGCAGCCACTCCTGATGAGATCTGATAGACTAAGATCAGAAGGAAAGAGAGGAGGACCTCCCCTACCAGTGGACCTGGGGAGGGGCATGCATGCAGAAAGGGGAGGGAGGGTGGGATCGGGAGGGGAGGAGGGAGGGGCTTATGGGGGGATACAAAGTGAATAAAGTGTAATTAATAAAAAAAAGAAAAAAGAAAAAAAGAAGAAGTAAAAAAAAAAAAGAAAAGAAAAAAAGCTGTAGCTTTGTAGCTGGTGGTAAGTGCTTGCAATCTCAGTACTAAGAGATTGAGCCACTAGTAGGGGGTCTGAAGCAAACAAATTCAAGGCCTGCCTGGGTTACAGTAAGTTCTGGGCCAGCCAGCACTACACAGTGAGACCCTGGCTCACAGACATCCATACAGGTTGATGTAATCATCAATAGACTAAATAAAAACTACATAAATAGTACAACAATTTTAATTTCTAATGGCAGCTGTCTGCTCTCCTGTTTCCTTCTCCCTAAAGTCTAAAGCTTTTCACCCGTTTCTCTTTTAGCTATTTGGGTGTTTCCTCCACAGCACAAAGACCCTATCTACATCGATGCTTCCTTCCCCTCACTGCTGTAGACACTCTGTCTCACCACCCAGGCTCCTAGGTGCTTTGTGTCTGTGCGTCTTCTGAATTAGGGATGTAACAAATTTGCTTACATCAATTTGTAGCCAACATACCCCCAGGTCATATAGTATTTTTATGACTAACCTTTCTTTCTTGTAAAATTTTTGTTTTCTTCTGCACTTCATAGTTGCTTTGTGTTTTCTTTTGGCTGTTTGTCTTCCATATTGCCGAGGAAGCCCTAACCTCTTCACTGACTGACAATGTATGCAGAATACACGGATCCCAGGAGTTTTCTCCGTGTGTCCGTGGAAACCTCACTGGAGGTCTGTGGAGTCTCTCTGTCCGTTTAGGTCCACCTTCCATTTGGGGATCTCCACTCTTGACTTGGGGACTCTCTTCCCTGTTCTTGAGCTGGAATCTGCTTCCTGGATTCCACCTCTACTTCCGGGCATCTCAGTCACTCCTCTGGAAAGTCTTCCCCAGCAGCATCCGAGATGCAAAATTCACTCAACAGTGAGAAGGCTTGGGAGTTTGTGTATCCAAAAGAGTATCTTCAGTCTACCTGAATCCCTTTCAGTTTGTTTTCATGTATTCATTTCTTCCCTAATGAATGACTAGTGTTCTGAGCAAGTGTCGAATTCTACAAAATTGAGGGTCTTTTCTTTTTTATTTTCTTTTTATTTTCTTTTTTTCAGTGGTGTGAAGGCATGCACCATTGTATGTGGGGCTTGAAAACTCTGAAGAAATTCTGAGTCCTCAAATTTTGAGTAGAACTATTTTTGTTTTCTTCATGGAAGCTTTGCCATTTTTCCTCTGACCTCATTATTCTGAATTTTGTGATGGTATACCTTGATGACATCTATTTTTTTAATCTCCTATTCTGACTACTCGATATTTTAATATCCTAACAACTTAGAAATGCACCACACCCTTTAATTTGTGAAAATTATCTTTCATGATTTCTGCTCCTGTTATCTGAGCTATCGACCATTCTCTAATTATTTTCTCTGTATTTTCCCATTTCCTCAAGTTTTTATTCTTAAAAGCTATCTCTTGCTCTTCCTCCCTCCCTCCCTCCCTTCCTTCCTTCCTTCCTTCCTTCCTTCCTTCCTTCCTTCCTTCCTTCCTTCCTTCCTTCCTCCTTTGGTTCTTCTTTTCTCTTCATTGTATTACACCCTCTCTTCCGGGAACTGGCTGGCAACATCCAAAGCTGTTTCAGCTTTTTCTACAGAGGCTGTCCTCAGATTGTCAGCTGTCTGAGCATGGTTAGTGCTGTGCTCTTTGTGGCAAAGTAACCCAGATGGGCTTGTGGGTTTTGTTTGGGAAGCTTGTTTGAGACCTCTGACACGAGTCTTTCATGCAGATTCTGGGTTTGACTGTCAGAGTTCCAGGCAGGAGCAATTTTCACAACTCAGAATGGAACAGCCACTGCAGTTGGGCTCCAGGGCTCCTGGGGAACTGGGGTTTAGGGATACTATCTTCTTTGATCATGTTCAAAGATGTGGTTCCCAGGCTAAGTTACAAAGCTGGACAGAGCCTTAAAAGAAGTTGTATGCATAACCCAAAGGGGAGGATAATGAATTTAAAAGGATGTGTTTCTCTGAAGTAAATGTTCCAAGAAAAGATGAGGCTCAGAACTGCCAGAGGGAGGAAGTGCTCAGAAGTTCTGTCCCGCTAAGGGGAGTGGCGGCCATGTTGTTTCCCTCTTTTCTGAGAGGAAGTGAAGATGTCATCAGTAACTCATATTTGAGTCACCACCCTCCAGGCCAGGGGCTGGGCTAGCAGGAATATCTGCTCCTGTGGGGAAGGGAAGCAGAAAAGTGGTAAAAGATCATTAAGGGGAAGCAGGAGAGGCAGTTCTACTGGCCGAGGGGGCTGGGGCTGGGTTCCTGCCTGCTCAGGCTAGGAGAGAATGTGTTAGACAGAGGATGTGTTATACAGGTGTCCCCCTCAGAGGAGCCCTTTCTGAGAAGTTCCTGCTTATGGTATTCATGTATTTAAAATAAAAATGAGAAACACTAAATCATTTCTTTTTCTAGAGAATTTTAGGAACCGGTGAAGTAAAAAACCATCTCATCAGAAAGAATGGTAGGTCTGCTGGCCTCTGAAGGGTTGTCTGTCTGGGGTGGGGCATGCATTGTATGTGGGTGTGTGGAGGTTACACATGTGTGCAAATGCCAGAGGGTGGCCTTCAATGGTTGATGTTCCCCTTGAGTCAGGCACCTTGTTTTCTGAGTCAGGGTCTATCAACGGGACCTGTGGCTTACTGATTTGGCTAGGCTGGTTAAACAGCAAGCCCTGGGGATCCACTTATGCAGGCCTCCCTAGTGCTGGGATTTTAAGTGGATGCCTTCACGGCCAGCCTTTTTACATGGGTCCTCAGGCTTGTGCAGCAAGCACTTTACCAACTGAGCACCTCTCCAGTGCGCTGGACCTCGTTTTTGGCATTCAGAAGGGTTAAAAAAAAATTAAATGAGAAAATATGCCTGCTTGTCCTGGCAGGGCTCTGGCATAAAGTTGCCAGATAAAACATAGTATTCCCCAGAAAATTTAAATTTCAGACCAACAATAATGTTGCTACAAAAACTAAGTGACCGCCGTTTTAAAGATACACTTTTCTTTTCAATTGTGTGTGTGTGTGTGTGTGTGTGTGTTTTCCCATGAGCACACAGTTGCCTATGATTGTGAACTCTCTTGTGGGTAGTGGAAACTGAAGGTGGGTCCTTGGTGAGAACAGAATGCACTCTTAACCACTGAGCCAGGCCCCGTGTGCTCTGTTCTTACCATCCTACTCTGGCATGTTATAGGGACATGTTTCCTCATTTTCACTTCCTCGTGAACTCGTCTAAAAAGGGCCCCAGACGGTGACTTATTTAAATGTGGTCTGAATGATGGGGAGATACAGAGATGGCAAAATGTATTGTACCCTAATTCTTATTTCTAAAACTAGAAACGCACAAAGAGCTAAAAGAAGAGCCTGGCAGTGGTGGCACACGCCTTTAATCCCAGCACTTGGGAGGCAGAAGCAGGTGGATCTGAGTTAGAGGCCAGCCTGGTCTGTGGAGATAGTTCCAGGACAGCCAGGGCCACACAGAGAAACCCTGACTCCAAAAGAAAAAGAAAAAGCATTAAGTATTAAGCATTTTTATCTTCTTATTTAAGGTCGAGGGTTTAGTATGTAGCTCAGTGGTAGTGCCCTACATTGAGGTGTGACGTGCTGAGTTCCACCACCAGTTCAAAACGAAATCACTGTGCTTACAATTGAACAGATTTCTAACGTTCCCTCTTAAATTGTGTTATGTTCACAGTCCACCAGCCATTTTAAGTTACTGTTAAAATTATCTGAATTTAGCCACTTAGGGGCGCGGCCTGACCTTTCCCCAGGGAGACGTGGACAAATGTCTGTTTCCTAGACAACAGATCGAAAGTCACATACATCCACGTTTACCACCCTGGAGCAAGGAGTTTACGGGTGCCACCTGCCGAAGCACAAGTGATCCAAGGCAGCCGTATCACAAAAGTGCACAGCACAGCGGTGGCGTGTGAAAGGTGTGTTGCCGCAGCTCCCTGAACATTTTGCAGGCAGCTCCACTGGACAGTTTCCCCTCTGGCAGCAACTGCAGATTGGTTCTGTCACCCTGAGGAGGGAGGAGCTTCGTGAGTCCTGTGTAATTCCTTAGGCTCTTGAATCTCATGAGCTGCCTTCCTCTCTCCAGGAATGTGGAAGAGTTGTTTACCATGGGACGACGTAACTTTTAAACTCTCAGAGGGAAAGTACAGAAAATGCACAGACGGAAAGCATGTAAGATGTGAATGCCTGGCTGAACACCCTTATGTAAAAAAAAGACTCAAGTACTCAAGTACGCTGAAGTCAAGAAGTGACCACTGGGGATGTCCCTGGGGCTCTCCATCAGCATTCTTTGAGGGACAATGAAGCTGAAAATGTGTTTAAAACACTTTATCAGCCATTTGTCTTTGGCGTTGGGAGCACAGCACACTGTAGAGAGCAGTGGGTCTCAACCTTCCTCATGTTGTGGTGATCCCTAACCATAAATGTTTTTGTCGATCCTTTGTAATTCTAATTTTCCTCCTGTTATGACTTGAATTGTAAATATTTTCAGAGATGGAGCTTTCTGAGGGGGGTCTCGACCCACGGGTTGAGAACCTCTTCAGTAGCTCCTTGTCTGTGGACTGCGAAGGTCACATAACTGGAAGGTGTGGTTTGTTGCTTCAGCCAGCATCTCAGGATGTCTCATGCATAAATCACTAGCCTGGGAGAAGACCCAAGTCCAAGATTGAAGGCACGGTTTCTCCTGAGCATTAACGTAACTCTCCGACTACCACAAAGTAGACCAGTCAAGGCAGGGGCTGTGTTCTGTGCTTCCTTGCGTGCTTCCTTTTATGGACACATTTGTTAAGCTTCTTCACCTTTCTGTTTGTCAGCGGTGCCAGTGGGACTCTGCTACCATTCCTCATTAGTATTTCATGATAGGACTATGTTGTGTTTCTTTACCCAATTGCTGGGTCTTTAGGTTAATTCTACATTTTTGGGATTAGGACCCACAGCTGCTCTCACCCTCCTATCCATGTCCCCTGGTGCCCAAATCCTCATGAGAGCAGAGGATTTCGCTTTTGTGAGCTGAGTGGACTATGTGAATAAGATCCTGACCCATCCAGGATCATAAAGCAGTAACTGATGAAAACCCTGGAGTTGGGGATCAAGAGCTGTGGGATTTCTCCTGCCTTGGTTCTTACCCATGACAAATCCATATTCTAAAGGACTGAACACCCAACAGTTGTCTTAAATGTCAAACAAACCTGCTGCTATTCTCAATGCATTAAAAATTCTTTTAAATGGCGAGAATCCGTATTAACATTCTTTTTTGTTTCAAATTAATAGCATCTAAATGTGAAGGTCTCTGCTTTGTGACTCACAAAAACATTTGCCAATATTCCAAATTAGATGCTTTTGCTTCTAAGACAGAATCAGAAATTTATTGTTTGTGGTATAAGATATTTTGGAGACACTGCTCAGTTCAACCCCTGTTCACATCAAAAGCCAGTAAATGAATCAGCCATTTGCAGGTCAGATGTCTCCCCAAGGTCATACTTTACTACTGTAAAAAAGAGTGGCTAGTTCCCAACGTTGAACCCCAAATATTGCTTGGGTTTAAAACTATAGTTTGTGTAGGATATGGAGAATGTCAGGTCTGCTGTTTGTTTTCATTATCAATCTGTCACCGTATTAATACGGCCGTCGGGCACAAACCTGCGAGATTTTCTTGGCACCTCCTTTTTACAACGAAGACATGGCGAGATCACATGCTGCAGCACTGGTGTGGTGGCCATGTTTCATAACAAGGTGGCACCTATGACAAGGGAGAGCTGGAAGTTATTGATTTTTTTTTTTTTTTGAAGCTACATTCTTATTTTACTGTAACTGTCTGTTCCTGGCTATAGCATAGCTAAAGACAGCCTGGGAGTAAAGGGTTGTGATCTCCAAAGGCCAGTCTGAGATCTGGTAATGAACTGCTATAATATCAGGGAGAAGAGGATTATTATGAAGTTAGCTAGATTTGATTTTAGAGAACCCCTCTCCCACCTTGTGCTGAGATTTGTCTCTCTTTTGTGTTTGTTTTCTGAAGCGCTCTTTAAAAAATGGTATGTTTGTAAGCCAAACTTTGGGCAGAGTGCAGGGAGTCTTATGAAAGCAAAGGGAGATAGAAAGACCTGGAAGGGACAGGAGTTCCACAAGAAGAGAAAAAAAAAATCTGGGCACAGGGGTGTGTTCTGAGACTGATACCCCAACCAAGGACCATTCATGGAGATAACCTAGAATGCCTGCACAGATGTAGCCCATGGCAGCTCAGTCTCCAAGTGGGTTCCCTAGTAATGGGAACAGAGACTGTCTCTGACATGAACTCAATGGCTGGCTCTTTGATCACCTCCCCCTGAGGGGGAGTGCAGCCTTACCAGGCCACAGAGGAAGACAATGCAGCCAGTCCTGATGAGACCTGATACACTAGAATCAGATGGAAGGGGAGGAAGACCTCCCCTATCAGTAGACTGGGGGAGGGGCATGGGTGGAGAAAAGGGAGGGAGGGTAGGATTGGGAGGGAATGAAGGAGGGGTCTACAGTTGTCATACGAAGTGAATAAACTGTAATCAATAAAAATAAATGTAAACATAAAGTAAAACATGGTATGTTTGTTTATTACATCTGGGAGGATAACAGTGAGACTTTGTTCACCATCATATACCCAATTCCTTATATCACACCTGGTTCGTGACACAGAAACAGTACTTAAATGAATGGTAAAGACAATAATTCTAGTTTAGTTATGGAGGATGCCTGCAATCTCAAAGTCAGAGGGTTGGTAAGATGGCTCAGCAGGAAAACACCCTTGCCTCCAAGCCTAGTGATCTGAGTTCACTTCCCACAACCACATGGTAGGAGAGAACCGACTCCTACAGGTTGTGCCGTGTGCACAGCCACCCACCCTCACCCACTGCCGAGACTCACTGCACAGCTTAGAGGTTGGTCTAACTGGGATGAGGGGGTTGAAGAAACTACAGACTCATACAAAACAGCTGGGGTTTGGTGGGCTGTGTACTCTGATGAAGATTCGTCACCAGCACATTCATTTCACACACCTGAACAGAAGAGGTGGCTTTATTGTATAAAGGAGAAAGGGGTAGCCAGTCTTGGTAGGAGACCTGTATGTGGGAGCAGTCTCAGGCTGTAAACACCTGGGAGGAGGAAGCTGCGTACATCCATGAAAGGACCAGGGAAGGCGTTGCCATTCCCCATGATCTGAGGCAGTAGGGCCCTGGATGACCCGTGCTCATGTCAACAATACACATCCATTTAGATCTTTGTCTGTGACCACAATCAAAATGCTAAATAATAAAAATATTAATGTTCTTATTCAGACTGATGTTCCTGAGGAGTGGCCCAAAGCATCAATTCACTGGGTTCAGTGTTTCTCCCCAATTCACATCTACACAGAACCTCAGGGATCAGGGTCTTTGCAGAATAATCCAGCTAAGATGTAGTCAGAAAGGATTAGGGCGGGCCCTGATATAGTGACTACTCTCCTTCAAGACTCCATGTGTCACCCTGAAACAGAGTCAGGGAGAAGGCTTCATGATGACAGATACAGAGAAGTGGAAATGATGGAGCTACAAACCAAACAATGCCGACAACCACTGGAAACCAAAAAGAGAAAGTAAGAATTGTACTGCCTTCATTCTGACCCTGAACTTCTAATCTCCAGTCATGAAGGGATGCATTTTTGTCATCTCCAACCTCAGCTCAAGGTACTTCATCATTGACAGAAGGAGTCCAAGGTTACTGCGTGTGGTAGGAGGCAGAAGGGAAAGGGTAAGATTTCCAGGGGACTAATGGCATCTCTTCTTATTTTTTTAATCCTTTTTTTCTTTTTATTTATTATTTACAATTTATTCATTTTATATCTCAATTGTAGCCCCCCTCCCTCAATTCCTCCCAGTACCACCCTCCCTCCCTCTTGCTCCCCATCCCCTTCCCTTAATCCACTGAAAGGGGGAGATCTTCTCCCCTGCTATCTGACCCTACTAATCAAGTCTTATCAGGACTGCCTGGATCTTCTTCCTCTGTGGCCTGGCAAAGCCGCATTGCCAGGGGGAAGTGATCAAAGAGCAGGCAACAGAGGTCATGACAGAGGCAACCCCTGCTCCCCTTGAGATCCTACATGGAAACTGAGCTGCCTATGATCAGGGGGTCTAGGTCCTCTCCACACATGGTCCTTGGTTGGTGCATCAGTCTCTGCAGGGGCTCCTGGGGTGATATTTTAGCTATGTTTGTTTCCTTGTGGAGCTCCTGTCCTCTCTGTGTCCTTCTAACCCTCCTTTTCCATAAGACTCCCTGCTCTCTGCCCAAAGTTTGACTGTGAGTCTCAGAACCTGCTTCGGTCCCCTGCTGGGTGAGCCTTTCAGAGGACCTCTATGGTAGGCTCCCATCTTGTTATCTCTCTTCCACCGGTTCTGGTGTCTATCCTGTTTGCTAATGGCATCTCTTCTAATCTCTGCACAGTGCAGCAAAAAAGAACACCTAGCTGCTTCAAGGAAAAAGTGGAAGACAGGGGGAATTGTTGTCTTGAGAACTTTTCTGTTGTAGGCATGGGCAAACCAGGAAATGCTTTGATATGATGTAGGAAGGACATTTGTTAGGAATCTCAATCCTTCCCCTCTCAAAAAATAGAGATAATTATGGGGTTAAAAAGATTCACTAAAATCTGAAAAGCTATAAAGCCATATCTATAAATGGACTCTGAAGTGAGACTGGCGGTCTCAGAT
The DNA here is from genome assembly GCF_907164565.1 of Psammomys obesus. Taxonomy (NCBI): domain Eukaryota; kingdom Metazoa; phylum Chordata; class Mammalia; order Rodentia; family Muridae; genus Psammomys; species Psammomys obesus. The sequence continues at coordinate 47,706,971 of NW_026585504.1, read as the reverse complement.
GCTAGCAGAATTCACACTGGAAGTTTATGAGGGAGGGTACGACTTCAGAGAGCCCAGACAGTCTCATCCTGCCACTGAACAGAGAACATATTAATTCGGTTTGGCCACCTGGGGCCCATTTAGTGCACTAGAGCAGTAATTTGCTAAACGGGTCCCTCGGAGTAAAGTAGAATGAGTAAACACTGAGCAATTTAGGATGGTAAACCACTAGTAGCTCAAGGGACTTACAAATGTGAAGCTATAATTAGATCCCTTGTTCATAATGTACAAACTAAATGTATTGCATAGTATATTGTGTCTTTCTGAGTTTATTTCTGGACACAGCTGAGCCCTTACCAGTTCAGAGAGGAACTATCCCAGCTACCAATTCATGCTTCCATTAAAATTCCAACTGCTTATATTAGAAAACAATTTCAAATATGCTTTCTTTTATCTTAGATCGAAGGATCTACCCAGGATTAACCTAGGAGCAGAGCACAGCAAGTCACTTATAAATCATGCAGCAGAAAGTAATAGATTATGTTCTCTCTGTCTAAATTTAGCTGTGAAAATATTTTAGCAAGTTGACATCAGGCTTTACAATGTTTCACTTCAGGATTATCTTTGAACATTTTAAGATGTGATTCTAAGGGGCTGGCGAGATGGTTCAGCAGGTAAAGGCACTAAGTTGAAACCCTGAGTTCAATTCCTGGGCCCCAGGTGGTAGATGATTACTGACACCTGTGGTTTGTCCTGACTTTTGTATGCCCACCAGGGCACAGATGTACATGAACATAACACACACACACACACACACACACACACACACACACACACACACAAAGGGTGAGAAAAGGGAGGGGGATTAAAAGAAAGATGCCATCCTTTGTGCTTGCCTAGCATTTAGGAGGACCTGGTGCCACAAGAAAGTGATTGCTGAGAGGATGTGGCTAGACAGAAACATTGTGGATTGCAATCGTGGAATGCTTCAATGGGCAGGGCAATCATTGTGTGATGTGCTTTGGGGTCAGGATGATGCGTTCCCTACCCCAGCTATTTGGAAGCTGCCTGGAAAAGCTTTTATTATTTTAAAATCAGAACTCTTTTCTTGTTCACAGCCACTGTATAGTGTGGGTTGGTGCAGGGTGTCTGCATGTTAGTCCGTGATACAGAAGCCTCCGTGCTCACGTTCCTTTGCTCTTTACCAATTTGCTGTTTCAACCACAGGTGTCTCTCCTATCTGGCATTATGAGGACAGTCTTCTCTTTCAGAAATTCTCATTTTCTTTCTTTCCTTCTGTATCTGCTTAGTCACATTATGAAGGCTTAGGATCATGCTGTGGACCTTTCTTGCCATTATGTTAACCCTGCCAGTGGGATTCCCCGACAGTATGAGATAGGCTGTCTTTCAGATTACAGCTTCTATGCATGAAGTTTGGCAAAACTGCAATTCTTTATGCCTGCTTTAAAGAATCTTGAAAATTGTGTTTATTAGGTACATGGGTGTTTTGCCTGCATGTGTGTCTGTGTACCACGTGCACACGAGGCCCCACAGAGGCTAGACTGAGCATTGGATTCCCCGGAATTACAGATGCTTGGGAAATACCATGTGAGTGCTGGAACTTGAACCCAGGTCTTTTTCCTTTTAACGGCCGAGCCATTTCTCCAGCTTCAACACTTGCTGCTCTTTTGCGCTTGTGTGGCATATCCACTTTTTCTTTGAGATAGTTACTTTTGCCATTGCTGTTACAAGCACCTAACACCAGGCTCTCAAGTACCTGAATGAGGGTGTGTTCTGGCTCACAGTTTGAGGGTAGAGGACTTCATGCCAGGACGGCATGACGGCAGGAGACCCCTGGGCATGTTGTGCCACTTTTCAGGCCACATTCTTCTTTTTATTCCATTTATTCCATACGTGGTGCTGCCCACTTTCAGCTTAGGTCTGAAAACACCCTCACAGACATAGCCAAACTGTTTCCATGGTGATTGTAAATCTAAGCAAATTGGATTTAACTAACTGCTTGAGTTAATGCATTGCTCTAACAGTTATCTGGCAACAATTACTATAATTTTTTTTTTTTTTTTTTTTGAGACAGGTGTCACTATGTAGACCAGGCTGGTCTCAAACCCACAGAGATTTCCCATTCTCTGCCTCTTCAGTGCCAGGGTTAAGGGCACTATCACCAGGGCATGTGTGTGTATAATATTACTATAATAAATATTAGTTTCTAAACTCAAAGGGTAAAGCGTAGGATATTATTATCTTTTTATTTTGGGGGGGGGATAGAGTCTCACTATGCAGCCTCAGCTGGCCTGGAGCTTGCAATGTAGAACAGGTTAGTTTTGAACTCATAAAGTTCTGCCTGTCTCAGCCTTCCAAGTGCCAGAAAGTACTTAATCTTTTAAAAAGACTTATTGCTATGTAGAGAAGTGATTTGTCTGAAGTATATCTGTGCATCACATGGGCGCACTGCCTTTGGGCTGAGCTATTAACGGGTTCTCTGCAAGCTATTATATGGCCCATGCTTTTAGGTGCTGAGTCATCTCTCTAACCCCCGAAATAAGACTAAAAAAAAAAAAAAAAAGAATATAGGAAATAATTTTTAGGAACTTCAAGAATCATTGAAAAATTATTTTTGTCCTGGCTGCTTTCTCCATCCCTCTTCAATGAGACGTGTAGATAACCTAAAAACAAGGTGCCTTTATAGGAGTTTCAGTTCTCTCATTCTCCTCGGCCAAAGTTTCCTGAAATTAAGGCAGGTCCTAGAGAGTATGCAATTAAAAGACTTAAAAGTGACTATCTAGTCTATCTCCTATACCCCTATGTCTCCATTCTAATATTTCTTCCCTGATCTACTGCTTTGTCATTAATCTCCTTTTACATTTAAAACCAATGGTATACAAGACTAGAATCAAATCCTTGGCTATTTTGTTCTAATTGGGTAGAAAGAAGATGGGCTTAATTTGGGTGGTTTTTGCGAAGTGTGTTCAATGCTGCAAGTCTTCATGGGCCTTGAAAAAAATTCAGAAATAGATCTGGCCAGAGATCTTGTAGACTGTGTATTTGTGTATCACACATGCAGTTTAGAGTCCCCGAAAGCCCTAACTCTCCATTAGCCGGGAAATTAAAACTCATCTGGCGAACGGGCGAGAAACTAGTTAACGAAAAACGTTCACGCAAAGCAGGGCTCAACAGCAGAGGGCACACTACCCACTGACTGGGGCCAGAAGCTGGCGGTGAGGGTGGGTAGAGCCTGACGGTATCTGGGTCTTGTAGTTTGCTGTTGGTCTCTCCTGAATGCTCGCCTCGGAGCTGAACTACAACCCCCACAGTGCAACGGGTCCCCCTCTCGCCACCTCGGGTCTGGGTCGGAGGAGAAACCTCCTGGGAAACAGCCCCGCCCCACCCCCGTACGCACGCGTCACGTTTGTTTACCCTGAGGCCCCGCCCCCAGCCTCCCGCTCTCCCCACTCCGCCCAGGAATGTCGTCATGCTAGCGATGCATATTCATGAGAAACTCCGCCCCGCCCGCCTTCCCGCGCCGCATTAATATTCATGAACTGAGCTCGGGCCGCAGCTCTCCGGAGCTGAGGCTGTCCGGCGGCGGGCGGGGCCTGGCGCTGGGGAGCCCGGGGCCCGCGGGGAGGGCGTGTGTGTGTGTGTGTGTGTTGGGGGGGCGGTGGCGGCGAAACGGGCGGGCGCGCGGGATGGAACACCGAGGCACCGACGGAATGCTCCGGATCGCCACATAATCCCCTGGAACGGCCGCGCCGAACGCCATCGGCGCGTCCGTTCTCCGCGCGCCGCCGCCGTCTCCCACCTTCGCCTCGCCTCCCTCTCCGCCGCTGCCTCCCGAGCCGGGGGGGTGGGGGCGACGCGAAGCCCCGCTGCGATGGAGCCCGCCGCCGCAGCCCCGGCACAGCGACTCGCCGAGCCCGCGGCTGACGACCGAGCCCCGGCGGCGGCGGCCGAGGGCGGCCGGAGCCCGGATCCCGCGCCGAGCGCCGCGGCCGCGAGCGGCGGGAACGGCGGCGCGGCTGGAG
>NW_026585504.1:47692721-47702549 GCF_907164565.1 Psammomys obesus | reverse complement strand
GCTGAGGCGAGGGCGGCTGAAGCGGAATCTGTCGGCCGCCGCCGCCGCCTCGGCGTCCTCGTCGCCGTCCTCGGCGTCCTCGGCCGCCGGCGGCCTCCCGGCCTCCTGCTCGGCCTCGGCGTCGCTGTGCACCCGGAGCCTGGACAGGAAGACGCTGCTGCTGAAGCACCGGCAGCTGCTGCAGCTGCAGCCGTCGGACAGGGACTGGGTGAGGCAGCAGCTCCAGCGGGGCTGTGTGCACGTCTCCGACCGCCACATGGCCTCGTCCTACCTGCGCCCGGTGCTCTGCACGCTGGACACCACGGCCGCCGAGGTGGCGGCCCGGCTCCTGCAGCTGGGCCACAAAGGCGGCGGGGTGGTGAAGGTGCCGGGCCAGGGGCCGCCTCCCGCCGCCGGCGATCAGACCCCGGACGGCGCGCTCGGCCGGCGCCCGGGCCACCCTCCCGGTGCCGTCGGGGCCCCCTCGCGCGCGCCCCCCGCTGACCTGCCGCTGCCCGGCGGTGCCTGGACGCGCTGCGCACCCCGCCCCAGCCCGGCGCCCTCGGACTCCAGCCCCGGGGAGCTGTTCGCGGGCGGCCCCGCTTCCCCGGCCCGCGCGCCTCGCCCGGCCTCCGACACCGAGAGCTTCAGCCTGAGCCCCAGCGCCGAGAGCGTGTCGGACCGCCTGGACCCCTACAGCAGCGGCGGCGGCGGCGGCTCGTCGTCGTCGGAGGAGCTGGAGGCTGACCCGGCCTCGGTCTCGACGGGGGCTCCCGGGCCGCCCCACCGCCCTCGGCCGCCTTCCCCGAAGACCTCGCCTTCGCTGCAGCCGAAAGCCCCGAGGGCCATCGATGGCGCTGGCGGGATGGCCGGCGAGGGTCCCCGAGAGGATAAGGCGGTGGCAGCTGCAACTCCGGGCGGCGGTCCTCTGTCGACTCCGGGGAGGATCCGGGAGACCGCGCAGAAGACGTCTTCGCCGCCCCCCCTGTATGTGCAGCTCCATGGAGAGACTACCCGGCGCCTGGAGGCGGACGAGAAGCCATTGCAGATCCAAAATGACTACCTCTTCCAACTGGGATTTGGGGAGCTGTGGAGGGTGCAGGAGGAAGGCATGGACTCGGAGATTGGTTGCCTCATCCGGTTCTATGCAGGTAAGGATGTTGCCTGCACCTTGATGTGTGGCTTCCAGCCCTGTCAGGGACCGAGAAATGATTCAAGGGACCTGGTGAGTCAGTCTGATGCCCTTTTCTAGCTTGTTCACATGCCGTCTGTGCAGGTACTAAATTGAGCATTCTTTAAATCTGCAAGTTAGTGGAATGTCCAGAGCCGAGGTGGGAAAGCTAGGTGGACGAGGTTACAAAATCACCAGGAAATACAGGAAACAGGTACAACCCGAGAGAGGTACCAGTCGGTATCCATAAAGGTGCCTTCCCCCAGGTCTCTGCTCTGGTGGTTTGGGTTGTTCTCTGCTCTGTTTGGGCAGCTTGGGATTTTGGGTAACTCTCCGACGCTTTAATATGGATAGAGGACAGTGACCAACAAAAACTTGCTCCATGATGCCTTCCCTATCTCTATGCAGATGTCCACAGTTGGCCATTCACAGGCAGTAAGTGTAGTGTGGGCCTCTGGGAGTTTTGCTCTTGTCAACCGATGCCCTTGTTTGTTCCACTGTCTGCCACGCGTATTTACTCACTGAGTCTCCTTAGACTCCGGCTGAGTCTGTGTTCGTTGTTTGAGTGCTGCTTACCCTAGGCACTTTTAAATTGCTTTATTTCAGTTTCCTCTCCATGTTTGAATCTTGCATAAAAAAATGAGTTGGCCTGTTTCTGTCTTACAGCCTTTATTGTCAGAACTGCAGGGGGACTTGAAGCAGACTAGAGTTCATGAAGTCGGTGCTTACTGCCTCTCTGATATGACCTGAATGAACTCTTTGGCGTTTTCAGTATCTGTTCAAGTGCTTTTCCCAGTGTGACCAACGTCACGGTCACGCTTCTCTTTTGCCTAGAGACTTGTCTGGAACTAGGTTGAGGCGTTAAATGGGGAGTGGTTATTGTAGCTTAGCTTTGTAAGCCCCTTGAGTTTTTCTTTGCTTGGAAGAGATCTTAGTGATCAGAACTTCTGTTTAAAATAAAGTTAGCATGGGAGAATAAAAACTTGAGGTGTCGTAGATGTATACGAAAAGGAAAGGAATGCTAACACCAACCCCCTGACTCCAGCGTTTCTGGAACAGTTGGTAGTGTCTGTCTGTGTGTCTTTCACTCTTTCTTTCTACTTTTTTTTTTTTTGTCCAACATGTGTTCTAGTTGCAGTTTAGTTTAAATGAATTAGTCCTTAATATCCATATTGAAATATGAAAGACAGTATTCCTGAAGGAACTGTCCTTCTAAGTTTTATTGAAGCTTTTAGGAACTTAAGTGGATATTTTGATTAATGTTTGCCTTATAAAGAAAACCGAACTGTAATACAGTAGTGTTTCCTGGAGCTAGTATCTTACTGGATGATACAGCTTTTAATTTTTTTTTTTCTTCCCAGAAAAGTGTAGGTGCAACAACTTTATCTTTTTCTTTCATGGCTCTTGTGACCTGTGAAAAATTTCTTTGCACAGGCACCAAATGGTAATCACACTTGGAACGGAGAGTATTTTAAGATGAGAATGATATAGTCTTTCTTAATCAAGGGAAATGGGTATGAAGTGAGGTATAAGCAACAGATAATATTTGAGCACGCTTTTATATGTGGAGGAAGCTTTTCTCCGCTTTGTTCATGACTGGATAAATCAGGATAAATATCTGTAGGAAAGGTTAGGATGTCATAGTTCTGAAATTTAAATCTTGGGTTCTTTTTGGTTGTCTTTTCAGTAGCACTTAAAATATTCTGAGTGGGCTATAAACAGTTTGTTTTCTTTCCAACTCAGTTTAAAAATGAGCTGATTTCTGGTTAAATCTTAAGTTTCTGGTGTGCTTATTTTAATCTTTTTTGTTTGTTTATGAAAAGGTAATTGTTACCTCCTGAGTTTGCTGCTTTATTTGTCTGAGCACAGGATACATAGATACAGGCGTCTGTGTATATGCTTGTAAAAGTAACTAATAAAGTGAGGGTGCTCTGCACAAATGATCCAGCCCAGGCTCTAATCTGACGCCTGGGCACATGTACCCTACAAGAAAGGTATCTGATGGTTGCAAACGTGTGAGTGTCTGTTTTGGCACATGAACAAAGTTGGACTTATTTTAAGCCTAACTTCATTTACTAAGCATCTCTGTACTGATATCTGTCATAGAATAAAATTCAGCATTAATAGATGCTGTTTCAGTTTTCACAAGGATGTTTGTTAGTAATAGGAGGGCGCGGCTGAAAGGTGATCCCACATATCTGCACATTGTCATATGGTAAAGACTTACCCCAGGCTGAGGAGATTCCTAGAAATTGCTTCTGTGCTCCAGTGGAACACAGGACAGCTAAAAGGAGGGTGTTCTATTTTGGTGGTGAGTTCTTTTGTGTAGGGAGAGGGTAATTCATGTATGTTTTAAATGATTTCCTTTAAGAAGGCACTGGAAAATTGTGCAGATTTGCTTTGATAATTTGTAAGTGCCTTCTTGAATTTCTTGTTGCACATCTTTTCTAGTGGAGTTAGGTGGAGTTAGAGATAGCTAGGAAGTTTGAGATCGCCTGAAAATATATTTAAATTGAGCACATTATCTGTATTCTTCTCAGCCACGTTATTTCTTATTTTCACGAAGCAGAAAACTTTCATTCTCTTGAAGGCCACTGTTCAATTAGGTTTTAGTATTTATAGTCTTTCTCAGGTTGTTTAAGGGCTTTTAAAGCTATTTACAGTTTCAGTGAATGGTTAAATATTTATTTGGGTGAAGTAAAATAAAAGTCTTTAAATGAAATAGGTGTTGGATGAGAAATACTATGTAATTACAGTTACCAAAAGCTTAGTTTGAAATTGTTACTGCTCCTATCACAAGAGCATTCTTTGAGTTTTAAAATATTAGGAAGTTCAAGTGGTTTTAACGAATGTTATATTAAGTTTGCTAATTATGCTAATGTTTAATTTTCTTTAAAAAACACACATCTTAAGTTTTACCTGAAAGAGTAATTTTAAGTTAAAAAAATTTAGGAATTTAGTTAGCTGATCTAAGTTATGAATACCTAAGCATGAATAAGCTGTTTTGTTAGGACTCCCTGGGGCATTGGTGTCATAGGGCAGTAGTAAAAGTCTTATTTAAAATTTTTTTCATCACCTTTTATTTTAGCTCTAGTTGTCTGCTTAGTTCAAACTGCAGCAACAAGAAAGATTGTTGCCAGAATGGAGACCATACCTGTGCCTAACGGCTCTTGGGAGATGCATATATGTGGGCTTCCCTGGCAGTAAGCCTGCTCCCCTCTCATATTCCCGCTCCTTCTCTTCTGGAAATGCTCAGCCTTACATGATTTCCTACATGGAGACCAGGAAGGGGTGGTTAGCATCCGCACTGTATGACAAGCGGGTTCTTATTACCATAATTACAGCCGTACTGAGCAGTGTGGTTTGAACATGTGACTCCAGCGTGTGCTTCCATAGTGCTTTGAAAGTACAAAGCGTTTTAATTTATTTTGTTGTCTTTGTGCTTAACACTTTCTCATGTTCATTTATTTGTTATTTTTCATGCAAAGTATGTGAAATCGTTTGATAAAAAACAGACATTGGCTTTTTATTGTCTTCAAAAATATTAAAGGGCTTTCACACAAATGATCTCATTTGTCTTTTCAAGAACCATTAGGGAGGAGTCCCTGGTGCCAGCCTTCTCAGATTGGTGATCTGGTTCTTGCTGTAGGATTTCGGTCCATCCACTGCAGAACCGAGATTAGCAAGCAGAGAGCCTCTGCTTTGTAATTCAACTCACTTTCTATGAATTGGCGCTGAATTTCATTCACACTTGAATTTTCACTGAAAGCGTAGAGAAAACATGCTATGTGAATAATGAGGTGCTGTTATCGGCTAGTCCTGTGTGGGGTTTCTTGTAAAGTGCAGATGATTCTGTTTTTATCACATGGCCTTTCAAAATGTAAAGAACCAAGGTTGACAAGTAAGCACAGTTACAGAAAATATTGAAACATTGTAAATTCTGGGTATAAATCGTGATACTTAAAGTTGATATAGCTTAGCAGTGATTAGTTTTTTATCCTGATATTTCTTGTTGTTAAATCTTCGTTAGGAATTTGTCTAAAGAGATAACTTGAGAGTGAACTTGATGATCTCTTCTTTTAAGGCAATGAAAATACCCATCTCTGAAGAGCGTATCTCCTTGAAATTAGAATTACCAGAACTCTACAATAAGTAGTACGTTTTGACATCTTCTTGTATCATTTTGTAGTTCTTAGGTTGTGTGAGAGTTAGAGAGCAAGCATTCTCTGAATTTCACAAGCATTTTGAAAATAGTGGTGGTTTTGTACTCACAAAAGTGATTGTAGAGATTAGACAGGTGTAAATCAGTCTGTGGGAAGTCTCCGGTTACAAGTTTTAGCTTTTTTCCCCCCGGGCTGAGAGTCACCAGCAGTGCAGGTCTAGCCTGTGTGAGGCTCAACGGTCAATCTGCCATACTGCGACAAAACCAAATCCATTGTCAAATCAGCTGCCTTAAGCAGTTGTGTAAGATGTGCTTGTTCCTGTCTTCTTACAAAATTGAATTTAGCTTTGATTTCTTAGGAAGGTCGCATTTCCTGGCATCATATAGGATCTACGCCTTGTGTAAATCTTGGTATTTTTGCTTAACGTTTGTTGAATTGAATTTGTGTAGTTTGTTCAGCAGCTAGTGAAGTGTGTCCTCATTCTTTTGACTTCCATCCTGTTTGGGTCCCCAGGGATGTGTTAGACACACATGCACACAGAGGCATTTCTCCCATGGCAGGAGATTTCTGATGTGCCACATACTATTAATATCTTCTCTTTCACGTGACTGAGCTCTGTGGACTTTGGGAGAACAATTTTCCTTCAAAGTTTCCCTAGCGTTAACAGCAACCCTCTTTCAAAGGCATTCCATATCTCAGCATTGAGATTAATTTAATGAGACATCTGTCAAATGAGGCATCATGCATTTAATGATTTTGTTATGTGTCACATTTTATGCAGCCCAGTCTCTCCGGACAGGAGAATGCTTAACCATGAACTCTGCAAGTCCACTCAGTGGGAAAGCTGTTTCTTTAAAAACATCTGGCATTTGTGAAAGTTGAGAAAGAGGTCTTATCAAAATGTCTCATACTAGCCTGGGGAGATGTGGCCCCCTCCAGCCCACCTTCTGCAGTTCTCCGCTGTAGTCACTTCTGCTTGTGGTGCATTGGCCCCGAAGGTTTGGGTCCAGCCTAGTGTCCTGCACTTCTTTTTTTAAAAAAAAAATTAATTTTTTAATATTAATTACAGTTTATTCACTTTGTATCTTTCTCTCCCCCCCCCCCATAGCTCCCTTCTGCATTCCCTCCCAAACTCACCTTCCTTCCTTCAACTCCTCCCATGCTCCTCTAAGTCTACTGATAAGGGAGGTCGTCCTCCCCTTCCATCTGACCTTAGGTGTCATCACTTCTAAGGCAGACTCTTTATGTTTACCTTTGGTTTTCTAAAGACAGTTTTAATAAACAGACCAAACCAAACACCTGCCCGGTCAACTTTTAGGAATTTTTAACCTAAGGCTGTTTGACTGTTTAGATTTACATGAAGCCTCAATTAAGGATTTAGACAATTCTAATAAGCTGAAAACTTAAGGATCTGGAAAGAATGGATTTTAATGGTACTTTGATTAAAGAACATTAGGATACTCGGTTAGCCGTGACATAGATCTTTAAAGTTATGTGGTATAGTAATTTTTATCATGCTGGAACACTTTCAGTATGCTAGGTGGAAATAAAGCATAGCTGCCCCACATATCTGTGTTGAAATAGTTTCTCCTTTGATGCTGTTTTTGTTCCTTACAAAACCTCTAATGATAAAGTATGTCTAGTGGCTTCTGTAACTGCAGTATTGTGAGAACACTGAGGAAATGCTTTATTTGTATGTAGTATATATTTTGTGTTTGAAGGCATAAATATTTCAGCAAAAGGAAGAAATTTCCAGAATTTTTGCCATAAACTTTTCAAAATAAAGCTTGACTTAAAATAAATTAGTCTCATTTCCAGGTATATAAGTTTATTCAATTGAAGGTTGAATATAATTCGAAATAATTTAGTTGTGAACCATTTTGATACTCAGTGAAAATTCTATTTAGAAATTTAAAGTATAAGTGAATTTGAATGAGTGGTTTTACTTGTTTTGTTTTCCCTTTAGTTTTTCTCATTTTTTCCAAGCAGGAAGAGATTTGTTTGTCAGTGTTTCTGGTGACTCATCTATTTGGTGAAGAGCACTTGGAGAATAGATCTTTTCATATTCCTGCCTCAGTTAATAATAAGTTGCGACATTTGGACGTTCTTGTTAAGTACCAGGCATCTTTTTAAATGTAGCAACAGTAAGCATGATCTATGCTGGTTTTTATTAATTTTTATTTATTTAATTTTTGGGTTTTATGTTTAGTTAACATCTGAAACATTGGTCTAAATTTTGAGATTTTTATGCACAGATTGAGTTTTCAGGCATTGCTATAAGAAATGTATATCTTGGGAGAGGTTTTTTTTTTATTTTTTTTCTTCCTTATCCACGAGAGTGTGGCTAGCAGTGCCTTTTGTTGTTGTTGTTGAAGCTATCTTGGGGTTCTTGTTTTGGTTGATGCTCTGTGTATGTTTGTGGGGACAAGGAAGTAAGTGAACTAAACGTTTATCAAAATACAACATTTTGGGGGTGAAAGTTCTCTTATTTCATAGTCTGATTGGGAGGAAACTGTGATTGTGAGGTATTGTGGTTTGGAGAAACCAGTCTCTTCTGAGAGTTGGTAAACTTGATAGGATTTTGGGCATTTTTCTCCCCTGATGCTGAGGAGGAACTCCGTAGCCTTTGGTACATTCTAGACAAAGAATTCTACACCACTGAGCCACCTCCTCAGTGTTTGTGAGACAGGTCTTGCTATGTAGCCTAGTATGGTTTTGAACATGAGATCTTTCTGTCCTGCCCCTCCTGGGGCCACAGGTGTGAGCTAGCAGATCTACTTGGGTATTCATTTGAACCTATGCTGGGCTGTGATTTCCTCATCTGTAAAATGAGGCACCTGGAAGTAGGGCAAGTCCAAGATCTCTTCAGACTCTTATTCTCAGATACTATTAGAAAGCCTGATTTTCCATGGATTTTGAAAGTTGTTGTATTGAGTTCTGTATTGTTGGTTCAAAACTGTCAAATCAGCTAGAAGGGGCATATATCTAATATATCGAAGTTTGCAGTCAAAGGAGATGTCTGTTTGGATAGACTAAAGAAGATAAACAATGTTTTATTTATTCTCTTTATCATTGATGCTTCCTAAAGTAAAATCTGGTATGCTGGAGATGAATTGAAGTTAAATTCTTTTCCTAATTCATTCATAAAGTTCCCTTTACAATCTGGTTTACATAGTTTATTGGAGTATAGTTTACCTCATTGTTAAGAACTCGATGCTTGAGTATTTTTTAAAGAATTATTTATTTTATGTGTATGTGTATGTACCTGAGTAAGAGTACGTGCGTGCGTGCGTGCGTGTAGGCAGTTAAGTAGGTAAGTATCCATGAAAGCCAGAAGAGGGCACCAGACATGCTGGAACTAGAGTTATAGGCGGTTGCAGGCTGCCATGTGGGCTCTGGGAACTGAAACTAGCTCCTCTGCAAGAGCAGCGGTGCTCTTAACCACTGAGCCGTTCTCCAGCTATGGTTGGTCAGTTTTAATTTGTGGTGAGCTGTGTGTTCGTGTACTAGTACCTACCGTTGTTGGCAGGAGGAAAAGCACTAAAGAAAATGAAAAGTCCCACTACATTATCAGATTAGGGAATTCAGAAAATTGAGATAATTTAGTACAGTTGTATTTTTACTAGATGAGGAAAGTAAACTCGCAGATCAAGTCAGTATCAGAATTAAGTACATACAGATTTTAATAGGCTCTCCAGAGTCCGGTTCCGCATTGTGAGCTTGTAAGGAAAGTTCACTATTTTAGTGACTCTTCTCACGATTTTTAGTGAAAGCTAACTATTTTTAGATGTTGTTTATGCTTTAATTACTCAGTATGAAGGTTTAGAAACTGTTCTTTACACATTTCATAGTTTCTCTATTGCCTGCTTCTAATCAGTGCCTTTGAGAGGTGGCATATCACGGTGACAGACTGTAAGGGGAGACCCTGTAACTGAGAAGCCAACAGCTGGGTACTCATTGTGCAGAGGGAAATTAGATTTCATCATTGATGCTACCTACCCTTTGGGAGAGTTAGGATAGAAGTTAAAATGGTTGGCTGAAGAGAGGCTGAGTTTTAGAATATTAGTGCTGGCTTGCTTCAACTTGAAGTAGTTACAAGAATGGAAATGTTCAAAAAAGAATTTAAAAAAATTAGAGTATATTTGAAAAACAAATTTCTCTCCAAGCATACATGTACAAAAAATATTGTATATTAATTGTTCCATATACATTTCCTTTGTATGTGAAATATACAAATTGTTCCATACTATGAAAACTAAAAATTCCATATAATTTAATTTAAAAAGTTAATTGTGCAGTTGATTATTCCAGTACCTATGTTAAGTGCTACTGAAGGACCTGTTGGTTCTACCTTTGTGCAGTGTGAACAACTGAAAAAACTTTGTTCATTGATCTTTGTACTTCTGTTGTGTATTGAGTTTTAAAGTCTGTATCCTTAAATATGCTCTCTGTCTGTATCTATCATCTGTCTATCTATCTATCTATCTATCTATCTATCTATCTATCTATCTATCT
>NW_026585504.1:47643266-47692711 GCF_907164565.1 Psammomys obesus | reverse complement strand
TCTATCTATCTATCTATCTATCTATCTATCTATCTATCTATCTATCTATCTATCTATCTATCATCTGTAGTAACAAAAACATAATTTGTGAGTTCCGGAAACAAATTTCCAGGTATTTCTAAGAGGGTTTAAGAGAGATTTCCTGTTAATGCACTTCCATTTTAATTTACTCATTTCTTTAAGCAAAAGTTTTACTTTTCTATATAGAAGTTAACTTACTGAGTCAATTGATTCCCTGAAGATTACTGTTCATTTTTAGTGTGAGAACAGAAACCTTTTTCAAAGTACAGAAGTACAAAAAAAAAAAAAAAAAAAAAAGAAAAAAAAAGGCTCAAGTTACACCGCATCTGGACGATGCAGTATGTATCCCACATGCTGAAGCAAGGGAGGTATTTCTCTTGATGGTTTCTTAGAAAGACGGGATGGCTGGGCTGAGCTGACACTCGTATTTAAATAAGAAAGGCTTTTATGCACACGTCTCTCTATTCTGTCTTGAATTCACATACACACATGTATACACATGGTCCTCACTGTGCTTTTAGGTAGGCAGAGGAGTTGGTGATGGTTGTATGTTTGGGTGAAGTGTGTGCATGGCGTATTCTCGAGGAAGAAAAAACCTTAACAAATTACTATTCATATTTCCTTGAATGTTTTTCTATATTAGAAGCTCAGTGTGAGTGCCTGCTGATGTCACTAATCTGTTTTGGATGGGGTGCTTGTCTCTTGATAATTTACAAATCTCTTTGGGAGGTTCATTTAGGGGAAAAATGCACTACACTGTTGTTATCTGTTAATTTCTTATCAATTTTTTTCCTTTGAGTTCCCACACCCTGTCATACTTAGGAATGCCTTCCTCATCCTAAAACTGCAAAAGTCCTTTCAGATATTCTTGCTGTAATTTCAGTTATCTATCTGTTGTTTGATTAAGATAGGAAGTAGGAGATTTAACTTGGCCTCCCCCTTTTTTTTAATTGAATAATTGTCTTCTTTACTCATTGAGGAAACTTTTCTTTTCCTCAGAGAGTTTTGCTTTTTATTTGATAGGAAATTCAGATTTATGTTATGGAGTATTTCTGTCCAGTATTTCAGTAACTTTTGAATTTGTTGAGGAAAAAAAATAAGAGATCAAAGGCTACTTAGTCCATTTACTACTTTTTTTCCCCTATGCTTTGACTTCCTATATGGACATTACTTTTAAAGAAGACTTATTTTCTGTGTACATGTATGTGCCTGACTGTGTGTATTATGTATGTGCATTACATGAGTACCATGCCTGTAGAGGTCAGAAGAGAGTGTTAGAACACTTGGAACAGGAGTGACAGGTGGTTGTGAGCCTAGTAGACCTGGGTGCTGGGAACCGAACTCCAGTTCACTGTGAGTGGTTTTTTTTTTTTTTTAATAGGGTCTCTCTATGTATCCCTGGCTGGCCTGGAAGTCCAGGCTAGCCTCAAATTCACAGAGAATGCCTGCCTCTGTCTCCCAAGTGCTGGGATCAAAGGTGTGCTCCATTACACTGGGCTTGTGATGAGTGTTCTTAAACCATCTCTCCAGCTTCTACCACTATTGCCCAAAGGGTGGCAACACACAGACTTATTTGATTGTATCTTTTGTATTCCTTATTGACTAGGTTGAGAGTTAGTTTGGAACTAGAATGTAAACACTGTTTGGATATAGTTTTTTTTCATTTATATATCAAAGTAAGTTTTACATGTTTTTCATAGTATTTATCGTTGCACATGTGGAGGTCAGAGGATAGCTTGCAGAAGTCAGTTCTCTCCTTCTACCATGTGGGACCCAGGATGGAACTCAGGTGCTCAGGTGTGGTGGCAAATACCTTTACTCACTGAGCCAACTTGCTGGCCCTAAAGTCATTTGAAAAAAATCATTCATGTATATAATGTATCTTGGTCATATCCACCCATTCCTTCCCTTTACCTAAGGAAATTTTGTTTATTTATTTATTTACTTATTGGCTTTTTGAGACAGGGTTTCTCTGCGTAGCCTTGCCTATTCTGGACTCACTTTGTAGACCAGGCTGGCCTCAAACTCACAGAGATCTGCCTGCCTCTGCCTCGCTGAGTGTTGGGACTATAGGCATGCACCACTGTGCTTGGCTTAAAGAAGATTTAAAAACATAATTCTGTGTTTCAAATTTTGAACACTTGGAATAGTAATTTTCTTTTGATTAGGCATTAATCTCAGTTTCTTATTTAAATTACCAAAAATTCCTCTAATTCCCTTTGTGGAGAAATCTCAGTTATCCTGAAGGCTATTGTGAAATACAGTTTATTTTTAGAATTTAGAAAATGGATGGCTAAGATGCCTTTTGAAGTCAGTAGGCCTGGCTGCCTTTGGGGCTTTGAGGTTTTCCCTGGTTGACCCGAGAAGATGTTGCATGAAGAGTGATCATGATTCAGTCATAATTACTATTAGCGTGTTTTGGTCCTAGGGATTGAGTCCAGTGGCTCATGCATGCTGGGCAGTGTATATTGCACTCTAAGCTACATCCTCATCCCATGACGATCTGAGTGCTGGGAGATGGCCTGGTCAGTAAAGCGCTTGGTTTGCCAGCAGGACTAGATCCAGATCACTACAACACTCAAATGCTGGCTATGGTAGTGTGTGAAGTGGAGACAGGTTGGTCCATATGGCATGCTGTGCTGGCCAGCCAGGAGAGTCTAACAGTGGAGCTCCAGGCCAATCAGAAACACTGAAAGGAATTAGGTGGTGTTCTTGAGTATGACACCAGGGGTTGTCCTCAGCCTCCATGTGCATTTGTACTTCCCCCATACTAATCCCCCCTACAAACACACACATTTGTGTGGTTTGATGTAGCAGAGTATTATGATACTGGGACTAGTGCTCTTATGGAAACTGCGGTACATGAACTCCCAAAAATGCCAGAAATGATAAAGTAGGGATAGAGGAAGGTTGAAGCAATGATGTTAAATGTAGAAGAATCATATTAGAGCATCTATCATCTTTGTTAAGCATCTTTTCATAATCTGGTGACTGTTCTTAATTATTAAGTGTTCATGAGATATGAATTGTACTGGTATTGGACTTTTGGCTTTACAAGATTTTACTTGGTAGAGAACTGGGTTTCTCTTCTGAAGGATTATTTTACCTAAGTTCTTGCTGTGTAGCCCAGGCTGGCCTTGAACTTACAGCAATCCTCCAGCCTCAGCTTGCTAAGTTCTGGGACTCCAAGTGTACACCACTACACTTGGTCACGGGCTTTTAGTTGTACTGCTGAGGTCCTAAGTCATCGTTGCTGGAGGTAGAAGTTAGATTTGAATACATTCGTGCTTAGAAGAGAGGTATACAGACTCCTTGCTCTGAGATACTGAATGAAATAAAATTGTAGTTGACAAACTGATTTAAATTATGTGCATGTGTCTTCTTTGCTTCCTGCTGCTGTGATAAAGACCATGACCAAAGCAGCTGGGGCCGGAAAGGGTTTGAATCACTTTACAGCTTATATTTTTCAAAAGGAAAATGAGGGTGGACACTGAGCAGCAGTGTGGAGGCTGGGACTGAAGCAGAGGCTGAGGGGGAATGCTGTTTACTGGCACAGGGTGGCACTGCCCACAGGCTGAGCCCTCCCCTATCAATCATTAATCAAGACAGGCCTCTGTGATGAAGGCAGTTCCTCAGCGGAGGCTCGCTCTTCCCAGATGACAACTGTGACTGTGCCAAGGTGACGCAAACTAACCAGCACAGCAATAACATTTCTTTTTTCCTCCACAATAACACAGCAGAGATCACTTCTTTTAATTTGCAAAATTAGTGCAAAAGATTTAAACCACCTCAGTGTTGTTGTAATCTACCATATAATTTGAAAAAATGTGTAGTAGTTCATTATTTCGCAAACATCAAAATTTGTGGCCTTGTTTCGAGTTCTTCATAAATATTAACTAATTTAATCCTCATCCTAACTCCATGAAGTAGACAATGCTCTTCCTCAGTATTGCAGACACGCAAACTGAGTTGCCACTTTGCAGTCTGTCTGGATTTGCATAGAGAGCAGAGGTAAAATGTAGGCTCATATATCTGATGGCAGCGTTAACTAGTTCACTAGTAAGTGTCCCCTTTGATCTGATGTAGAAAACAGTATGGCTCTGTGGCTACGGGTGGTGCTTTGGTATTGGGAGCACAGACTTGGAACTCAAGGGCTCCGAGCTTGAGTTCTGACTGAGCCATCAGCTCTCCTTCCTTTACTTCCTACTGTGTAAGCTTGCTGGGACCAATTGGGACAGGAATGAAAGTGCCTGGGAACACAGTATTACACACCAGGTACTAATTGGCCACACATCGCTAGGTTTTTCTTTTTGGTGGGAAGAAACTGTAGGTCTGTGTTTAACTGTGAGCCTCCCCACTTAATGTGATGCCTGTGATAAATCCTTTAACTCCACTCAGCCTCATTTGTCAGAGAGGGAGAAAAGGTGATTTAAAAAAAATCCATCTGAAAGAACTTTGTGAGGTTGAGATTTGAGGATGTATGTGGAGGTGCTTTGTAAACTGTGAGATGTTACATAAATGTAATGCAGTTGTGTTATTTTTAGGAATAGTAAATTGCCACCGATGTTAATGAGTGTTAATTAGGGCTCATTAAGGAAGAACGGGGGGGGGCAAGGGATGGGATATACTATTATTGGTTCTGATGATCAGTTATGGAGGGCTACTTTCATTTGGTTGTTACTATTGAGCATCTGTCAAAGGTGTCAAAGGTGCTTTTAATCTGAGGTGACTGATAGGATTCTCCTAAGATGCCTGAGACACTTGAAGACTTTGGGGCACTTTTTGGAGGCATGGTAACATTTACAGCGGAAAGGTGGTCTTTCTGAAGGAAGCACGGTTCTCACAGGTTACCCTAAAAGCAGAGAAGAAGGGGCTCCTGACTACAGAGAGTGTGCTCTGACTGACCCGGACTCTCTTTGTAGATCAGGCTGGCCTTGAACTCACTGAGATCAACCTGCCTCTGCCTCCCGAGTGCTGGGATTATAGGCGGGTAACACCACCACCTGGCTCAGAGTGCACTCTGGGAAAACTTGAGCCCTTGAAGGGCCGGAAGGAGTAATTACTGCCTTACTTCTGGGATGTAACTTGTTGAGACAGTTTAGTTTGAGATCCTGTTGGACTGTTAGGGTTAGTCACCCCAGTTTCATCTCCACCATGTGCCAAGCACTCCCCTAGGCACCCAGGCATTTTTATTTGTTTGAATTAGTTGGGGCTTGCCTTTGCATCATAGCTTGTTAGTGTCTTGGTTCTCGGGCAAGCATCTATTAACTTTAGCATTTTGCTTAGATGTGAATGTGTGTACGTTGAGGCTGCCTGAAGCCTTGCAGTGGCCCATGTTATACTGAAGACATTCTCTCTTTTTCTAAGGCCTGTCATGTTTTATTTTTAAGTGGGTTGAGAAATTTTATGGGAAATACTATGTTTATCTTTTGAAAGAAGGCATTTTAATGCCATGTGTTGACCACATTAATGTAAAATTTGAATGATAACCAACTGGGTCATGACGAGATGCTTTTAAAAAGTTTTAGAGTTTTCCTGTCTGAAACTTCATGGACCGTTTTTTATCCTTTAAACCTCGTGATGATTAGGAGGAAGTACAACTCTTAGGTATTGACATAAACAAACCCAACTTCCTGGGTTTCCCTCCTGCTGGCTCTAACCCTGCCCACAGGTAGGGCACTTAAACTTTTGTTACAGTATTTATTTGTATATGTGTATGTGTGTGTGTGCATGTGAGCTTTCTACATTTGTATATGTGTGTATGCATATAGATAAGAATGAGTATATATTTGTGTGTGTATATATGCGTGTGTGTATATATGCATAGGACATATGTATATGTTTGTAAATATGTGTATTTATGTGTATATAAGTGTGTATTTGTATATGTGCATGTGTATGTAGATATGTGTATATATAACTATATGTGAGTGTATGTTTGTGTGTGTACATTCCACAGCAGGTGGAGGACAACTTGCTGCTCTCATTGGCAAGGTGAAGCCTTTACTAATGCAGTCTTTTGAATTACCTTCTCCTTAGCTGGCTCTGTGAAATACTGCCTTATGTATTAATGTGAATGACAACCCTGGAAGAAGCGCTTCGTTTTGCTTTTTCACATCAGCTGTAAGATTCTGACATATATCATAAAATATTTCTGATCTTGTCTGACAAAAATAAGTCATGCTTCTAAGTCAAATGAAAATACTTATAATGCAGACTGTTCAGCATTCAAACTAATTATCTGCCAATAAGCATTGCCACCACCATTAGCACTGATTTGCCCTCTGGAAATGTTTACAGAGACTTTAGCTGACTCATTACCACAGTATCCGTACCTGACAGGCTGATTTCATGGGATGTATTAACAGACATGTTATCAGCAGTGTGATCTAAGTATAGTTCCTAGCACATGTGATCACAAGGAGAAGCTCAATGAGCCCTTGTTCTCTAATACAGGAGGACAAATGCTCGGTAAGTGTGTGTCTTGGAACTGCTTAAGAGGACAAGGTTGCTCTAAAGACACCACACAAAAGACCATTTCAGAGAGCAGGGATTGTGTTGTATGGTCAGGATGTTTGTGTTTCATCCTGAGTCCATGTGTAGCTAATAGAGAATTGGAGCTGCCACTGCTCCGTCTCCCTCAGTACAATCAAAACAATGTGGTTGCAGGCCTGGTTTTAAGGAACTGACAGATTAGCCTAGCTCAACTCTACTTCAGATAATACTGGTGTATTAAGGCATAAATAGTGTTCATTTATCTTTAACGTGCTTTGAAATGCACCTTTATAGTTAATCCATACACAGTATACTTTTTATCTTATAGAACCATTTATTTTATTTTTAGAATAGACCAACACTGTAGACAATTATCAAGTCAGAACTGGGCGAGCATGATGATTGAAGTGTAATGTTCACGCAAGGATATAGCTTTGCCAGGCTTTACTGGTGTAAATTGGGTGACAGCCTTGGGGACACCATAGAGGGTTTAGAATCTTCGCACTAGAAGAGATCAGAGGACATCTGAGCCATTCCTTGCTCCCTCCCTCATGCTTTCTGATAATGTCTCATTACGTAACCCTCCTTTGCCTGGGAACTCTGTAGCCTCCTGCCTCAGCCCCCATAGTGCTAAATAGATTGCTGGTCTGTGCCACCTACTCACCACTAGTTCCGTTTTTACCTCTCATAGAAACCTGGGCTTAGAAAATTCATGACTCACGGTTGTCACCTAGGGTCCTCCTTGCCTGCAAGCTAAGAATGTTAGTACTCTATTCCAGGACAGCATTTCTGGAGCTTTCCTCCTTGAAATGCGCTGTTTGGACCAGCAGCTTCTTCCAGCTTGTTAGGGATGCAGACTCCACGTGTCCCAGGTGTTACCATTTTAACAGGATCCCCATGTGTTTTCAAGGACATTGTAGACTTTGAGAAGGGCTGATGCTGAATAAATTGAGGGTGGAGTGATTAGGAATTGGGAGTGGATTGATTGTAAGAGTCAGGTGTGGCTCAGGAGAGACATTGGGGTGCAGAATAGGACAGTGAGAGGGAGGAAAAGGGACTTATGGACCCATTCTGGGATTCACTAGCTAACTGGTGGTAGAAATCATAAAATGGGTTAATTTGTGGTCTGGGTGATGAAGATTGTGGGTCCGTGTATGAAAGTAGTAGGTGTGAGGTATCACTCATTTAGTAAAATGTACAGACTGGGTGTTATAGTTAGAGGTTGGTGACATGAGTGAGGGTTTGCGTCCTGCTCTGTTTCTCAGATTGTACATTGGAGGACTTGGCTTTGCTGAGGTCTGAGTGAGCTGGCTGCAGCCCTCCCTTCAGCTGGCAGCCTTGGTTTACACCAGCTTCCAAGTGTCCATGCAGCTTTGTTGTTTTTTACTGGTTAGTTAAGTGTAGACTCAGGAAAGTGACAAACTTTGCTTAGTTAACTTACGAGAGTCCCTTTGGAAAAATACAGAATAAAAGCTGGATGTGGTGGCACACGCCTGTAACCCCAGCACTGAGGGAGGCAGAGGCAGGTGGATCTCTGAGTTCAAGGCCAGCCTAGTCTACAAACCCCGTTCAGGACAGCCAAGGCTACACAGAGAAACCTTTTCTTGAAAAAACCAAACCAATTAACCAACCAAACAAACAAACAAACAAATACAGAATAAATGTGAGTACTGACTATGGCCTTGGGACACAATTGAACAGGTCTAAGAAGAATGTTTTTACTAAATATATGAAGTTCTCAGGATGTGTTATTTTTGAATGGCAATGCTTTTCTGTCTGGTGGGATGGGAACTTACATAAGCAATTGCCATCCAACTTCCTCGAAGTAGAGTGCTTCCTAGAAAGGACTGGATATGAAAGGTACAAAAGTATTGAACACTGTTTTCTAAGCATGTGGTTCTCATCCAGGTCTCACTACTTGCAAAAGACCTGGAGATTGGATCTGTTGACCTTCCCTCATAGAAGGATGGGTTGGGGAGAGTCCTTAGGTCCTCTTTAGCTCCTGAGTCACTCCCTCTATCGTGTCCCAGCTTAGCTGTATATAATTCTGCCACAATTGTACATAGCTTCCAGAGGTACGAGAGTATATTGACTGTGGAAGGTTAATGGAAGGGAGATTCCATCTGTGCAGCTATGAGAAGGTTGTCATCCATACTGGGATGAGACCTTCTGGCTGCTTTGGGGATACCCATTCTTCTTTATGTAACTTATGTATCCATGCTCTGTAGGTAACCCAGGAAATGCGTTGGTTTCCAAAGTTGGTGGAATTGTACTATGTTTGGTCACTGGGGTTCTGTAAAGAGGAGGTAGATGCTTGTCTTCTCTGGGAAAGACTTCTTGAAACAAAGAGTGAATGGCAGCTCAGTGTGGGTCAAGAATGGTGAATAACTTGGACTGGTGAAGGGCTAGATGAGGAGGTTAGCAGTAGTAATGGGACTAAAAAGGAAGGTTAGGGTCAAGCAAGTGAGCTGGATGATGAGCTGTAGGAAGTTCCTAGACTGGGAGGCTGCTGTAAGTAGAGCATTTAGTCAACACTTACAGAATTCATTCTTGCCATTTCTTCCTGTTACCAGCAAGAGGTGTTCTTTGTTGCCTTTGCCTCAAGTTCCTCCTAGTAGGAAAGAAGAAAAGATTTAGCAGCAAGGGCTCTGCCATTTTTAAGGTTGTGGGGGTTGTGCTGAATAGGAAAATAACCACCTCTGCTTTGGTTGTGGGAGGTCACAGGTTTTAAAGATCGGAAAGAGTAGACCAGGAAGTAGGGGTATGTGGGAAAAGGTATGGGGGGTGGTGAGGGTGAGTGTTGCTACCTAGTTCCATGAGAAAAAGGGTGTGCCCAACCTTTTGGCCTTTTGACTTGATTTTGTTTCCCACAGAGTTCAAGACCCTTCATGTTTTAAGTGAATTTATGATATGTTGGGCTACATTAATAGCTATTGTGGCCTCTGGGCTGTGGACTGAATATATTTGGATGTGTATAGATGAAAAACCCATGGACGTAGAGGAATTATTTAGAGCATAGAGTTGTTGGATTTTAGTATTTAATTATATGTGCAATATGTGCTTGTGTGTGTGTGTGTGTGTGTGTGTGTGTGTGTGTGTAAGTCAGGATTTAAAAAAAAACTCATTTCTGAACTAATTTGAGTATGTTTTCCATTTTGAGAAGTAGAGATATAGTGACAAACAGTGCGGACAGGGTTTTCGATGTCAGTTTCACCTGGCTTCAGGGGGCGTGGCTATATTCCAATTAATAACTTGAGGACTCTTTAAATAAGTGAGGGAGATACGTTAGAATTTGAATATGTTGAGTCTGGGGTACTGAAGGACATCGGGTATGTCTGATAAGCACAGAGATCATTTACATTAGAGTATTAGTTAAAGTTTTTGATGGAATTTGGGAGTGTAATGTGCCTTAGTTTGCATCTCTTGCTGCGGTAAAACACAAGCCAAAAGAAGCTTGGAGAGGAAAGTATTTCATTCACAGCTTATAGTTTGTCATGAAGGAGAGTTGGGAGGGACCCGAGGTGAGTCCTGAAGGGTAACAGCGGAGGAACACTGCTTACTGGCTTGCTCCCCATGGCTTGCACAGACCGCTTTTTTGTACACCCCAGGCTCTCCTGCCTGGGGATGCTGTTGCTCACAGCGGGCTGGGTCCTCTCACATCAACCATTAATAAAGACAATCTTGATAGAGGTGGTTCCTTAATTAAGGGTCCCTCTTACCAGGTGATTTCAGTTTGGGTCAAGTTGACATACAGTAACCAGCATGGAATGTTAGTGTGAACACAGTTCTGAGGAAGTAGCTCTGAGAAATGCTTTTATTTAAAAAGTATTGATGGGTTATATTGAGTGAAAGAAATTCCAGACACGAAAGAGATGTCGTCTCTATGATAGGCAGACAGTGGCTAATTTTTGGTGTTAAGTCTTTCAGAGTTAATATTGGGAAAGTACATGAGGAATCATTGAGTCTTTGTATTGATCTGAAGTTTAGTTTCCACAAGTGAAGATTTATCAAAATGAACTCTTTACAAGTTGTGAAGTTGAGCACGTACAAGATGTACCTCACTGGCAGAGTAGAAGCAAATGGTCCTGAGGGGAACGTTGTTTCTATTCTGAGATGAAAGAGACAGAGGCAAAGGATGGGGATGAATGGAGAAGAAAAATAAAGGAGGAAATTGCTGAAGGAAATAATCAGAAGCAGAATTGACTTGGATCTATGGAGTTAATTTTAAACAATCCAGATGTTTCCCTGAGACTGTAGAGAGGATGAGTAAAGAAAAGGGTTCTTGGGTTCTCAGCAGTTAGGAGCTCTTACTGCTTACAGAGGACCAGCGTGTGGTTTTCAGCACCCATGCCAGGTAGCTCCCAATTGTCAGTAACTTCAGTTTCAGTGGACCAGGACACCTCTTCTGGTGTGCAAAAACTCAAGCAGCCTCAACCACATACCCATAAATTAAAACAAAATCCTTCTTAAAAAGGAAAAAGATTCTTTTTCTAGGACTTCAGAGTTGGGCCTCATTTGGCGTCAGACTTTTTAGTGAATTGGGTGTATTTACGGTAGTGTACCTTTTCTTGGGTCAGTCACCCTTAAATGTTGAGAATTTGTGACTGTTTTCAATTGCTGCTGACTTTTCTAAAGGTCCGGCTTTATTGAGCAGCTTTAGAGTGTGTCATAGTGCACTGGAAGGAGGGTGAGGATAAACAAGAGATTAGGAACAGATTGCCAGGCATGGGTTGTAGATTTGGCTGCTTGCCTCGGGCAGGTTATTTTGATAGCAGTCGGTGATTCTCTAAGAGTAAGGGAGAGAGGCATGGATGGAGAGGAAGTAGGTGGCATAGTCAGATGCTTTATATCTCCTAGAAAATGACCAACTGGGTTTATGCTTTCTCTGTTGTTTCTTTTTTATTTGTAAAATCACTTTTGGATTACTTTGGAGAAAAATTTGGCTTTTTTTCTTCCCTGTGATTTGATTATATTTGCAGATAAGAGCTGTTTGGTTATGCCTCCCCCCCCCCATTTTTAGATTAATAAAGTGGTGTAGAGTTTAAATCTTTTTATAGAATATAAAAGAATATAGAATATAAAATATAATATAAGGCCATGGTAAAATTTAAATATATCTATGTGTATGCATCCACATACACACCCATATTTGAATACACACATATGCAAACCGGATGATATAGAGGATAGTTAATGTATTCTAAGTAATAAATACTGGTAAGAAACTGCTGACCATGTCATTTTCCTTAATTGTACAGCATTGAATTCGTATTTTGTGCTCATTACTGGACTATATGCAGGGATTAGTAATTGAGGTCCAGCTGTGGCATTATTTTGATTGTTCTTAAGAATGTAATTCCTCAAATACGTACAAAAGATCCTAGATCTGGGTGTGTCTGTACATTTCTTCTCTGTGTGTACGTGTGTGTAAGTGCATGTGTGCATGTGTGTGGAAGTCAGTGATCAACCTTGGGTGTCTTTCTTCAGGTGGCGCCCACCTCTATTGAGAGAGTGTCTTTCATGGCGCTCCAGTCTGGATGGCCTGGCCAGCAAGCCCGAGGGATCCCGACGCTGCCTCTCCAGTGCTGGCTTCCAGCCATGTCCCACCATGCCCAGCTCTTTCCCAGGCTGCTGCGGGGTGGACTGAGGCAGGCGTGCTTGTGTGGCAAGCCCTTTGCTGGCTGTACCATCTCCCCTCCCTGGCTTCCATAATTTCCTCTTAAGAAACTTCTTAAGGGCTGTGAAAGAAACTCTTGCCTGTGACACCATGGTCAGCATGTGCCCCTTTACCTCACTTCTAAGCATCAAATTTGTGTCTGTACCCTTGCATACAAACTCTTTACTGACTGAATCTGCTTCTATAAATTTCTAGCTCATTGCTTAGCCAAACTTGGTCACAACTAAAATCACAGGGTTCTCAAAAAGCCATTCAGGACCGGGAGAGAAGCTCTTGAGAAAGACTGTTAATTCTTCACATCAAATCACCAGACTGAATAGTTGGGGAAATGTGCACTTTTCAGCAGGACTCCTCCGGACCTGGAATTCTGGCAGGACTGGAGGGATAGCTGCACTCTTTTGCTGTTGATTTACGAAGGAACTTTGTATTTACAAGGTCAGCAGTTATTGGCATGAAGTTTTATTTGTGTTCAAAAGTCACTCATCAGTGGTAACAGAAACCTTAAAAATATGAGATACCGTTCCCCCATCCCCCCAACACACACACTCAGTCAGCTCAAACACTTACCTTCCAAGGTGGGTGGTATAAGGTGTTTTGGAGGTTGAGGGAAAACATGAATCCGACAGAGCCCTTGATTTTTTTCCAGAACATTAAACCAATTTGAACAAGGCACCTATTATCACAAGAAAAACACAAGGAGTGTGCTCCCTTTTCCTTATGATTTCTTGAACTTGGTGCATTTGAAATGTCAGTCTATAATCAGACAGATAAGGTCCCTATTTTTGGGACTTCAGAGTAAAGAGCAGCTTTACTAAATACTAAGCCAGATGTGGTGTCACCTTCCAGCAATTGCAAACTGGCAGTCAGCCTGTCCTAAAGAGCAAGACCTTGTCTCACCTCCCAATTAAAAAAAAAAAAAATTACTTGTATAGTCTATTGTAATTGTGATATGTGCCACCAGGAGCAGAGTATGTTGTGAATCTTTATTGTATACGGTATTTGGAATAAGTACTACGTGGAAGAGCGTTCCAGAAAGAGGAATAGATGTGTGAAGGCTGGAGGCTGGGAACTCAGCATCTTTAAGGATCTAGAGGGAGATTTTCAGTGAAGGAATTGGGATTAACTGCAGACAGAAGGAACCAGAGTCCAGGTACTTACTTGGGGCCAGCTTCTGCTTGTATCACATTTTGTTCACAGCTCTACCCCCCATCTTAAATACAATACAAAATAGGTCAGAATTATTTTTTTGAGTCTGAAGACACAGGCTTTAGAGGCACAGTTAGTGTTTTGGAGTTGATTTTAAGAATAATAAGAAATCATTCCACTGACTTTTTTTTTTTTTTTTAAATATTCTTTAAGGATATCCTTTTTGAGGTCAGCTGTGGTCACCATTAATCACCTGTAATTTCCTTTTTATCATCACAGAAGGGGCCTAGGAGGAAGATAATCCCAGTGTACTAGGCTTCTTTTCATCCTTCCAGCTTGTCCGAGCTGCCTGCTGTTCCTCACCAGCTACCCTGGATACGCCCACACTTCTAGGGACCATGATTCAAGAATAAAGACATGCATTTTTCTTGGTTGTCCTAGTCCTTTGAATTTTTTCCTTACTTTTGAAGACATCAACTTATCAGGAACAGGAAAGAGATAAGCAGTTTTAGGATTTATTATGGAGAAATTTACATTTAAAATTAGTTAGAAGAGTAAGCACATCTCCTGTGGCTCTCTTGGAGAACTTAGAAGAGTGTGGAGAACTGGTACCCTGGGCTCCATGTGGCACACATTACCTGCTGTATTAAAGTGGACACAGTTTGAAATCTTTCAAAATGAAGTGTCATTAATTAAACATTGTAAATTTCCTATAAGAATTCAGATCTCTCAGCTCACCAGGCTGCAGCTGGTGAGTAGGATGCCTTTTTCCCACCTCATCCAGAGTGCTTTCTGTGCATCCTGTGTGGTTCTCTCGCATGGTTCCCATGGGCTCGCTGTTGGTTTGTGAACCCTGACTTAGAGCAACCAAGATAATTTTCTATGCTGCTTCTTTCTTGGATGTATGATAACTAATTTTTTTTGTGCACATTTCCCTGCAAGAAGGTGCTTTTTTTTGTTTGAATTGATGTGTATTCAGATAGTAGTCAGAAGGCCATCCGATGCACTCTGCTTTATACTCTGTCATAAGCCTTACTCAGTGTCCTGTGTGGCTTTATTCTCAGGGCCTTTCCACTTGACTATGGAAATTGGTATTTATAGTTTTAAAGGTTAGCAGAATGGTTCTTTTGTTAAGTACCCCAGTTCTTGTTGAATGAGCAGAGGAGGAGCAAGCAAAAAAACAAAAACAAAAACAAAAACAAAAACAAAAACAAAAACAAACCAAACAAACAAACAAAAAAAAAAAACTACCAGGAGCGAAATTACATCACGGACATATAATGATGTTTGAAGTTTCAGTGATATTATTACCTCTTCTTCTTCCACTGCTGTGTTAAAGGTGATTATTATCATGCTGTGTTATTATAGTGCTATACAGTAGTAGATATGATCTTTTTATAGATATACAAATATTTAGTTCATACATTAAAAATATAAATTTGTGGATAGATTTCTTGAGATGTCAGTTTATTTTTGGCCTTGCCCCAAGAATTTGGAATTTGAATTCCTTAATTTGCTTTATAGCCTGTGTTAACACACTGTGGTATGAACAAGGAGAGGACATGGACAGAGCTCATACTTGAAGAGGATCTGAGAAGTGTGCCTGATAAATTCTGTATGTATATTTATACATGTATGTATGTAGACAAGGTGTGTGTGTGTGTGTATGTATGTATGTATGTATGTATGTATGTAGACAAGGTGTGTGTGTGTGTGTATATGTATGTAGACAAGGTGTGTATGTATGAATGTATATGTGCATGTGTGTGTATATGTATGTCTTTCTAAGCAGTGTCCGCTGGCCTAGAACTTCTGTATATACTCCACATTGGCTCCTAACTTGTGTTTCTCCTGTCTCAAGCTCCCCAATGCAGTGGTCGTTGATAAGTATGTCTTATCATACCTACTTTGATGTTTTTAAACTTAGTATTTGAGTATTATTGAAAGCAGGAATTACATAAGGGAAGAATAGTATTTCACTTTAGGGCTTAATAGAATTTGTTTAAGATAAATCTATATTTAAGCTTTAATTCTGAACATGCTTTTGAGCTTTCTTCTTTTTGGGTAGCTGTTAGATCTGCATGTCTTCTGACCTTTAATAAAAAGGGTGGACCAGGTCAGGCTCTTACACATTGAATTCAGGAGAATATTTACTTACAGTGATTGAGAATGAGAAACAAAACATGCCACCTACCAGCAACATAGTATGAACTTCTATTACCTAGTAGTAATGTGTGAAAATGTAGTTTGAATGACTCTAGACCATTCATAAACATTTCATAGAAATGAGAGGCCATTGCATGCTTGTTATTGTGAACTTCTCAAGTGGTGCCTTTGAAAGGTGGTTCCATGTTAAAGGTCCTGAGTAGCATGTGTGGATGTTGGAAACTATAAGCCCCTGAACATGTGCTATCTTTATGGGGAATGTTATTGGGTAGAGCTGTAATACTGAAAGAAATTAGAGTATACTTTGAGTAGGATTTTAATAATAGCATTAGTACTCAATAAAATACTCCATTTTCAAAGCATTTTCAGTATTGAAGTGATAATCACTGGTCCATTAAATCTGTGGGGGATTTCTAGTTGAAAGGAAACTCCTAATGGTATAATTGCCCCTTTTTTTGTGATTCTGTTCTTACTGTTTGTATCAGGGTCTTGTGTATCTCTGGCTGGCCTTGAACTTAGCATATAGCAGAGGCTGCTCTTGAGCTTCTGATCCTTTTGCGTTCACCTCCTGAGTGCTGGGATTATAGATGTGCACCACGATATGCAATGCTGAGCAGATCAAACTCAGGGCTTCATATATGCTAGGCAAGCGCTCTGCCAACTGAGCAGTGACCCTTGGGACTATATTTTTTACAACAATTAGTTACAAATAGTGAATATTAGTTAATCTTTCTTTCCTACATATCAATGATGAGCTTTCACAAATTACACAAAAATTATGATTTAAATTAAAGATTAGAACCTGAAATACAGTATGAGTTGCAAATAACAATTTTAGTGACAGACTGGTGTTAAAATTACAGAGCTGACTGCTGGATTGCTTTTTGAGTTCCCAAGAGGAAGACAGAATTGCATTGCATGGTTTATGGATTACCTTGCATAATAACTAGAGAAAAAGAAAACAAGTAGAAAAAAATTTTGGGAGCTTCCTCAGATGTAAAAATGTCTGTGATGGTTATTGTTGATTGTTATCTTGACTACATTGGGAATGAACTACAATCTGTGGGAGATTTTTTGCTTGGTTTGAAGTGGGTGAATCCATTTCTAGTCAGGACACACATCTTTGATCTGGATCTTGCGGCAGAAAGGCACTCTTTTAATCTGGGCGGCACCTTCTGCTGGAAGCCTGTGTAAGGACATGGAGGGAGGCTTTTGCTCTTTGCCTACTTTGCCTACATACCCTCAACCCACCTATCTATTCCTTCTCTGGCATTAGAGCCTACTTACTAGGGATTCCAGCATCTCCTGAAGACCAGCTGAGATATCCAGCCTTGTGGACTGAGCAACTACTGGATTCTTGGACTTTCTGTCCACAGCCAGTCATTGTTGCATTAGCTGGACTGCAGTGTGCAAGTCATTTCAATAAATCGTGTGTGTGTGTGTATTCATTTTATAAGTTCTGTTACTCTAGAGAACCCTAATACAATGTCCCTGCTTTGTCAGGTAGTGTGTTGTTGTGTGAATATGAATGTCCCCATTGGATCATCTCTTGAACATTGGTCTTCAGGTGGTAGCAATATTTTGGGAGGTTCTGGAAACTTTAGGGGATGGAGCCTAATTGGGAGGTAGGGTCTCCGAGTACATGTCTTTTGAAGTTTATACTTGGTCCTCAGTTAATTTTCCTCACTGTTTCCTGCCCACCATGAGATGAATAGTCTCCTGCACAAGCTCCATGGGGTTTCTGCTTTGCTATAGGCCTCAGCACTGGAGGTAGTCAGTTAACTTTGTACTGAAACTTTGAAATTGAGCTAGAATAAGTCTTTCCGGCTGTAAATTTTTTGTTGAGTATTTTTTGATAGCAGTGAAAATAGGCTTAATCCTAGCCTTAACTCTGCCACGTGCATTCATCCCACAACACTCACTTTCCACCCTTTTTCTTTTGACAAATGGTGTTAACTGTATCCATGTGTAGATGTATGTGCCATGGGCAGGCAATAGTGACCAGGACATAGTTATTGTGGGGCTTATAGTTTATGTACTGGTAACTTCCGACTCTGTTTCCTCCACTTGCTCTCTTTATGTGCTCCCCCCATCACAGCACACTTCCTGCTGTGTATGATGGTACTACAACCACTCTTTTTTTAATTAATTACACTTTATTCACTTTGTGTCCCCCCTGTAGTTCCCTGCCTCCTTCCCTCCCAATATTCCCTCCCTCCCCTTCTCCATGCATGCCCCTCCCCAAGTCTACTGATAGAGGAGGTCTTCTTTTCCTTCCTTCTGATCCTAGTCTATCAGGTCTCATCAGGAGTGGCTGCATTGTCTTCCTCTGTGGCCTGGTAATGCTGCTTCCCTCTCAGGGGGAGGTGATCAACGAGCAGGCCAATCAGTTCATGTCAGAGGCAGTCCCTGTTCCCATTACTATGTAACCCACTTGGACACTGAACTGCTATGGGCTACATCTGTGCAGGGGTTCTAGGTTATCTCCATGCATGGTCCTTGGTTGGAATATCAATCTCAGAAAAGACTCCTGTGCCCAGATTTTTTGGTTCTGTTGCTCTTATGGAGCTCCTGTCCTCTCCAGGTCTTATTATTTCCTACTTCTTTCATGAAATTCCCTGCACTGCCCAAAGGTTGGCCATAAGTCTCAGCATCTGCATTGATACCCTGCAGGGCAGAGCCTTTCAGAGGCCCTGTGTGGCAGGCTCCTGACCAACCACTCTATTTTATAAATACAGTGGAAAGAAAAATGTCTTCATAGTCTTGAAAATGTGGCACTTGACATTTTTACTTGTTTCAGAGAGTTTTGCTCCATTTCAGCCTCTTTCTAGATTTCTGTTAGTTTTTTGCCTTTTGTCTTTATTACTTTTTAATTTTTCTTGTGTTTTGAGCTAGTTACAGGGCCTAATTGGAAAGATGCTATTCTATAGTTCTAATTTAGAGGGATTTTAATAGCTCCTAGCTTTTCTATGTTTTTCTGTAATTCATTAATACATTTCATTTTTGTTACACCTAAAAAAAAAAGCTGCCTGCCCTTAAGTTTTTGATGTAAAATCAACCCTTTTTGAGGGGTCTTAGTAGAAGAATGAAAAGAAAGAAAATGATACAGGCAGAGCATTTGTGGAGTTCATTTATGGGTTTGTTCACTTTATTATTTTATATTTTTTGGTTTATTATTATTATTATTTAGTATTATTTGAGGCAGGATTTCTCTGTGTAGCGTTGGCTGTCCTAGAACTCACTCCGTAGACCAGGCTGGCCTTGAACACTGCCTCTGCCTCAAAAGTGCTGGGATTAAAGTTGTGCCACCACTACCTAGCGCTTTATTGTTTTCATCCATTTAAAAATTATATTTCTTTTTTAATTTGTGGTGTATGGATATATGTAGGCTGATATGTAGAGGACAGCCTGCAGGAGTTGCTTCTGTCCTTATCTGTGGAGCCATCTTGCTGTGTCATCTGTCATTTGGGTTTTGAGTATTGATACTGATGTCAGTGATCCAGAGTAAATTGTGGGTTTTTTTTTTTTTTTTTTTTTTTTGGTATTTCAAGACAGGAGTTTCTCTGGGTAGCTCTAGTCATGACCTCACTTTGTAGACCAGGCTGGGCCCCGAACTCACAGCGATCCGCCTGCTTCAGCCTCCCAGAGTGCTGGGATTAAAGGTGTGTGCCATCATGCCTGGCTTGTGGGTTGATTCTTAAGGACAGCTGCACATCTGAAAAGTTGGCTTTGTGGCAGAATTGCTTGGAGACTATGTTATTATTATTTTGTAAAATAAGTGTGAGCTGTGTGGGATGTTTGTGGAAATGAGGAGATAGCTTTGCCCTGTCTGAACACTGTCTGTAAAACAAATTATGTGTGAGAACTTTTAAAGGAATAAAGCTTGAATGTGTAAAAAATGATTCATATTTCTTCAGATGGGCCGACTAAATGATTATATATGGTAACTTTCCCCCAAAGTGTCTAAGAGTGGAGCAGCATCAACTCAATGGAGAAGGGATAGCGTGTAGAGGGGACTGGCCTTGTTAGTTCAGTTCAGCTCTTTGGAAAAGCCTTTCATTTGTATGCTGCCTAATTATACTGTAAAATAAAGGACTGAATCCATTAACTAGCCAGGCCCTTTGTGTAGCTCCTGAATCCTTTTAGTTTCATGGCTGCATAGAAGCCTCATTCAGAGCATTCCTAGGCCTGCAGTATCTTTCCTGTCTGCATGCCAGACCCTATTCATAGTGTTCTCACTTCAGGAAGTTCTCACAGTCATTTGGGGTAGTGTGGGGGAGGGGTAAGATGGAAAGGGCTGTGAGGATCTCTTTTCCTTTTTCTCTTTCCTCTGTTCCTTAAAACAAAACCAAACTCCAGACAAAAAGCAAACTTGGCAAGATAGCTCTAAAGGAGATTCTCAGGTGACCCAGTGGATTGATAACTCCTGGTATATAACAGAAAATGTGTCTTCTGGTCTCTGTTCTCAAGCACTTGGAACAAAGCACTCGAGGTCAGCTGAGGGTAACAGGGGAGGGGAGACTAGATGTCCCTGTGCTCTAAAGGATTTATTTCCTCTGACTGAATGTACTTAAAGGACTGTTTTCTTTCTTAAGGTTGTACTAGCAATGAAGGTAGGAGAGAAGCAAGCAAGGGGATTCAGGCAAGCATCTTAAAATCCAAATGAGAAGAAAAAGAGGCTAAAGAACGCCATTTCCCCCTCTTTTCACAATTTAAAAATAGATATTATCCTGGGTTTGGTTTAGAATATGCTGTGTTTCACCAGTGGATGCAGAACTGTGCTATGTGAAGTAAGGAGGAAGAATGGAATGATTTAAGATGTTTTTGTTTGTTTGTTTTTGAGAAGCTGCTGGTAGTGTGCATATAGACCCACTCCTGAGAATGAATAAGTGGTGCATAAGTGCTGAATTGCTAAGATTTAGTCTCCTTAGCCATAGTTCTGTAACCCAAGGCAAGTTGGTCTAGTTGAGCTTTGCTTTTCTTTTTTCGTCCCTATTCTCCATCCCTATCCTCCCTTCCTCCCTCTCCTTCTTTCCGTCCTGTTGTTGATTGAACATCTTGCAAAGTAGAGTGATGGAATGGGGTAGTCAACTTAGAATCTACTTTGAAATGGAGTGTCATCTTCTAAAGGATTATTTGGGTCAATTCAAGTGTGATCATATTAGAGCCTTGCTAAAGCTGGCTGCACAGTTAAACAAAGAAAATTAGCTCCTTAAATCTGTGAAGTATTTGCTAGAAAGTAATGCCACTGAATAATTGGATGCAAATGACAGTGACAAACATACTTGAGTGCTGTGGCAGTTCTACTATGAAATAAACTATGTTCATATAAAAATAGTGCTCTAAGAATTGTGATTGAAAGATTACTTATGGGTGGAGTCCACTGGATGCATGAGAAAGCTGTCAGATGGATTACAGATGGGAAACCAAACATTCAGTAGTTCTTTCTGGGAAAAATAGTGCAGAATTTTTGTTTTTCATTTTTGTGGTGACTTGAGATTGATAGTTATTGAGATATTTTATTATATTTATGCCTGTAATTAAGTAAAAATTTAAAAAGTGTGTATGTATTTCTTTATATGTTCACATGTTACCTGTGTGTATGAGTGGAGGTGCCTGTATGCCTGTGCACTGTCAGAGGATGACACTGGTCTTTGTCTGCACTCTGCTTGGTTAAGGTTTCACTGTGTTTTCCAGGCTAGATAGACCACAAGCTTCCAAGGACTCCCTGGTTCCGCCTTTTGTCCTGCTGTAGAATGCTGGCACATTAGTTGCTTCTTTTTTTTCCCTCTTAACATCTTATTTTATGTGTATGAGTGTTTTGTCTGCATGTAGGTATGTGCTCAGTGTGTGTGCCTGGTGTCCACAGAGGTCAGAAAGAGTGTTGGATCCTGGAATTGGAGCAAACTCCAGCTGTTAGTGGCCACAATTGAACTACGGTACTCCGGAAGAACAGCTGATGCTTTTAACCACCCAGCCACCTCCCTAGCCCTACTTACTTTCCTATGGCTGTGGTAAACGAAGTTTATCTGTAGACATGTTTGATGTTATTATGCTGTGATATTTTACTTCTAGAGCACACCCTGAGAAAGGAACGGCCCTACCAATTGGAGTTTCCAGCACATCTTAAAACTGCCCTATGCAGGAGACCAAGTCTTTAACACAGAACCTGTGAGAGATACTTCTTATTCAGCAAGACTCATGGAGCTTCATTGGTGCTCTACCAAGTAGTGGGACTTTAGACTCTCACTTGTTACTGTTTCCTTACAGCATAGCATGGGTACTTACCCAGGTTTCCAACTTCAGTTGACCTCACCTCTCCTGATGCATGCCTTGACTGGCCCTGTGCTTGTGGGCTTATCTTCCTACAAATTAGACTAATGACAGTGCGGTTTATGGTTTTGGCTTTAAAAACTGTAATATTTTTTGTCTGCAAGTTTAATTGGAAAGCTTGGCAGATTTTGAAGATTTCTTTTGGAGAAAGAATCCACAGTAACTTCTGATCCTGAGGCTGATTCTTTTGGAGGTGGTTGGTTATTTCCTTGCTGTCACCTATTACAGATTCTCAAAAAGACTGTGATTGAAGCATTTGTTACATGTGATTAGTCTGTTGCCTGTACTGCCTTGTCCACCACTGCAGCTGTTCCTCCATCTTGCCTTCTGCATGGGAGTGTGCCCATTGTTCTTTGTCTTAGATTCTGGCCTCTTGGTTGTGCCTCAGTTCTTGCTCAGCTGTTTTTCTGTTCTGCTGTGAAATTCCTTCAACCTTGTGGAACAGGCATTCCCTGTCACCTGTCTTGTCACTCTGACAGACTGGATCAGTGTAAATGCTGGGGTGCAGAGGTCTGTGTGTAGGGACCCTGTCGTCATGTCTGGTCACTCTGAAAGGTGTGGGGAACGTTGAGTTCATACTTTAATTTTCTGAACTGCCTTAAAGAAAAAACAAAGTACCACAGTGGTGTGTCAATGTTATAAATGTATTTGGGTGTCACCAAAGGCTTTTGGGTAAGAGGATGAATAGGTGGCAGTTTGAATAGTATCGAGAGGCACAGTGCTTTGAAGAATATGATGAAATAGATCGAAAGTGTTTAAGAAACTTAGTTCTTGATCCACAGGTTCAAAGACTGGGCCTCCTTCAGATGTATCAGTGGGTGGGGCTGCTCAGCTGTCTGTCAAAGGGTCATGGAAACCATTGTTTGCTATTCCATTTTGATGTAATGCTAACAATGACATATGAATGTATCCAGTTCTACTTACAAATGAGAAGAAAACATAAGGCTTTAGGTCAATTTTACAATGTGTGAGGAAAGCATTAAATTAAGTTGCTGTCTCTCTTCAGGACCACAGTAGGTTTCAACAATCGACAGCTTTTGTTTTGAGTTAGCTGTCTAAATACCAGCAATCTGACATGACTTATGCAGCCAAATGAGCCCATATATATATGTGTGTGTATATATGGTATGTATATATGAACATATATATGTCTATATATACACTTATATATACAGTGTGATGCAAAGGAATAAACCTTTGAATTTTTTCTTATGCTCAGCATTGATGATCATTCTGTATCAATATGTAAAAGTTCATAAACAATTCTGTAATCAACATGTAACTCAATATGTAAGTTCATAAGCAGTTCCTTCCATTTTTGGTTGCTACTATTTGAAGTTCACACTAATATTTATTTTATTTTTAAAAATGGGATGTTTTCTAAAAGACAAGGTTCCCTAAACCAGCTAGTAACTCTCAATGATTTTAATGTCTTAGTCTATATAATAGGTGGATTTCCTGTGAATCTTGTGCGTAATAATTGTGGAGTAGGAGAGAGCTCTGAATGGTATCCTGCTTGAGAGGCAGGATTGAGTGGAGTGAACAGTGCCTGGAGCACTGCTAGATGTGAAAAAGCTTCCGCTCTCATACGGAGTTGCAGGGGTCCTGTCCAGCCCCCAGGGAGCCAGGAAGGGTAGTCCTGCCTTGTGCCCAGGTGAAGTGACACTCTAGTGTGAGTCATTTGGGATGTTTTGGGGACAGGTAGTGGAGCCTGAATGGAGCAAAGGACAAGTAGTGGAGCCTGACTCGAGCAAAGTTCAAGATTAAGGAGGTTTATTTTTTTCAAAATGTGAAAATTTAGAGGCTGGATCCAGAAAGTGTGTGATGCCATTGGGAACTCAGAGATAGATGTCACTAAGGTTTCGAATTCATGCCCAGCTCTGCCATCTTGAGGTAGAGCTTTGCTCTCAGGTGGGCATCCCTCTTCTTCCTTAGCTGCTCCAGCAGTTGCAGGTAGTATTTCCAGAAATGATAGTAGTTACAGAAGGAGGTGTGCAGGAAATAACTGCCATTTTTTCCTTATGAAATCACTCCTTGGAACACACAGTTAAATTTCTTATGTTTCTTATGAAGAACTTTCATTTTTAACAATTTATTTTACTTTTTGCTTATGAACTTTTTGCTTGTAGGTATGTATGTGCACCACATATGTGTCTGTTGGATCCTATGGAACTGGGTTATGGATGGTTGTGAGCCCCCATTTGGTTGCTAGGAATTGAACGTGGGTCTTCCGCAACAGCAACAAGAACTCTTAAGCACTGAGCCATCCTTTTAGCTCCTGGAAGAACTTTCATATAGCCCTTCTAAACCAGCTACTATCAGAGCCAACTTGTTGGAGCTAGGACTGGGGTTGGCTGACATTCTCCTGAAGCACATGGCTATACATGGAAGAGGAGGATGGTCAACAAAAGTGGACTTTAGTCAAAAGGGGAATATAGAATGAGCTACCAGTAGCACCTGCCGTGTGAGTATAAATGATCTTAGGTGTTTGCCTCTGGTGGTGATGATGCTAATGCCTGATGGGTGTAGGAGAATACGTGAGAAGCCAACTTGTTTAGACAAAGATGGCTTTAACCTAATCTTCAGATAGCTCAGCAGATGCAGGGAATGAACTATGTCACTTGTGCAGAATCAACATATGCATGATGCCATAGTAGGTGCCAGTTGAGTACTACAGAAAAGACAAGGCCTGGGTTTCTTGAAAATTTATCATCTGTCATTAGTTACCAGCTACTGAAGCAGAGACTGACTAGCCTCCCTGTAGCAAAGCAGAGCTTGGCCATTGCATCTAGTGCCTCTTGAAATCATTTCCTTCTTATCTTGGGTAAGATAAAAGTCAAATACAAATTTAATTTCCATTTCATTTTTTACTACTAGAACTATGTTAGTAATGTCACACTGACTTCTCTCAGTGTGTGTGTCTTGTGTTTTCTTTGAGATTTTAGAAAAGATGTATTCTGATTTCTCCTTGCCTCTCTAAAGCAGGCCAGACTGATGTTTTGGGTGGTCCTGTTTTCTCTGAGGTAACCAGGAAGAGTGCTGATTCTTAAAACTGGCAATGGGCTGTATTTATAGTTTTTCTCTTTTTTGAGTTCTTTAGCACAGCCACCCCTGTCCCCCTTCATTCTCAGCTGGCAGGGAAATCCGGATTGCCTTCGAGTGCTGGCTTGCCTCAGGCTGCCCTGGAACTGTTCCCTAGTTTTACAGCTGTCAGCACTCACTGTGTCTTGAGTGTGAACCTTCTAGACATATAGACTGTATGAACACAGCAACAGAAATAAGCATCCTTGCAAACACTTTGCCTATTGCCCATTAGGCACTGGGCCCTTAAGGTCTTCATTAGTTCTTTTGAAGCAAAGCTTTTTAAATTTGAGTGTCAAAGTTCAGGTTAGGGACATTTTCAGGTAAATGTCTTACAGAGTTTTTATGAATGTAAAATGGTCTGTTCTCTAAGGGTTTGAAAAAAATACCAGGAGAAAAGTCATTTTTGAGTTCTAGGGAGTGGTAACCCCCTCCCTTTTTTTCCTTTTTTAAATAATTGTAATTCCCTCTACCCCCTTCAGTCTGTGAGAACATATGTTAAAGCAAACCATACCTTAGCCTGGGCATCCAGTCATTATTAACAGTTTTCAAAAAGGAAATATAAAATGAAACAGCTCATTGATGACTGGTACCCCGACATTTGCAGGACAAGGGGATGGAAGTGAGTGTGAACGATCATTCTGCAGTTTGAGGTTCCTTTGTACTTATGTGTGCAGTGTGATATCTTCCTCTTGTACTATTTCTTTGCCATTGTTGTTTTTCTCCCTCCTTTGTACTACTTCTGCTGTTTGTTCCTCATCATCTTTCAGCTTTTGGTCTTTTGATGTAGTTCAGAAAGAAAAAGCCTTTTTCTTAAATATATTTACAGTACATGCTACTGAGCGAACTATTTTTTTAAAATATATTTCTTTTCTTTTTTTAATAAGACTTCTTCCCATCTCTTTGAAAATGTCTCTCTCCCTTTAAAGACAATGGACTGAATGCAGATTGACTTCTCTCCTGGTGACTCCAATGGGAGGAGACGGTAAGGTTAGGTCCTTGTGGAATAGAGTCTTGTAGACTCCTACTCCTCCTCACTTTAAGAAAAAACATGTATTTGATTCCTTTATGTTTGTGATGAGTACTTTATGGGAAATGTAGAAGGAAGAACAATCTTTAAGACAATTGATAGCTGTATTATTTTTAAATTTAATGTGCATGAGTGTTTTGTCTGCATATACCTCTGCGCACTACAAGTGTGCTTGGTGTCCACAGAGGTCAGAGAAAGATGACGAGGGTCATAGTGGTTGTCAGGCACCGTTTGATCACTAGGAACCAAACATGTATTCTCTACAAGAGCAGCAAAGGCTATTAACCACTGGGCAATATCCTCAGCCTCAAATTTTAATTTTTTTGAGACCATTTAATGTATTCCAGTCTTGCTTTGAACCTTGTAAGCCAAGGATGACCTGTAATTTCTAAGGCTTCTGTTTGTACTTCCTGAGGATTACAGATGTATGCTACCACACCCTGTTCCTCATAGCATTGTTTAAAACAAAAACACAAAACCAAAAAAACCGGTATCACTGAGTATAATTTCAGAAAGTGACAAGGTGAGATTCACTCCCACGAATATTTCTGAGTCTGTGGTGGGGCTAAGCAGAGGCAGCTTACCAAGGGAAGGGCATAGGTGAACAATTGTCTTGAGGCCTAAAGTAAAATGTTTGGAAAGATAGATACTTGGAAACATTAAAAAAAACAAAAACAAAACAAAACAAAAAACAAACAAAACTTTACTCCTCTGTAAAATAAAAATCTGTTTTTCGTCTTAGATCAGCTTTTGCTTTCAGAGATTCTGTTGTGTTGCGGCTGCAGTGTTTGGACTTTATTCATAAACACAGTAAACATGGAATAGATCAAGA
Organism: Psammomys obesus; assembly: GCF_907164565.1. Taxonomy (NCBI): domain Eukaryota; kingdom Metazoa; phylum Chordata; class Mammalia; order Rodentia; family Muridae; genus Psammomys; species Psammomys obesus. The sequence continues at coordinate 47,665,930 of NW_026585504.1, read as the reverse complement.
ACACATGGACAGTTAGCTGGCTATGTTAGCTATGCTCTTGTTTGAAACTTTGGCTTAAGATTTTTTTTTTTTTTTTTTTTTTTTGGTCAAACTCTTAGACATGTCAAATGTTCATTTTAATTTCAAGATCTTGTTTTGCAGTGTAATCCTACTAACATATTTCTTTTCCTTTGGCTTGTTTTGTTGGCTAAAATCAAGAGCTAGTAAAAAGTGACTAATTTTATATCATGAAAATTAATCTTGTTCAGGCTTGGTGATGTTGTAGAGACTCTGTGGCTGGTATGTGAGGAATTCTGCTAAAGGTAGACTTTGATCATAAAAACCGTTCTTATCCTTCCCTTCCCTCTTGTTCTTTGTGCACCCTCTGAGAAGTTAAGAAACGAAAAAGCTAAGAACGAAACATATCGCTAATAACTAATTTCAACCTAGACCAAACAGATGTGTGTATTGGGTCATTTAATTTTGTACTTTCAGTTGTTTTGCCCCTTTGGGTTCTACACCTGACTACTTCTGCTTGAATTAGGAATGGTGGTAGTGCTCCCAGCACATTCAAGTTGAGGACTCTAGGGGCTAGAATGGAGGGGCAGTGCGTACATCTGTAACACAGTGCAATATTTAATTTAAAAAAGTTTTAAACAGCAAAACCTAATGAGATCAAAAAGAGAAGCCCACCTACAGGCTGGAGCCGAAGAAGGAGCTGCCTCTTTAGATAATGAGTGGTCTCCTGCTCCCATATCATGGAATTCCGTGGCTTTGTATGGGCTTTTTGCCTCTAACTGCCTTCACAGCCTGCTGACAGTGCTTTACAAGTGTCTTGCTATGCAGGTGCCTTTCTCTCTGTTTATTGAGTGCCTCTCCTATTTTATTGGAAATTGAGTATTTTCTTACATAATACATTCAGATTACAGTTTCCTCTCTATTCCTCCTAGGTCTCCTCACTTCCCTTCTCATCTGGATCCATTCCCTTTCTGTCTCTCATTAGAAAAGAACAGGCTTCTAAGAGATAATATTAGAATATACAAAATAAAAGATCAAGCAATAACTATCTTACATTGAGGTTGAATAGGACAAGCCAGCAGAAGGAAAAGAGCCCAAAAAGGTCACAAAAATCAGAGACCCATTCCTTTGCATACTCAGGAGTCCTATAGAAACACTGAAGTGGAAGCTATAATATATACACATTGGCCCTGGTGCAGCCCGGCACAGGTCCTGCACATTCTGCTTTAGTCTCTGAGTTCCTGTGAACCTTGCTCATGTTGACTTACAGGGCCTTGTTTTCCTGTGTCCTTACCTGCTCTGGCTCTTAGACTCTTTCTTTCTTCTTTCTGGAATTCCTTGTGCTCTGAGGGGAGAGAACTGATAGGGATATCTCATTCAGGGCTAGGTGTTCCAAGGTCTCTAACTCTCTATGTAATATCTGGCTGTGGGTCTCTGTTTTTGTCCCCATCTGCTGCAGGAGGAAGCTTCTGATAATGACTGAACGAGCACTGATCTGTGAGTACAGCAGAATGCCACTAGCAATCATTTTATCACTACTTCTTTTCTACCCTGTTTTTTAGACCAGTAGTATTTGATTTTACAGTAGGTCCCCAGGCTACCTAGCTTCTGGTTCTTGGTCACCCAAGCTACATCTATAGAACCACAGAGGGTAGGTATACAGTAAGGAACTAGAGGGAACAGATGGATCTCATTGGAAAAGGGAAATACAATAGATAATTATGGATGGATTGGAGGGGTTTGGACTGAGACAGTCAAGTGGGGAGAGAGGATTGAGGGAAGGATTATGGGAAACACAGCTAAAATTAAGGGGCATTTGAGAGATAATATGGAAGCCTAATATAGTAGAAACTTCCTAAAATATATACAAATATGAAGACAATCTAAATGAAATTGCCAAATAATGGGGAGACAGAATCCCTACTGACCATCTCTTGTATCCAAATGAAGCTTCCAGTACTGGGATTAGATTAAATCTAGTTGGGTTGTAGGCCACAGAGGTCCCATGGGAATATCCGAACAACACAGGCTGTGGTCAACACTATATGTAGGTTGCTTTCCGCAAACTGACATCAAGGCGCCATTGCTGAAGACAACACCTACCCACTGAACATGGAGAATTTGAGCTGGTGCCTACATAGAACCTTCTCCCCTACCTTTTAGTGTCTTTTGTATAAGAAGGTACTCTGCAGGCTACCAAAGGAAAACATAAAAACCAGTCCACCCACAAACCCTTTGATGTACAATGGCGTCCTGTCTGCTGGCTATTCTAGGGCAGTGGTGGCACGATCTTGTGGGAGTAACCAGTCAGTAACTAATCTGCCTTAAGGCTTGCTCCATGAGATGGAACCCATACCTGACACTGCTTATGCACCTCTCCTTTTTATGGCATTATTATTATTTTTTTCACTCTTTTTGCTACTGGCATTACACTTACTGTGGCTCATGAACTGGTAAAATGGATGAGTTTTGGAGCCAAGTAGAATTGGTTTTAAACCCTGCTTTTATCATGTGTGTTTCTGTGTTTTCTTTCCAAGCTTCAGCTTCCTCTCGACAGTGCGCCAGCGGCTAGACATCAGGCTTTTCCACATTTCCACTCTCTTCCAACTCTGTATTTTTCAATTATTTTAATTTTTTACATTGTAAACTAGATAATGCAATTCAGTTTTGTAGGAATTTCGGAGTTGGGGGTGGGAGTGAATATCAAATGAGCTTTATGCACGGCTGGATTTTGTCTGTTATTGGTGGTCTACTCAGACTTACAAGAAAAGACTTGATAAAAATTGCTATGGAGGACTTTGAATGTACATCCCACTGGCACTGTCCATAAGGCAAGGACTGCACATGTGCACGGCAAATGTATGTCTTGCGTTGGAGAAATCTCGGCTGAGGAAGACTGCTACTAAGGCCCTGAGTTTGATCTCCAGAACCCATTTTTAAAAAGCCAGGCTTGTAATCCTGTCACTGTAAGGTGGAGGCAGATGATCTCTGGGGCAACGTGGCTAGCCAACCTAGTCTAGTGAGAGGTCTTGTCTCAGTAAATGAATGGCTCTTGTCTGAGGGCATAATACAAGTGCAGAAGCAACACTAGTGTTTGCTCAATACGTTAAAAATGCTTTGTAGAGAATAGGAGGTGGGCAGTAGGTTAAGGTTTAATGGACACATTTCGCAGAGCTCAGGCAGGGGTCTTAGAGCTGTGCTATGCGGTGTGGTGGGCGCCACTGGGATTCCCAGGTTCGTGTGTCCCTCAACAGGGATTGGACAGAGCACATGGCTAGTGAAAGAAGTATTTTTTCTGAGTGACAAAGAGGCAGTGGGGTGGAAGTGGCCGGAGCCTGAGAAGGGTCAAAAGGCTCACGGCACTGGGCCCATTGTCACCACCTGCTGCTTTTGCACCTGCTGCTTTTGCTCACTTGTGGCTCTTACCTGTGGCTAGGCTAGAGGTGCAGATTCCAGACTTTTTTTTTGTTGTTGTTTTCTTATCAAAACAAATCTTAAAGAACAAGATTGAGAGAGAGAGAGAGAGAGAGAGAGAGAGAGAGAGAGAGAGAGTGAGAGTGTATGTGTGTTTTGAGACAGTTTCTCTCCATAGCACTGGCTGTCTTCTCGCTTGGAATACCAGGTTGGCCTTGAACTCTGAGATCTGTCTGCCTCTGCCTCCTGAGTGCTGGGATTAAAGGTGTGCACCACCACAGCCTGGCAAATTAACTTGTATTTAAAGACCCAGAATTTGGGGCTATTCAACTTGTGACCTGGTACAAAATCAGAAACTTATTTAAAATACCATACTTTTTTTTTTTTTTTTTTTTTTTGTAATTGGCAAATGTTGTAGATGACAGTGTGGTGTATTGTAAAATGTAATGTAAAATGTTTATCAGGTCTCATTGAATCTAGGTCTTTATGTATTCCGTTTGCTTCTGTAACTCTTATAAGCAAGCTAACAAACTTGAAATGCTTAAATATTATTCTAGAAACCATTTCTGTTTCTGTAATGTTACATGCTTTTCATGGAAGTTTATGTTTAGAGTTTAAGTTTTAAAAATTAGAATACTTTAAAATTTTATAAGTTTGAGTTTTTAATAATTAATATATATTACTCAAAGGAAATACCTATCCTATACATTTATAACCTACTTTAAAATAGTGATGGTATATTTTTTCCGTAATAGTTGTAATAGAGGCGATGGCGGGAAAGAGTGCTTTTATCCTAGACATGAATTACAAAATAAAGTACCTAAAACAGTTACTTTAATAAATTACTACTTTGCAGCTAAATCTACAAAGTCTAGCCCAGTGATTCATGTAGCTGGTTAAAAATTTCTTTCTGTACTGTATGTATCAGATACCTTTTAAAATTAAGGAACGTGCATCCTGGTTATACTTGTCAAGATCTTTTATTATAAATGGTGTAATGTTGCAAAAAAAAAAATTCTTTCAGAAAATTTCCAAGCATAGACTCTTTACTCACTTAAAAAAAAAAAAAAATTATGGGGCCAGAGAAACGACTTTGAGGTTATTAGAACTGGCTGCTCTTGCAGATATCTCTGGTTTAATTCTTAGCACACAAACGGCACCTCAAAACTGTCTGTAAGTTCACTTGCAGGGTATCTGACGAAACCTATGCACGTAAAATAAAAATAAATAATTTTTAAAAAGATATGGTGTATCTGTGTGTCTGTCTGTCCTGGTGTCGGGTATGTGCATGTGAATGCAGGTGCTTTTGGAGGCTAGAGGCATCAGATCCCTCTGGAGCCAGAGTTACAGGGAAGGAGCCTGTTGGGTCTTTGCAAGACAGATTTCTCCCTTAACCATGGCGACCCCTGGAGACTCTCTTTACTCACCTTTGTGTTTCTGTATGTGAATAGGCAGGTTACGGAAGCACAGCTACCTTGCAGCAGTTGAAGCTGTTCTGTGTAACAGCTCGCCTCTTCCTTGGCTTTTTTGAATATTCTTTCCTCTGCATAAGTCTGTACGTCTGAGATGTAGTGTGAAGACCCATAACTGTGCTTTTGGTTTCTTACAGAATTTGAGGAGGATTAGGTGCTACCTACAAGTGGGAGATTGCCATGAGCTTTTCTATAGGCTGTGGTCCTGGACACCTACAGCCCTTTAGTCAGGTTTGCAAGGAATCATGTGAGTGTCCCATTCAGCCTCTTACCAGTCTGTCCTGACTCAGTGGTGCAAGTAGCCCGAGACCGCTTCCCCACTGCTGTTTCCTTCAGATCCCTTCGCAGCTGGCGCTTCCTTAGGGCTCCCTTTTAGTTTCTCACTTTTCCACAGACACTGTTGCATGTAGGAGCTTATCGTGTTCACACTATCACATAGATGTCTGGTCATTCCTTTCTTCATTGCTACCAGAGCTTTCTTTTTTCCTCTTCCTCCTTCCTCTAACTCTTTTTTTTAAAGACAGGGTCTCATCTTGATTAGGTTGGAACTCAAGCAGACCAGGCTGGACTTGAACTCAAATAGATTCACCTGTCTCTGCCTCCTGAGCGCTGGAATTGCCCTCAGTCCCAGCTAGCTCCGGCCATAGTTTTCTCGAAGCTCAGCTCTGAGAGCCCCACTGCATGAAGTGGTGGTCTCCAAGAAAGATGTTTTGTGACGTTATTCATGGGGGAGATGTGCACACATGTCTACTCACCGCAGATAGGAAAGTGGTGACAGACAAAGGCAAAGATACTACCAAAGTTCAATAAGCCAAGACACTTTGACCGACTTTAATAACTACTAATCTTCCTCTTCTATTTAAATTTCCCATTTTCTCTGATTGGCTTGAATTTGTGTAGGGAAATAGGGCTGATAAGTATTGAATCTCTTTTGGTTTAACACGAAGAAGCCCTTATCTCTGAAATAAAACTTTTTAACCCTAACTCTTTGAGTGTAAAATGAGATTTTTTTTTTTTTTCCTTTTGGAAGCAGGATCTCAAGCTGTCCTCCTAGAGCTTGTAGTCCTCCAGTGTCGGCTTTCTAAAAGGATTACAGGATGGGGATACATGTGTATATTTGAATATAAGTACAACAGATGAAAAATAGCACATGTCTGGGCCTGGGGCCTGCGGATTGTTCTCCAAAACTGTACACCAAAGCAAAGCAAAGCAAGCCAAACCAGAGCTCACTTTGATTATAAACTTGTTATCAGTCTCTGAGTTATACTAGTACAGCATCAAAGACTATACAGATGAGGAAATACCAGATCAATAAAATTAATATTCCAAAAAGAATGGCAAAAGTTTAAGTAATATGCTTATAGTAGACCAGGGAAATCTGAAATCCTAATTCCTCCTGACACTTGAGAGAGCTGCCCAATATGCAAGAATATACTCACTACTTTATGAACTTGAAATAAGGACGTTATTTGCATTTTTTTTTGTTGGATTTTACCCTTTCTTTGTATATTAAAAGACAGAGCAGGTAGATGGCAACAACCAGTTCCGTTTTTACGAGATTAGATGGAGTGGTTTAATGGTTTGGAATGTGACACCTGTGCCATAGGCATGAACTCTGAGGTAATGAGTCACATGAACAACTGGGCACAGGGCTTTAGACATCAGGGATTGAATTGCCCCCCAAATATTTGTATTTAATTGCATTTCCGAATAGATAAGTAGGTAACAGCTGCTTGAAAAAAGACAGTGTACTGTTTTTACATTGCAGAAATTGTGTTTCCCCACCCTGTTCAGAACATCAGAGCACAACAATAACAACCCCCTGCGCCCCATCACTGCTGGAAGTAGCCTTTTACACTGCCGCCACCATTACTCACAAAGTTGGCCGGAACAAAAGATGCTAATATGCAGTGTTTGGCTGGTGCTGCTTAGCCACCTCAGACATGAAAGAGTGGATATGAGGTTAAGTTGTCTTAGCCTCCTGGGAGAATATGAAAAATCTAGTTAATGCCTCTATATCTGAGAAAAGAGGGGTGTTACCAAGAATCCCGATTTTATATATTTGTTTTCACTGGTATTCAGTTTTAATTTTTTATCTTAGGAACTATCCAAAAAAAAAAATCTAGGTTTGAAAGTCTTGAAAGGTGCAGTGTGGTGAAGCAGCCACAGCCTGACCCCCCCCCCCCCCAAAAAAAAAAAGTTTCAGCTGCTAAGAACAAAGAAAACAACAACAACAAAACCCGCAAACAAACCAACACCCAACATTATCTCTCATTCTTTAAGCCCCAGAACAGTGATTGGGCGCCTTGAACATGAAAGGGACTGACTGTATTGAGGAGATCCCAAAATGACCTGCGAGGCAGCAAGCATAGCATCAATTTCCAGTGCCATCAAGCAGTGTGTTTCATGACTCTGGGAGATGAGCTAATTTTTAAACAAGAGCAGTACTTCAAAAGGGCTGTAATAACTGGAATGAGAAAATATCTGTAATGAGAGGCCACAAAATTCTCTTGAGTATCCCAAATTGATGTCAGCTTATGTAGCTCTTATTTCTCTGTCTGCATGTTATCCTGCCAAGTTTGGTTGTGACTACACTAGATCTATGCAGTTGGGAAAGAGGCTGCTGTAGGCTTTTTCAGTGACAGGGTCAGAAAAGTGTGGGTGGGGCTGACAGCTAGAGGGTGACCCAACAAGAAACTCATACCTCTTTAAGCCTTTAGGTATTAAAGTTTTAATGATTTTATGGATGTCCACGTTGGTTTATAGCTGTGTTCTGTTGGGTGATGGGAAGCAGACACGGTGGCAATGTGTTAAGGCCGCTGCTGTTGTCCTTGTTCATCAACCTTGGGTAGGAAATAACACTTTTGAAAGTACAATGTATTGTTGTAAAAAATGATTATTAAAACTAAGATTATGATAAATTGAGCTCTTAGAAATAGCTTACATCTAGAAATTATTATAGCCAACTGTTTATACATGTAGCCTTCTATGTACAGACTTCAGAAACCATGTAATTGAAAGAGACAAAGTTAAGTGCAGTTAGAAGTTGTAGAATCAGATATACTTAATTTTAGTGGAATACTGGATATGAATCTTGACCAAACCTTTCAGTATCGTGGAATCAGAAGCCCATCATTAAGTACCATCATAAAGAAGATTTTATATCGTGCCTGCTTAATGTCTTGGTGTTTATGTTTTTGAACTGTGTCATTGTATAGGAAAGACCAAGACTGAAAGAAATTATTTCTGACTTTGAAATGAGTAAAATGATTAAGTATTGCTGCTGAGGAAAGTAACTTTTAAACACAAATTTCAGAACAAATTTAGAAAATTTTCCAAAATGTGTTTTTAAAACATTCATAGAAATGTCTGTTTATTTTCTCAAAGCCCGGACAAATACTCTATTACATCATCTACTTTTTGGGCCCACTGTCTTCTTTTAATTTTTAAACAGAAGTTATATTTATTGTGTGTGCTTGTGTGCATGCATGCCATGGTGTTTGTGTAGAGGTCAGAGTGAGGACACTGTGTAGGAGCACTGTGTGGGTCCTGGGATTGAACCGTAGGACTTGGTGGCAAAGCAAGGCTCTTCATCCTAAGAGCCACCTCACCAGCCCCAATGGCCTCTTTTAAATTTGTCCATATTTTAAATGCAATTTACAGGGTAACAAAGGGATAGTTGAAAACAACTTTATTAGAAATTTTATTAACAATTTTAATCTTGCAAACCCATTTTCTAGGTTTTGAGGAGACTTAGGCAAAAAAATCAGTTAACATTATTTGAATGCAGGTGGCTGTTTATTATGTTCATGCTTGAATCTAGAGCTGGTCCACTTGTTGCCACTGGTTCCAGACTTTAAACATGTCTCTATCATTGCTTCATGTTTTTTGTAATTCATCAAATGCTATACATAATATTTTCAAAATCACACACAACTCAGTTTAATTATGAAGGAAGGGACATTTTCTTTGCTTTGTAATTGCAACAGATTCCTGTTCCTTGGTTCATAAAAACAAATGGTCAATTGAATGAATATTTTTTGTTTCCAAGTCATGAATTTCTGTATTCTTCTGCCTTCAATATATGTTAATTTATGATCCACTATTGAACCATTTGAAGCAAATTTTGACATGCCAACACCTCAATATATGAAAGTTGCTGCAAAATTAAGATGATCTTTTATGTTATATAACATATTGGATGAGATTATTATAGTGTAATTTGTTTTCTTAGAAATATATAGCTCACACCAGCTTTTAAATGTGAGAAAAAATAATCTAGAATATCTTCAGTTGAAGACTCATTTGGATTGGCTAGTATCATCAATAAAGTCTAGAGTGCATTCATTTTCCAATTTAGTTGTAACACATTTCTGATTCAGGTTTCTTTGTTAGAATGGTCAGAAAATAAAAACTAAAATTTAAAAAATTTTTTAGTCGGTTCAATAAAAGCTAAAAGTTTATATCATGCTTTTAGCCTAAAATGGTCTCATACTCTGAGCAATGTAGCAGGAATCTGCAGTATTAATAGTTCCCTGTTTCATCATTTTTGTAACTACTTTGTTTTCTTATTACAGTCAGTTTTTTTTAAAAGAGCATAAAGGGGAATAATTTATTGGCTAATTAAATATTTTTTTGGTGATAAAATAGCAAAGGATTTTAAGTAAGATCACTGAGCTTCCAAATGCTTTATAGATTTGTAAAATGCTATAGCTTTTCCACTGGACAGTTGAAAGGGGTGAATGTCATTCTGTATAAAAAATGAGATGCTCTCTTTGTTTTTCAGAAGATCTTTAAGAGAAAAACAAAACATGCACCTTGCAAATAGAATTGTTCAAGAAAAGGAAGTAAAAATGCTGAAGTGGAGTCCAGTGGCCATTGGTAGTATGTTGGTAACCAGTCAAGATCACGTGCAGTTTGTGATGCCTTTTCCTCTTCATGTGTTATCTACTGTGGGTGAATCAAATCATTCTTGTAACCCTGTGAGAGATCCTCCTTTGTAGGCATGTGGCGTAGGAAGTGCAGTGGCTGTTCACATCATCTTCATTTGTGACGCGTGTGTGTATAGACCTTTGCCCATCTTTTCTCACTGTGTTTTTGCTGAGTTTAAGTGAATTTGTGTATTGCAAGTATCTTATTCTATTCTTTGGCTTCTTATGTATTTTCTTTAGACATTTATTTATTATTGTTGTGTATATGAGTGCAGGTGTGCTTGCAACAGAGCACGTGTATGTGCAAGACCGAGAACAGCTGTGGAAATAGTTCTCTCCTTCCTGTGGGCTCCAGGGTAGAACTGCCAGTGTTTGTACTTAGTGTGGTTTCTGAGAGGCTTTTGCCTATAGTCCGCTATGTATGTTATATGTTCCAGCATTCCTCAAGGTGCTCATCATATGCTACAGACTACTTACTCATGACAGGCTTGTTTCCTCTGATGAAGGATTCTTTTAGACTCTAGCTTTTGTTTAAGCCTTCATTGTTTGTGGACTTAACATGAATACATTTCTTGGTGGTGCCCTCTGTTTGGGGTCTTCCTTCTCTGATCTATTTTCATAATATCACCCAGTTATTCTGAAACTCAGTCTGTTCATGTTACTACTCCCTTGCTGAAAAGTCCTCAGTACATAACTATTTCCTAGGAAATACCTTAGCCCTAGGCAATGTCCTTTTTTGGAATACCGTGTTACCAGATATGGTGAGGAGAGAAGGAATCAGTTAGTGTTCTTTGTGAAGCAATAATCCCAAGCTTGGAAGACTGAGGCATGACTTTTATTTGTTATTTATGACATGTTATTATGACTCATTGTTTATATGGTGCATATTATTATGTCAAGCACCTAGCATACTGTTGTGACACAGGAAACTTCAGTACCTATTTCTTTTTGGAGGAGTGCCTTGGAGAGGGAAGCTTTTCAGGTTAAAAGATATTGGTGCTAGATATGATTCACTTTAAGAGTGTAGTGGGCAGCATGTAAATTTGTGATGGATTTTTTTAGATAGTGTAATTTTATATTTGGAACCTCTAAATTTAAAGAGACTGTACAAGAGAAAATATAATCATCACTGTCATTAAGAACTGGAAGTTGAAGATGTCTTGAGATTGGTGAGTGCATTTGTCAATTTGAATTTTCTTTGATGTTGTATACTGTGGCAGTTGTGTTGGGCTTTGCTGCTGGTTTGCTTTGAGAAATAGATTACTAAGGAACATTGTTTTATTAGTGTTCTAATGCAGCTCTTGTTTTGCTTTTTTATTTTTTTTTGTTTTTGCTTTGATAAACCCTAAATTTTTTTTTATTAATCATGTTACAGCCTGATCTCAGCCCCCTTCCTTCTTTCCTTCCAGTTCCACCCTCATTTCCATCTTTTCTCAGAGTAAGAGAGGATACCAAGGGGTACCAACCTACCCTGGCACCTCAAGTCCCAGTAGGATTAACGGGATCTTCTCCCATTGGGGCCTGACAAGGCAGCCCAGCTGGGGGAAGGGGATCTAAAGGCAGGCAACAGAGTCAGAGTCAGAGTCCCTACTCCCATTGTTAGGGAACTCACATGTTGGCCCAGCTACATGTCTGTACATATGTGTGGGAGTCTAGATCCAGCCCAAGGGCTGTGCTCCTTGGTTGGTGATTCAATCTCTGTGTGCCCCTATGGGCCAAGGTTAGTTTATTCTGTAGGTCTTTTTGTGGTGTCCTTGACCCCCAGGCTCCCTTTTATTCTTCTTCCTATTCTTCCACAGAACTACCTATTGTTTGGCTGTGGGTCTGTGCATCTCTTTCCATCAGCTTTTAGATGAAGCCTCTCAGAAGAAAGTTATGCTAGGCTCCTGTCTGCAAGCATAGCAGAGTATCATTAATAGTGATGGTTGGCTGTCTCCCATGGTCTCAAATTGGGCCATTCCTGCAAACTCTGCCCCCCCCCCCCCAATCCATATACTTCTTGTAGGTAAGATAAGTTTTGGGTCAAAGGTTTGATGGATGAGTTGATGCCCCCTCCCTTCACTGGAAGTCCCACTTGGCTACAAGAGGTGCTGACTTGAAGTTCATTAACCTCTACTGCTAGGAGTCTCAGCTAGGGTCACCCTTATATACTCCCAGGAGCCTCCCCTGTCCCAGAGATGCACCCCTCCCAATTTCCATTCTCTCTCCTGGTCCTACTGTAACACTTACAAAAAGAAGCATTTAATTGGGTTTTGTTTCATAGGTTGGCAGAAAGCCAGCAGACAGTTCTGCTTCTGGATCTGCAGGAAGCAGGAAGAGAGAGCTTCTGGGCCTGGCTTAGGCTTTTGAAAACCACAACGCTCTCCTCCAGTGACATACTTCCTCCAACAAGGCCATACCTCCCAATCCTTTCAAATAGTGCCACTCCCTGGTGACCAAGCATTCAAATCTATGAACATATGGGGGCTATTCTTTATCAGACCACCACAATTGTATATTCTTAGAAATATATGTGTTTGTTCAAGTTAAGCTTATTCTTTAGCAGGTTCTTGAGGTTTCCTTATTAAACCTTTATAATTGTCATCCTAGTTAGTACATAGACCAAGTATCCAGAAGACAGAGTAATGCAGAATGTGATTTTTCTTTTAGTGTATTGATTTAACATCCAGAGCTTGATGGTGTGGTCAGGTTTAGAATTGTATATAGCACTTTGCTTATCCTGTGCAATGGAGATACTTTAAAGAAATGTTCTCACTCCTTGGTCACTATGAAGTTGGATGTGGCTTTAGTTCACATCTAGTTAGGTGTTCACATTTAGTTAGATGTGGCTGATCTTTGCTGGTGGTGAACACTCAAAGGGTGGTTAGACTTTAATCATCTTGTTGTAGTCATCTATAATTAGATCCTGTTGGGCTTCTTATTTAAGACCTCCCCGGGGTTTCCCATTGTGCTGAGAATGAGATGGAAACACCCTGGAAGTAACCTCCCTCTGCTCTCATTCAGACTTGGGGACTTCTCTCTTCTCCTTGCTTCAGTCACAGTCTCTGGCCACCAAGCTCACCCCTGCCTGGGCCTTTATACTTCTCTTCTAATCCTCTTCTCCCACTTCGGTTTTTAATCCTCTTTTTTTAGACCTTTGTGCCTTTTTCAGGTATCACATCATCGTTAGCAGCATGAGAAAAGGTCTCTTTCAGTCTTTGCTCCCCACCTGTTCTGTCTTCTTAGTGTACAGCATACTCTCATTGGTCAGTGGTCCTCTGAACAGCCTTTACCTGTCTGCTTGCTTATCCAATCACTGTGGTGTCCCTGTGCGAACACATAATGACTGCACCCTAAGGGTTGGAAGGGATGCCTATGCTCTTCATAATTATTCTCATTGAAGTAAAATGACTTGTCAGAGTCACCTTGTGACCAAACAGGTACTAATTCATAGAGTTGTCATTTAGATTACTCAATAATTGATCTCTCTCTTCATTATGTGGTCCAGAATTCAATTACTGTAGAAACAGATACTCTTGTGTCTGGAGCTGGTGTCCGTATATAAGATGCTCTCTTATATTTAATTTGTTATGTTGTGCTTTCACTTCCTTCCAGCTAGTTAAGACAGATGGCTGAACGATAATTGTCTTTTTAAGAAATTTATATTAATTCCAAGCCATTAAAGACTTGCTAAAAAGTTGCTGGTGTGTGTTGGTTTCTTGTTGATTTAACTCATGATGATGAAGATTGAGAGCACCAGAATCAGAGTCAGAAAGCACAGGCTCCTTTATAATTCTGCTGGTATTAGCATCACAAGGGAAACTCCTGGCTTTCACTTCTGTAATTCATAAAAGAGAAAGGTTGAATTAAATTCTTTTAACGGTGTGTAATTATGTAATTCTGGGCATGACCCAGTCATTTTTTTTTCCCCATGGGTATATGGTATCTATGATAGTTGTCTGGAGAGCATTAAGCTTTTGCAAGAATGAAAAGTCAAGGTTGTTTCATTTAGCTGAACATAAAGACATCTGAGGAGTTCAGAAATGGTTTCTTTTATTCTTTCAGTTCAGATATTGCTTGTTTTTGGCAGTAGCTGTGGTAATTATAGCATACATAGCTCTGGGAGGCATTGACTTGGAAGAAGGCAAGTAAGTGAACAGTGACAGCTATCATCAGGGTGCTTACTTGACTTTAGCATTAGTTCAAGGATCCTCACTGTGTTCCTGCTCGAAATTAATTTAGGATAATATTTGCAGTTTTAGCCTGAAGTGTCTGGTTTGTCAGTTTTTTTTTTTATAAAAATAAAAATCAGTTATTATAAAGAACTTGAAAATAAAGACATCACGGAGCTAGGTTAACATAGCTAATCAAATGAGTGCTTGACTGGACCCAAAGTCTACATATCTCAGTGAACTTCTGTATAGTTAGCACAGCCCTTCAGAAGCTGTGGAGCTGCACTTTGGATTTTACACTTCCACTGTCACTACCTTTATATTCACTCACCCACCACAAAAACAAAACAAACCGAAACAAAACCACTGCCACCACCACCACCCAAAATGCCCACAGCAGTTAGAACTAGAAAAACAGTTAGATTTATATCCTTCAGGATTCACGTGTTCTTCATTCTACCTTCATCACCTGATGCTACGTTTTCTTACTCTCCCTGGTATATGTGATACCACACCCGCAAGTATACCTCCTTGCCTTTGCATATATACATGTATGCATTGTAGGTGAGGCTCCACATATGAGGGACACCATGCATTTTTTTTTCTTTTTGACATTGGTAGCTTTGCTTAATATTACACACTCTAAGTCCATTTGTTTTCTTGACAATTTTGTGATTTCATTTTTGTTTAGAGCAGAATAGTATTCCATTTTATATTATTACCAGATTTTCAGTATCCATTTATCTGTTGACAAGTAGGTTGTTCCATATCTTTGCCTTATTGGCTAGAACAACAATAAATATGAGGGTACAGATATTTCTGTGGTGGGATGTGGAGTTCTCTGTGTTATGCCCAGGAGTGAAATAGCTAGGTCATGTAGTAGTTCTGTTTTTAATTTTTTGAGCAACCTCCAAACTGACTTTCATAAAGGCTGTATTAATTTGCATCCCACCAACAGTGAATAATGGTTTTGTAACTCCTTTTTGTCATAAAATGCATATCTTTTTTGTTTTTGTTTTGTTTGTTTGCTTTTGTTTTTGGAGACAGGGTTTCTCTGAGTATTTCTGGTTGACCTAGAACTTTCTGTGTGACCTAGAAACTTTCTGTGAGTTTCTGGCCTGAAACTCAGAGATCTCCCTGCCTCTGCCTCCTAGTTCTGTGACTAAAGGCATATGCCATCAGCTTAGCCACACACCAGTTTTAAGAAACATTATAGAATGCTGTGCTCCATTCCATATTCTGTAGTGCAGTAGTACTCAAAACGTGTTGACTCTGTGATGTTTGGATTGATTTCCTCTTACCATATGATATGTCCTTTCCCAACCTCTTGATAGTGTGAGATATAGAAGGTCATAAATGCAAGTGGAATCCTCGACAACAAGGTGCTGTCAGTAACTTTAACCCTTTGGGGTTGTGTGCCAAACATTCATTTGGAGGTTATGGGCATTTTATTGTTGTCAGTTGAGAACGCTGGCTTTAGACTAAAAATAGCCTTAGTTGGAAGATTGGTTCTATTGTTCATTGGCTATTTGAGTTTAAGAAAACTAACTTAAAAAAACAACAACATATTTCTTTGTATTTGAAGTGAGATTGATAATAATATTTGCCTAATAGGATTTTGTGATGACTTAATTAAGCTATATAAAATCTGTCTCATTCAGGCTCATTAACTAGTGGTTTTAGGAGAACTTAAATGTGCTCCAGGGGGATGGCCCAGCACTTGCTTCTTTTGCAGAAGGCTGAGATTGGTTTCTAGCCTAGCACTTTCATCAAGGGGCTCACACTGACCTGCAAATCCAGCTTCACGCGATCTGACTCCCTTTGCTGGCCTCTGACGGCACCAACACACATGTACACAAACATATATTAAGAGAAAAGCTGAATTAATGTTAGTTTAAATGGTTATTACTTTCATGGTGTTTGGAGCAGTGTTCCATTTATTTCTGTCTTGTTTACTGCTAGTTAGTTTTGTCAACTAGACATAAACTAGAATCGCCTGAGAAGAGGGACCCTGAGGCATTGTCTCCATCACACTGACCTGCAGGTATATCTGTGGGATATTTTTTTGATTAATGATGGATGTGGGAAGGTGCCACCGTGTATCTTTGGGCCTGGGTTTTATAAGAAAGTAAGTTAACTAAGCCACAAGGAACAGGACAATAAGCAGGACCCCTACATGGTCCTTGCTTCAGTTCCTGCGGTGGCTTCTCTCTGTGACTGAGTGTAAATTGTAAGCTTTTGGTCAGTGTTTTATCACAGTAACAGAAAGAAAATGAGAACATTCATCTAAACTGCATTCTGGGCCTATTTCTGGACAGCAGAAGGGGGTTTGCAGTGTTTGCACAGATCCTGTTCTTCCTTGCTTGTTGGGAGCGCTGTCTTGTTTTGCCCAGCCTGGCTCTGTGTCCTGGGCATTAGCTTTGCTCCTAGTTGTACATCAGGTCCTTCTTCTCTGCCGACCTGCTGAGTGGCCTGTGCCGGACTGCAGTCTGAGCTGCTGCAGTGTGATCTGAGGTCTCCTCGGGCTTCACATGGAAACCAGTGAATATATGATTTCAGCTTTGTTAGATTTAAGACAAGCATGAATACTCAGCTCTGGTTTTTGACTTGAACATTCATTAAAACAGTCTCAAGAAGAGGGAGATAGAACGACCTGAAGAGGACAGGAGTTCCAAAAGGAGACCAACAGAGCCAAAAGAAACCAACAACAACAACAAAACTGAGCCCTGGGGGCTCTGAAGAGACTGATACCCCAACCAACGACAATGCATGGAGAGGACCTAAAACCCCGGCTCAGATGTAGCCCATTGACTCAGTCTCTAAGTGGGGTCACTAGTAAGGGGGGAGCAGGGGCTTTCTCTGGCATGAACTCAGTGACAGACTCTCTGATCACTTCCTCCTGGGGGGTACAGCATTGCCAGGCCACAGAGGAAGACAGTGCAACCTGATGAGACCTGATAGGCATAGGCTAGGGTCAAATAGAAGGGGAGGAGGACCTTCCATTCAGTGGACTAGAGGAGGACATAGGGAGAGAAGAGGGAGGGAGAGGGACATAGCCAAGATACAAATAGAATAAATTGTACTAAATGATAATAATAAAACAGTAAAACAAAACAGTCTCATGAAGAGAGAGTGATTTGTTTGCTTGAAAAGAACCTATAGCCACAGATCTTAGCTGGCTTGGGATATGCCAGTGCTTGAGAAGCGTTCAGTTGTGAATTCTGATACTTGGATTCTCTGAGAAACTGAGCTGCACAACTGTGGGATAGAAGTGCCAGTTGCTCCCATCACAGATGCCTGGGTCAGTGTGATCTGTCATTGTTGTCACACTCTTTGTATTTCTGTTGTGACCATGGATTGATTCTCTGTTGTTCTAAGGCCTCTTTTAATGCTGTATTTTCAGCCAGACTTATGATTTCATGCTTATCAGACATGAAAGGGGTTGGTTTGTGTCAAACATTTAAACATAATGTTTTCTCTTTATATTTTCTTCTCCAGGACCTGTCAGAGGATCTTAGCAAATTTGTAGATTTTGCCCATTTGTGCACTTGTCTCTGATTTTTGTTTACATTTGCAAGGGAAGATATAAGCCCCAGATTACAGATTATCATTTACATTTAGAATCACAAAAATTATGAAGGACAGAGGGATGAAATGTGGCAGTTTCACTTGATTGACTTTTGATAGTTGAATGTGTTAGAATATTAAGGTTGGCATACAGACATATCATCTGAAACTATTAAAAAGATGTGACTACTCAGGAATGTTTAACCAACCATTGTTGTCCCTTGCTAACCACAGGGTATTGGAATAAGGACACTCCCTCCCTAAGCAAAATCTGAGGATGGAATCTTTGCATATATCTATACATACATTAAATTATTTCTAGATACAACATCTAGTAGAATGTAAATAGTTTTCATGCAACTATTTATTTGCATAAATTTAGATATGACTTCCATCTTTTGCATTAAGTATGTTTTGTAAATATAAGGGAATTTATAAAAGAAAGATTTTTAAAAAGATAATTTTATTCTATTTATTAATTCAAGTATTTGTTTCTAAGATGCAGCTTCCTGGTATATTTTTTTTTAGGGTTGGAAAAATAACAAGGAATAATGACTTCATGTTGTAGAAGATGGTGTATATAAAGAGCAATGTAGTGATTTTGACTGATTGATATCCGTTGTTTTTGAGCAGAAAGCTATTTTTTTTCTTCATTGGTCTACTCTGATGTCTGTGCTAGAATTAAATGAATTTATTATATAAATATATAAAAAATATATTGTATTGCATTAAATATATATGGAAGGGGCACTCATGTGGAGGTAGAACACAAAATTGGGTTGGGTCTCTCCTTCCACCATGTGGGTCCTGGGGTTCCAACTCTTCCTCAGGGATCAAACTCATGTTGTCAGGTATGGCAGCAAGTGCCTTTACTCACTCAGCCATCTCCACAGCCTGACCACTGTTTAGACAGACACTGATTCTCAGATGTCAGTAATTTTGATGCTGTCGATGAGAGTCTTGTGGTTAACACAGTCTCAAAGAAAATGCAAATGGTATGTGTTAATGGTGAGCATATCTATTCATTTTCTAATAAAAATCCTTTCTTATTTTCATTATATAGACTACCTATAGTCATTCATTGCCCAAGATGAATGATGAGTTGCATTTTCCTCTAGACATTAAAAAAATGTCTCACCTATAGTTACTAGATGTAGACCTTGCTCCTTGGGTCTTTTACTAAATACCACATAAACATTTATTACAAAAATAATGTGTTACATACATCCATGGATTGCATGACTGAAAGGGGCACACTTGATGATTTGAAGAAAAACATTTTCTGGTTGTTTGAGTTTTTCCCTTCCTCTCTCCCTCTCTCCGTCTGTCCCTCCCTCTTTCCCTTCCTTTCATTTCTTTTTCCTTCCTTTCTTTTTTTTTTTTTTCTTACCTTTTTTCTTTTTCTAATAGATAGGGTCCTGGAACTTACTGTGTAGCACAGCCTGGTTTCAAGCTCTTACTGATACTACTGCTTTAGCCTCCAAGTGCTGGGACAGCAAATGTGAGCTACCACCATCCACCTGTCCTTTCTCCTGCGTTTGGTTTGGCTTTTGAGTAGGATGCAGACCCTGCCCTGGAACCTGCTAGGCAGACCAAGTTGGCCTCAGACTTCTGCCTATGCCTCCAAGTGTTGGGATTACAGGGATAATACATCTGAATCACCATTCATCTTGGGCAATGAATGACTATAGATAGTCTTCATAATGAAAATAAGAAAAGACTTTTATTAGAAAATGCATATGCTCACAATTTTGTTCTGATGGGTCATTTACGGACCTGAAAATAAGGAGGCTGGCACGTCAGGGAGCCAGGCTGGTTAGGTGCAAAGGACAGTGAAGCACTGCTCCAAGTTGTTGGCCTCAGCTCACTTTAACCTTTGACACAATGGGAAGAGCTTTGATGTTACCGTCATTCTTTGAGCCTGTTTCTTTCTTTAGGCCCTACAGAGAGGCAGTTAGTGGGATAGCTCTGTGGCGGTGGTTCTCATCTGGGCTGATTTTGCTTACAGGGACAGTCAGCTGTATTTGGAGATATTTTTGGTTGTCAAAACTATGAAGACTAATTCTGTCTTCTTTTGTTATTGTTGGACAGTGATACATCCTACAACCCACAAGAAAGAATTATCTGACTCAAAATTTTAGTGGTGCCAAAGGTCGAGAGAACCAGTATTGAAGCATTATTGTCCTCCCAGGGAGGGATAGGAGGATACAGAATTTTCTAGCATAATATTCTGACTATTCAGAGAAATTCTAGGAATGTGAAAGTGGAGATTCCTTTTTAGTTACTGCCTTAGAGTGAAGCTGGTGTACTAGCTATACTGTCTCCCACAGGCTTTACGGCCTTATTTACAGTCCTCTTTGGATGGAAGAGAAATTTCAGTTCAGAACAATTTGTTTTATGTGAGTGGTACAAAACCAGAAATCACTTGTTCAACTTCACTTTTGGTCGTGACAGCCACCACAGCTATTGGGAGGAAAGGGTTTATTTGGCTCCCACTCTTTCTGGCCAGCAGTCCATCACTGAGGGAGTCAGGGTGGGCGCTCAAGGCTGGATCCTGACACCAACACCGTGGAGGAAGGTTTCTCACGAGCTGGTGTCCAGCTCATGCACGGCTGCTTTGCTAATACGGTGCAGACCACCGACTGAGGGATTGCACTGTTTCTCAGTGGCCTTGGCCCTCCCATACCAGCGGCCAGTGGGAACAGACTCTTACAGACATGGCCACAGCCTCGATGCTTGAGGCAGTTCTTCAATTAAGGTTCCCTTTTCTTAGGTGATTCTAAGTTGTGTCAAATTGACAGTAAAAACAAACCTTCACACACCGTTAAAGCCCAATTAATTTTTCCATGTGTTGAAGAAATGAGACTTTTCATCGGTTAACCTGCTTTGGTTTGTAAAATGGTCTGTAGTCTGATTCTTCAGTTGCTGACATTGTTAACCCTGTACTTTCCTATTGTTTCATTATTACAAATTTTGTGGGGTTTTTTTTTTTTTTGAGAGTGAATTACAACAGAACACCAACCTGCTTTGAATATTTAAATCAGACATTTTAGCACCCTGGGATTTTTTTCATACAATATATTCTGATTTGACTTTTCCTGACTTCCAGCTCCTCCCAGCTCCTTCCCTCAGCATCCACCCAAACCCACACCCTTCCTTTCTCATTCTCAGTAGAAAACAAATAAGCGTCTAAGAAAAAAAAAAAAATCAAATAAAAACAAGCCAGAACAGGACAAAAATAGAGCCAAAAAACAAGCACAAGAAACACAGAGATGCGGAGACGCACAAATTGGCATACACAGAAATCCCATAAAACATAAAACCAGAAACCGTAGCATATAAGCAGAAGACCTGTAAGGTATAAAAAATTGTCTAGACAAAGCACTATGACACCACCCAAAACAAACAAACAAACAAACCAAAGAACCCCAAACCAACCTCCAAACAGTGCTAAGCTCGTTTGTGTTGGCTACTACTGCTGAGCATAAGACGTGCTCTTACGTATGGCTTGTATATCCACTGAGACTATGTTGAAGAAAACTAGTTTTTCCATGCAAGTGATTTTCAACTGGAGTTAGCTTCTGTTTTAGGCATGGGGTCATGTGTTTACTTCCTCTGTCATCTCTGAGGCCTGGTCTGGCTTAGACATGGGTATCCTGCCACAGTTCCTGTGAGTTCATATGTACATCAGTCCTGTCGTGTCTAGAAGGCCTGGTTGCCTTAGTGTTTTCCATCCCATCGGCTCATACAGCCTTTTCACCTCCTCTTCTGCAGAGTTAGGACTCTGTTTTAAATTTAGTGATTGTGGTTTCTTTTTGACGTAGTTGATGTAATTGGGAAGTTGAAATGTGGTCTTTTTAGGGCAAAATGAGTCATAAGTCAGAATATATAGATATTTATGGAAAAAAAGATTAATATAACAAATGTAGTGGAAAGGAGAATAATTTGAAGAAGTCATTATTTGCGACTTTTAAGGCAAATAAATTATAGCTCTAAAATTGTGTTATAAAACACAGAAAACTAGATAATTGGTATGCTTTTCTGTCTGACTCCATTTTAAGACTAATTGATGCATTGTTTATATTGCTCACTAAACACAGTGTTTGCGCGGTAGAGGGGCCAGCTTGGAGATGTGCTGTGCTTCTGAACAATTACAGTGTAGGCCTGCCAATGGTGATGTCACTGTCAGCAGAGAAAGGGCGCTTGGAGACTCTCCGTCACCGTCATGCGAGGACAGGGCCAGTTTGTGCAAAGCTGGGAGCAATGTTAAGACTCCTACTGTATTCCTCTGTTCTGCTGCTTTAAATGATGTTTACAACATTTCATTATCTATAATTTGCAAATTATATTTATCATCAGGAAAAGCGAACACCAATACAGAAGCAGTTGCGCTTTGTTATAGCAGCTGCACATTGGGGCTGAAATGGAGAAAATAATTCCGGTTTCTTTCTATACTGTATCTGCATGCAGATAGCTACATGGTTTGACAGTGTTAAGACTATTAATCTTAATATTGTTTATACAACAGTGCTATCTTATTCAGAAAGGAAAATGGTTATAGTACGTGTGTGTGTGTGTGTGTGTGTGTGTGTGTGTGTGTGTGTAAAACAAATGAACACAAACTAAACCAACAGAAATCATGAAGCTTTCTCACAGGGAGAAAGAGGTGAATTTAAAACTAGCTTTCTGCTTGGGTGGTACTGCAGGTGTATAATTCCAGACTGGCAAGGCTGGATCTTTACTTTTCCTACTGGATTTGGAGCCCACATAAGAAAAGATGATGTTGTAAAGATACAGGAAAAAAAAAATGTGCCCAAATCAGAGCAAAACAACCCAACAGGCTATGGCCAGCTGATGGAGAGGACCTCCGACATTAAGAAAATTGGGGTGGTTCCCTGTGTTTTGACAGGGTCACACCAAGGAGACCAGGCTGCCGGAGACTGCCTAGCCTTGTCAGTACTGGGATTACACACTTTGGGGCAGGGCCTCTCCCTGAACCTGAGGCTCCCATTTGCTCGCTAGGCTGGAAGCCAGCAAGCCCCAGTGATCTGCCTATCTCTTGTTTTCTTGGAGTTTTTTGTTTTCCTTCCTTCCTTCCTTCCTTCCTTCCTTCCTTCCTTCCTTCCTTCCTT